>NC_051080.1:31773440-32081960 GCF_004664715.2 Peromyscus leucopus | reverse complement strand
CAATGACACTGTGAGGGGCTGGAGTCAACAGTTCAATAGAGGTTTATTGAAGACTTCAGGGACATGCATTTCCTCAACAAAAATATGATGTTTTTAATGCATTACCTGTGGCATTGAAGCTGGGCTCCAGGAGGGGAGGGAGGGACCAACCTGAAGACAAGCAAAAGGTAAAAGAGAGGGTGACTGAGAGCTGAAGCTGGACCTTCAGCTCAGGAGTCCATGTTTGGAGCTTTGGGAAGAATTGTACAAGAGCTGTTCAGCCTGGGGCTGTGAATTGTTGTCCTTTCCCCATTGGTGAGGAGGCCTTGTGCTACAAGCCTCTAGGGCCGGGGGTTCACTGTCCATGGCAGACTGCATTCTGCAGATATGACAGGCTGAGGTCACTTGAAGTTTCTCATGGACCAGACCTGGTTCAAGGATACTTCCAGGCGATGATCTCTCTTTCCCTGTTACCAGCCTGTGTTCTCAGAACCCCAGGAATAGAAGAGATAATATGCAAGGTCCTGAATGTGCTCAAAGGAATAAGAAGATCATGACAGAAACAACTGTCACTGGAGTGAGAACCTGTGCCAGACACACTATGGCACTCCAAAATAGGACACCCAAGATGGCAACAAGGTTTTATGTTGACCTGAAGAGGTTAGAAGAATCAAAGAGAAACCTGTGTTCCTGATAATGGCAAAAAAAAAAAAAACCCACAAAAAACAAAAACAAACAAAACAACAACAACAAAACAGGTCATCAATCTTCAGAAGTTCCTCCTCCAATCTCTACCAGGACAAAAGGTAGAGTGTCCACAGACAAATCAGCCTGCATTTAACATTGTTTGGGGCCCTCAACCATCCTCAACATCTCCTGATACCTTGAGTTGGACTTGTTAAATGTTTAGTTACCTGATATATGGATCTCCCCCACCCCCCGGCATTTAGAAGTAGTTTCAGAACATTAAAGCAGAAAGAGTTCCCACATACTCCCTGTGAGTGTCTCCTACTAAACTCTTATTGTATATTTAAGAATGAGGAGACTTCCTCCTGCCCTGTAGGTGGATAGGTGCAGCTGTATCTTCTCAGGAATTCATAGTCCTGTGGGGGGAGTGAGTTCCTCTGTAGGATTTCCATTCCAATTTCTAACCTGATTCAACTCCTTATCTTTCTCCTTAGATATCAGACCGCTGGACACTAACAGGTGGCAGCTGCATCCACACCAGGTGTCTGCTTCCCTGGTCTCTGTGCTGGCTGATCCCTTGTCTGGGTCCCTCCTCTTTATGGGCTCATGAAGATGCTGTGTGCTTTCTGCATCCCAGAGATGCACTTGGACATGATTTTGAATTTGAAGTGGTCAGATGTAGAAAGATTGTCAGCACTTCCAGAGCCTCTGCTTCACAGTGCCCTAAAGACATCTGCTGCAGGATCCACAGAAGAGCCTCCACGGCATCAGTGGGGAGACGGGTACGCCATGGCAGCATTTGCGGGAGTTCTGGAGTGAAGTCTCCTTGCTCTACACATCCTCCAAACTCTCCTTGCAGAAATCTGAGCACATTTAAGAATGGTTGCTCATTGGCCTTTTGTTCTCTGTAGAATACTGTTCAGCAGTGTCATTGCCTATAAAAACCTAAAGTAGCCAAGCCCCACCTGTTTATGTGACCAGTCAACACATGGTTGCTAGGAGCTCTCTGTGCCGGGCACTGAGTGATGTGTCAGTGAAAAGGGAGTCTTTGCTCTCAGGGGACCATACACTGTGAACTTAAGCTACAGAAAGGTGTGCAAGCATGATGAGCCTCATTATTTTGTTAATGTCAAATATAGACATGATGTAATTGCTTACAGTAAGGACTCATTGAGATGCATTGTCCCCCATTCTGTAGGCTGACATGCACGAACTCTATGTGGAAACTCCCAATGGGACTATTGCTCAAAGCAGTAAATACAGTGACATAGGAGTGTGTAGTGTCCTGCCTATCTTTTTTCAAATACACCCTACAGACACAATAACCAGATGCCCCTGAAGCATAACAATTGGACCAACAACGTCTTGGTTTTGTGACAGTGTGAGCATAACCACACACCATTCTCTTCTTCTCATGGTTCTATATTCAGGAATTGACATGAGCAATCAACATGTCAGTATAAAGTGGGTTGTGGATTAGGCAATTTTGCCCAAATCCAGGAGCAATTGTGTACAAAAGTCAGTGTTCTCACTGTTTCTGCACAGAAGGTCAATAATGAAACAAGTGTATGAAAAGCCCATAGGAAGCAAAGACAAATGACCTAGAATGTAAGTTCGCGGCACCATTAAATGTCAGCAGATAGAAGCATAATACGAGAAATGTGCACGTGGGACAAGCCATGAAATAGCAGTGTAAGTCCAGCTCAGTGACTGTTCAAGAGGATGGGATGAAACATTTCAAACAGCAGATTACGAAATCATTTGGTACTCAGAAGACCTTCATTCTGAGAACCTTCGGAAGTTGCTTTCAGAAAGAAAAGAAAAATGATCACAGATAAGATAAGGTACAAGGAATCTAAATTTAAGGTACAGAGAAATCAATTACTCTGACTCACGTAGATGCCAACTGACAAGAGAGGAACTCTCTGGACCAAAGTGAAAGAGTAGCTGGCTGCCACTAGCTCAGGCGACTTCAGCAGCTCAGTTGTGCTCCTTGGACAAACAGGGATCAGCATCTGCCCCGAGAAACCTCTTTGGCCCTCTGTGTCTGGCCAGCAACACCAGGCAGAGTGTTAGCCCTCTAGTCATGACTCTGAGCACCATGCACGCCCAGGCTGGTGAGTGAGCGCCTAGCAGAGATGCTCAGTGGTGTATACTGCCCAAGATGTTCAGCTCCAGCTCTAGGAGCAGCTGTGTAGCCTGACCCTGGGTTCAACCTCTCTGGTCCTCATCGTTCCATAAAACTGCAGAGTGATGCTGCAAAGATCTTGCCAGCAGTTAGGAATCACAGTCACAACAATGGAAAACAGATTGTTACACAGTTACAAAAGCGAGACATGGTGAGACTCTATGGTAGCACAGTTTTTTTCTTTCATTTATTTATTTACATATACAAAGTCTCTTGCTGTGCAAATCAACCTCATGTGGCTTTGAACTTTCTGTGAATCCAAAGATGACCTTGACCTTCTGGTCTTCCTGGTTCCACCTCCCAAGTGCTGGGGTGACAGATGAGCACTGCAATCCTCCATTGACACAGAGCTGAGGACAGGACCCGGGAGTCACCTAATACAAAGCCAGTACTCTCCCATCTGGAACCGCACCCTCAGGCATTCATTTGGTGGTTTTATTTTGTTGACACCAAGTCTTGTGTTCTCATTTTATTGACAGGCAAGAGGAAGCCCAGAGAAATTAGGAACTGTGCCTGATAACATGAGAGTGAATAGCAGCATGAGGTGGCCCCGCCCAGGCTTGGTCTACCATGCCAGTGGGTCATGGGATGTGAGCAGTGGCAGCCTGGAAATCCATCCTTTAGTGAATGCTTGAGGGATGGACACTGTAATAAAATAAGTTATATGGGGCCTCTGGATCCTATGGAATACCAGCTCCCTGACCCAGTCTCCAGACATCTGTGACATCAGCATCAGGGGTGGGCAGCTCAGAGGCAGTGGGTCCCCAGCACATGCACACTTTGCCAAGAATGCCAATGAATGTCTGGATTCTGGGAAGAGTATGGCTGAGAAAACCCCAATCACAGATGCTCTGCACAAGCAGCCCACTGACCTGAGGAGCTTGGAGACCCAACGGGACATTATTGAAAATCCCTATTTCAGGAGCCACAAGGACCCTCATGCAGCTCCAGTCACCATCCATGTGCCCTGTGTTCTTCTGATGATCTCCCCTCTTTTGGAGTCCTGTGGTTTCATCAAGAAACTATAACCTGCCAAACTTCAGCTCCAAGCCCCACTCTCCAGCAGAACTCTGCCCTTTGCTAGGACCCTTGTGACCTACACCAAGTAGTTTCAGAACTCATCCAGAAGCTTCGCCCTTCATGACTGACCATATGTCCAGCAGCAGCCCTTCTGTCTCCATTCACTGGAATTGATCTTTGGCACCTAGTGAGGTGATCAATGGGAGGTCACCTGAGTTCAGCCCTCTGTAATTCCCAGTGTACTGATCTGGTCCTCACAGCAAGAGCCCTGTGCAATAAGGTGATAGTAGCACCATGTGATCAGGTCTAGATTAGGCACTATCTATGGAAAACACCATCGTAAATGTACCAGGAATGGAACAAGGGTGTGAAGTGAATGGCAAACATGAACTCACTCTCTGCTCTAAACATAGGTCTGGAATGTGAGGGAGAATCCAGCCAATGGGGTTACCCACCAAAACTGCTGCCAGCCTAGAATTTGGTGTCTGGGTTCATTCTCTTCATCGGGGCATGGTGTTGACCAGGCTTTCAGATATGAGGAAAGGGGCAGACACACATGGAAGGAGGCAGCTTCTCTTTGATGAAGGATGTACAATCAGTCACTAGAGCTGACTGACTGATGAGGTCCTGGAGTTGGACCACAGGCAGAGAAGTGAGGAAACATGCAGGTAGAATTTCTCTATGTCCCAGCAGCCGCTCTCAAATAACCACATAGAGACTTAATATTAATTATAAATGCCAGGCCAATAGCTTAGGCTTGTTTCCAGCAGCTCTTACAACATAAATTAATCTGTTTCTCTTAATCTAGTGCTGCGTTCAGGCTCATTTACCTCATCTATGAACTTCTCATGTTGCTTCTTCTGAGTCTGACTCAAGACTCCTCAGATTCCACCCTTCCTCTTCCCTGCATTCTCTCTGCCCTGAAAATCCTGCCTAGCTATCGGCCAATCAGCTTTTTATTAACAACGAGACTAACACATTTTCACAATGTACAGAAGAATTATTCCACAGACGAAATGCTTCAGGCTTCACCCACAGCTGGACAAAGCCTGTGCTCACCCTCCTAATTCTGTCTGTTCTTTGCTCCAGAATAGACTTGAGTTCACAGAAGCACCTGAAGTCCCGATGATCTTGGTGTCATCCCCAGATAGAATCCACAGGGTTCATCCCATGGGCAAAGATACCCTGGGGCTTTGGCTACACAGCTGGCATCTCATGCAGCAACTGTGCTGATGCCAGGGCTGACCTACACCTTGTTCTAGGGAAATCTGCCCCACATCTGCCCTTCCCCCACAGCCAGACTGGAGGCCACTCCACAGGGTTTCCATTTGCCAAGGGTCTTTGAACTCAGGTTAAAGCAGCACATTTCACTCCTGGGCCAAGGATCAGCAGGTAATGGCACACTGGAGTTCAATTCTTCTTAAGTGGTGATGCTAAGGTTCAGGTTCTCTGAAGTAGTTAGAGAGAGGAAGCCATGGGATGTGTAAAAAGAAAACCCAAATAATTCACTGGGCCTCCTGAGGGGCCTAACCCAGCCTCCAGAAACAGGTTCACAGACATGATGGCTTCCTTGCACCAGTACTTGGAGGCCAGCAGATGGCCCCCTTGCAGACAGAGCTCTGCATGCAGCACCCTGGACAGTGGCAAGAGTCTCCTTCAGCCTAAGGCTTCTCTCTCTGCCTGTGGTCCAGCTCCAAGACCCCATCAGTCCTAGTGATTTTGTACATCAGCGAGCATTCTCTCTTGGAATCCTGCTGACCGGAGCTGAAGAAGTACCACGCCTAAGGCTATGAGACATCGCAGTCACACGATGGCACCTGGCTCCGAACTCCTAACTCTGCAGCTTGTGAGCCTGTGTGGGAGCTCTGCACCTATCCCCTGAGATAGAGAAAGCAGATGCTGAGGATCAGCAGTGCCCAGCTGGCATGGAGGCTCATGGTACTGTTGCAGAGGTCTGTGTTGCAGCAGGACTCCTTGGAGTGATTCATGCTCTGATGGACATCAGGACAGGTAAATGCGCATGTTTTTGTCACGGTCGTTTGCTGGCCTGGGGGTGCTGGAAACAGAGGGCAGAGAGCCGTTTACTAAGACCTATAAGACCCAAGCCTGGCCCTATCAGCAAACACAGGCCACCTCCAACCTCCAGTTCAAAGGGACACACAGCAAGAGGTCAGGAGGGTCAAACTCAGGTTGTGACCAGGAACAGGGCTCAGAATGTGATCAGGTTCAAGGCTCAGTGTGTGGCCAAGATTAAGGATTAGTATGAAACGCGGGGTCAGGGCTTTGTGTGATGAAGACCATGGCTTGGAGAGTGACCAGGATTAAGGCTCAGTGTTACGAGAATCAGGGCTCAATGTGGGACCCAGAGTCAGAGCTCAGGAATTGCAATCCCCTCCCCCACTTTCCCTCCCCCTTTCCATTCTGAGCCGCCAGCTCTCTCAGGAACAGTTAGAATTGTCACTTCCCATGGCTGTGCCACATGCAGTGGTTCACGTGGAAGATCCCACCCACTCTAAGACTGCACTGCACGTTCCATTTTGAAGGAAGGGCAGAGCACTCAAAACAGAGCACTCATAACCCCTGACCATTGAGGGGGATCTCAGGGTCATATCTGCCCAGCAACCCCAATTCCACCAGCAAGCTTTGCCTTACCCTGGCATCGCCAGGTGCCAGATGCAGGACTCAACCCCTCCCCCTAAACATCCACCTGGGACCAAGATACTCACTGTACCAGGAAGTCAGGCAGTAGCGGGTCATGGCGCTGCAAGATGTAGGCTGGAAGCAGTTTCCTGTGGCACTACACTGGTGACACTTCAGGGCCTGAGCTGGAGGAACACAGCAGGGTCAGAGACAGAGACACTCCATAACCACACCAGACAGCATGGGACCCACACACAGTTCTGTGCAAAGCACTGACCACCTAGCAACCCATTCTGTTCTCCAACCACACACGTGTACAGCCTCTCACCAGCCACACTGGGGCACCAGGGCATAGGGCCCTGTCTATGGTCCGGGAAACCACAGCTCTGAGCAGGCAGCGGTCCATGCTGCTGGTCATATGCCATAGGAGGAGGTCACCAGCCAAATGGTGCTCCTTCCACCAGACTTTTGCAAGAGTGACAGCCAGCCCAACAGTACATCGAGACTTTACAGCTGAGTAGGGAGAACCAGTGAGGTGGCTCAGCGGGAAGAGGGACTTGCTGCCAAGCCTGAAGACCCGAGTTCAATCCCCAGATTCACACAGAGGAAGAGAATCAATTCCATCAATTTGTCCTCTGACCCTGACATGCACACTTGGTCATGATCACATGTGGAGAGACAGAGAGAGAGAGAGAGAGAGAGAGAGAGAGAGAGACAGAGACAGAGAGAGAGAGAGAATTCACGTAATTAAAGAATGTAAGGCAAGTGAAGGTACCACAAAGGGTGCCATGGCTAGACTGTGACCCACTCCCAGCTCAGGCAGCCTGGGTGTGAGGCCCCCAGCAAGGCCTGTCCCCTATGCCAGTATCTCCTCTGGACAGCAGAACCACCATATCATCCATCTGGGGGCAGGTCTAGCTAGGTCAGGATGTCAGCCAGAGTCCTCAGGGGCTCTGGTGACCTAGGACAGGAGTACCCACTTGCTGGCTCACCTGAGGAGCTGAGCAGAATCAGGGGCAACAACCAAAGCAGGTGAGTCCTCATCTTGGGCAATGGGGACAAGCAGAGCTTGTGTCTGTATCAGCTAGCACTGGACCAGCCTATCTTTATATTCCCTTCTGTTGTAGTGGGTGGGGCCTCCATCCATCTCTCACCCCTGACTACCTACATGTGTCACCTCTGGGGGTGTGGTTGGAAGGTAAATACCTCCAAGATTGCCTTGTCCAGAGCTCCTAACCCTCTGCCCAATGTCCATCCTTCCTTTCTCCTGCTCCCTGCAAAGCCCACACCCAACCCCAGTCAACTGTGCTGCTCTGACCCAGCCAGGCCATCACTCGGGAACCACTGTCTGTCCCTTGTCCTCTTAGGAAATGTTCCAGGCAGGGTTGAAACACTGGGAAAGTGTCTTCTCATAGTGCAGGAGGAAGGAGTCCCAGATCACAGAGCCCATAGGCGACATCCTCTCAAAGTTCCACTCCTCGGTGTATAGAAGGCATTTCTGCCTCATGTCCTCACATGTCACCTCTTCGTGTGTGCCTGTGCCGTGACCTCTTCTGTTAAGGATACCTGTCAGATTGGATTGGGTCACCTAAGTAATGACACTGTCCCTTAATAGTCTCTTAGCGGGCAGTCTCCTAAGAGTCCCAACCCAAGGGACTGGGGGCTAGGGGCCTCAACATATGAATTTGAGGGGAGAATTCAGCTCATGTGTTGGCTAGTTTTATGTCAACTTGAGACAAGCTAGAGTCATCTGGAAGGAAAGAGCCTCAGTGGAGAAAATGCTTCCATAAAATGGGGCTGTAAGCAAGCTTGTAGGGCATTTTCTTAATTAGTGATTGATGGGGGAGTGCCCAGCCCATTGTGAATGGGACTACCCCTGGGCTGGTGGTCCTGGGTTATACAAAAAAGCAGGCTGAACAAGCCATGAGGAGCAAGCCAGTAAGCAGCACTCCTCCAGCACACTTCCATGGATCAGTTCATACTTCCAGCTTCCTGTCCTGTTTGAGTTCCTTTCCTGACTTCTTTTGAAGATGAACCATGGTACATAAGTGTAACCAAAATAATCCTTTTTCTCCCCAATTTTCAGTATGAGCCAGACTATATTCCCGATTACAAAGTGGGAAGAGACAGAAGGGTATGAAACCGACTTCCTCCGAGCCCCTCCAGACTCTCAGCTCCTCCAGTAAGTCCTGGAAAAGTTCCCTCAATGGCCTTCAAGGGGACAGAAGAGGAATCCATAGTGACATTCATGCTATAAGTAGAAAATAAAAAAGACACAATGGTGAACAGTAGGCTGGGAATGCTGGGAGGGGGCAGTGTTTAGGGGATGCTGGGGGCCAGTGAACTGGGGATGCTGGGCATCAGTAGGCTGGGATATTGGAAGCAGCAAGCTGGAAATGCTGGGAGACAGGGGTCTGGAAACATGTTAGTGTCCATTTTCTCTTCGGAGGCTGAGCAGGACTCATTTCTATAAAGATATTCAGTGATGCCAAGTGTAAAAATTGGAATTTCTTCCCATCTTCCAGGATATCTAGATGTAAATTTTTGTTCCCATTTTATGGCAATGAAATGGGAAGCCCAAAGGGAAGAGGGACCAGCCAGGTCGCACTGTGAGTTAGGGCTTCCCATGCCCCGGAAGCTGCATCTGCCCATTGCTTAGAATTTCCCTCTGATAGACTCCAGGACCCAGGACAAGAAAAGTATCCTTCTGTGCCACGGGCTTGTGTCTGGCTCCCCTCCGGGGGTCTCAGCCATATTTAGACAGGCTAGTGACCATACCCATCTCAAACCCCAGTGACAGGATCACATCCCACCCAGACCTTGGCTAGCAGCCAGGCACAGTGGCCTTCTGTACCTGGGACAGCTGTGCAGTGAGAGCCTTTTACACAAGTTCATCCACCCAGGGAAGTGGCTGACTTCACAGCACTTCCCAGACAAACCATCTAAGGCCGAAGGCTGTGTGACCTCAGCCACTCTGCTGTCATGATTGCCTCCCCTGGGCTAACGAGGCTCAGGAGTCAGCCTGGTGAGGCACACATTCCTGATAAGGGACTTGGGCAACACCTTGTCCAGTCATAGCTGCCACTCTAGAGGGCCTGTGTGATGTCTTGGTCCTCTAGACAACCTACACAGAACAGTAGAAAGTCAGAAGTTCTGCAGCCTGCCCGGAGCTGTCCACATTCCAGGCCTAAGAAGTGTATGTCCACTGTCTCACCCAAAGTGATTGACTAGGCGGGAATAAACTAAAGATTTAGGGAGGGGTCACGGCACTAGGAGCCCTAAATATCATCATGGATCCTTCATAGGGGTGAGGCAGAGGGCTGGGGAGACGGCTCAGTCAGCAGAATGTTTGGAGGTGTTTTTGTTTTGGTCTCTTACAGCACAGGCTGGACTTGAACTATTGATCTCCCTCCCTCCTCCTCCAAAGAGCTGAAAGCACAAACATGTACTGCCATACCCAGTGTAGTGAGTTAGTTTTTAATAAACTTTATTATGATGGTAACACACACAAGCATCCACCTTACCTTTGTAGCTACAGTTGAGTGGCAGTGAGCACATCAATGTTGAACCACCATTGCCATCCATCATCTCCGCAATGTCTTCATCTCTCCAGACAGAAACTGTCCCCATTAAACACTGAACCTCACCATCCTCTCCAGACCCTGACACCCACCATCTCACTTTCTGTCTCTATGGATTTGACTCCTCCAGGCCCTCTCAAGGGCTTCAAGTATCCCAAGCCAACCTTGAACTCACTATGTAGCTGAGAGTGTGGTCTTGAATGTCTGAACCTCCTGCCTCTACCTCCCCAGTGTTAGGATTACAGGAAGACACCATCATGGCCATTTTATGCAAAACTGGTTGTCAAACACGTGGTAGGCTTGAAGTCTACCAACTGAGCCACATGCCCAGCTCAGCTTTTGTCTTTTTGCAACCTGGCTTGTTTTATTGGACAGAGTTCCCTCCTGATCCATCATGCAGCAGCTCATGTGTTCACATCTGCCCTGATGCTGTGTTACAAGGTACTCAGGTATTTATCATTGATGCATCTTCTTGCTGTACTGTACCTTTAGTGCACACCTTATTGGTTAGAGTCAATTCTTCTCACTTGTTTCTGTCAATGTTGAAATTTGGCTCCCTGCTGCCTGAAATTTTCTGCATTCTTTTTTTTTTCTGCCCATTCACTTTTAACCTGTTTATGTCTCTATCTCTGAAGAGAATTTGGGACCAGGGGAGTGTGGCTTAGTAGTAAAGATTTCTCTAACATGCATAAGGCCCCAACACAGATAGATAGATAGATAGATAGATAGATGATAGATAGATATATAGATAGATAGATTAGATAGATAGTACATAGATAGATGCTAGATAGATAGACAGATTAGATAGATAGATAGACAGACAGACAGATTAGATAGATATTAGATAGATAGATGATAGATAGACTAGATAGATGATGATGATGATAGATATAGATAGATAGATAGATAGATAGATAGATAGATAGATAGATAGACAGGCAGACAGGTAGACAGATTGATGATTAGTATAGATAATAGATCAGTGGTTCTTAACCTTCCAAATGCCGTGAACCTAAACACAGTTCTTCATGTTGTGGTGACCCCAACAATAAAATTATTTTCCTTGCTATTTCATAACTGTAATTTTGCTACTGTTATTAATCATAATGTAAATATATTTGATGATAGTGTCCCCAAAGAAGTCATGACCCACAGGTTGAGAACTCTGCGAGAGATAGATCTAGACAGACAGAGAGATAAGGTGAGTCTCTCATAGACAGTGCATGGTTGGATCATTTTTCAAAGCAAATTCTGATTACCTCCACTCTTTTTTGCATGTGCGTGTGGTGCTGATGGTGGTGGTGGTGATAGTGATGGTGGTGCTGCTGCTGCTGGTGGTGGTGGTGGTGGTAGTGACAGTGATGGTGGTGCTGATGGTGGTAGTGGTGGTAACACTGGGGGTGACAGGGATGATATTATTGGTGGTGTGGTAAAGATGGAGACAGTAGTGTTGCCTTTTTGACTAACAGCGGCAAGGGAGTGGAGGAGTCTATCACCAGTCATGAGTCAATATCAAGTGTTAGTTAAAGTCTCAACCTTCAGGATCCTAAACACTTGGACTTTGGCCCCAGCACTTACTCAAGCATGATGACAGCCATGTTAGTCATGTTGTGTGCCTCACTTACCAACAGAATCAATGTGATGGGGACAATCAGTTGGAAATTAACTGTCATGGTGAGCCTCGTCCAGGAATGATGCGAGTGTCTTACCAGGAATGCCATGTCTTCAATGACTCTATTCCGTGTAACCAGAGTTCTCTGGGTGTGGTGCTAGCACCTGTAATCTCTTTCCTTGAGAGACTGAGGTGGGAGAATTGCATTGAATTCAAGGGCTAGCCTTGGCTACAATAGGAGACCCTACCACAAATAAAGGACCCAGACTTTCATTATTTCTGGCTTTGACCCACTCTGTTGATGCTGCTACGATCCGCCCATCTGCCTCCTTTGTTGCTTTCTTCTGCCTCAGTGGGGCGGGGTGGCATTTCCAGCAATCCAGTCCCCCGTTTCCTCTTGTGCAGCTTCTACCGACAATGTCACCGTAGTTTAACTGGTCTCCAGAGTTCCTCCCACTTACCATTGCACCTGCGTAGTGGTGCTGATGGTGATGGGAGCGGGTGGTGGTGGTGGTGGTAGTGGTGATTGGGGTGGTGGTGCTGCTGCTGATGTTGTATGGGGTGATATGTGATAGTGGTGGTGGTGGTGGTGATGGTGATGGTGGTGGTGGGTATGCTGGTAGTGGTAGTTTGGGGTGGACTGTGGTGGAGATGATGGTGATGGGGGTGATGGTGGTGATGCTGGGGGTACAGGTGGTAATGATGTTGATGGTGAGGGTGGGGGTGATACTGGGGGTGACTGGGATGGTGTGTCTAGTAGGGTGGTGATGATGCAGACCGTAGTGGTGTTTTCTGAATAGTGTGGTGAAGGAAGAGAGGAGTGTATTGCAGGCTGAACACCTGTCCCACCACTGGCTCACCGCAGAGCGTGACCGCACGCTGTCTGTCTGCCACCGCCCATTTCTCCCCTGCAGACACTGACTCTCAGTCACAGCCTCTCAAGCTTTCCCTAGTGTCCATTTCCCACAGATCAAGTGTACCCCGGGTACTCTGGAGTGTGAGGTCGGTGTCCTCTGCTCAGGTTGAGATGGAATCCAGACTCAGACTGTTTGGTTATATCTGGTTCTGCCACCTCCTGCTGTGTGTCTCGGGGGGGGGGTGGTGGTGGTGGTGGTGGTGGTGGTGGTGGTGGTGGTGGTGGTGAGTTTTTAACACCATGACACATTTTCTTTGTCTATAGCTTAGACTTCATAAGAGCACCCACTCCTAAGGCTTAGGGGAGAATCACGTGAGTTCAATAAGCACTGATCCCTTAAACATGCTTCGTACACCTTTAGACAGTATTAACCAACTTGATTACCACAAAACTCACACCACTCAAGCTCTTAGTCGGCCACCAAGGCCCAGGTCTCACTGACCTTCTTGGCAGAAGTTAGAAGAGTGTCTTAGACCTCCCGTTCCCCTGGTCAGGCTGGGCAGCAACTTTGTCACAGCCTGAGCAATGGAGTTAGAGCAAGGTGTCACGGATTGTGATGGGGGAGCCGCCTCCTGCCCTGGAGGGCAGTTCTAAATTGGCCCAGCTGACACTCCCAGGCACAGCACAGGCCCCAGCCCAGAGTGTAACCTTCAGCCTGATACACTGCAGACCGGAAAGGAAGCTGGAGCTGCTGGGAAAGATGTCCATCTGTTTCCACAGTGATGGTAACAAGCAGCCTTGGCCCGTTGAATCACTAGTGTCCTACTGAGTCACAGCATCTCCACAGCTCTACAGAGGACCCTGGAAGTTAGGCACCTATGACCCTGTTTGGACCCCTCCCTATCTCTCTGGCTCCTAGCCCAGGCTCTCTATACAAGCCCACACCTAGAGGACTCTGGCCTCAGGAAACTGCCACAGTAGATTTAGTTCTCTCGCATCTGCAAGGCTGTGGTGCTTTCTGTAAGGGTGACATCATCCCTCACCCCATGGGAGAGGGGAGTTATGAGGGACAGCCTCCAGGCAGCTCCTTGTGGGACCTGGAAGTTGTGTCTGCACATGCCACACATCTGGCCAGAAGGAGGGCCCTCCTTGCTCTCAGAAGCCACTGCCTCAGGCCGCCCTCTGCCTTCAGTCCCCACCCCACCCCACCTTACCCCCTACCCCACCCCAGCTCCCACCCCCATGCAAGGTGCTTCTTCCAACCTCTCCATACCCCACGGGCACCTGCGAGCTGGAGGGTCACTCAGAGACTGGAAGAAGCTCATGTTCCAGCTCAGGCCAGGCACGCACCACCGACATGCTTCTGCCTCTCACCTGAGAGACAGACAGAGACAATGTCTTTCCGGACAGCTGAAGGAAAGTGGTTTATCAGGCGTGCTGCCCAAGCCGCAGGCAGGCTTGGTATTGTCGGCATTCTTTCCTGGATGCTGAGAACTGCTCCCTGGGCCCTTTTCTCTCTGCAGCTCCCAACTCCTTGCCTCTCCCACTTGCTCTGTTCTCACTCTCCCTCCTGGGTTTGGCCGGGCAGCCCCACTAAGCACAAACAGCTCTTTCCTCCCTGACCTGTTCTCTCCCTTCCATCATCTTATCCTCCTCCAAATGTCACTCCCATGGTGTTCCAGGACCACCCAGCCCTTCCTGGGTGTCACTTAGTCATCTTCCATCCGACTACTTAAATTTCTCCTGGGCTTCAAGATGGCTCCTTTCGGGTCCCTGTCACATCATCATGGGCCTGGTTCAGCACAGTCCCTCTGGTTCTACAGCCATGAGCTGGTCCCAGTGGTCCCCTTCCCTCCATCCATGCTGCCTCTGCTGACTCAGGTCCTGCCCCACCTGTCTCTATGGCCCGTCTGTCCTAGGCTACAGAGACCCTGACCAGTATAGCTGGGGGCAGTCCCAGACTCCTCGGCCTCAGTCAGACCTCCCAGGCTCTGGCTGCCCTCTGTATTTGGAGCTTTTCTGAACATCTTACTGATGCTGTGTTTCTTATCATCTAACACATGGCGTGCAGCATCGGCTGGAAGGTACATAAAATACATCTGCACAAGGTGTGTGTCCTATGGCTTTCACAGGGTTGTACCTGGGCCATGTCTGCAGCCAGCTCAGGGTCTCGGACCTCATCTGTTCTTGGATGTGAGAGTCAAGCTGGGGATCTCTCTCCTCCACTGAGTGGACCTGTGCAGTAACCTCCTACATGTGTCAGTGCTAATGACTATGGCAGGAGGTCTCCATCCATTCTTCTGTCGATGATCAATGGGATCAATTCCAGTTAGAAATGAGCATGATTCTAAAAGTGTTTTGAAGACACTTCCTTTTCAATGTTCCTGTCTACAGAAGTCTGGGATCAATATTGCCAGGATACAGGAATGCTGATGTTGACAGTGTAGTCAGCCTCTTGTTACTGTAACAAAATGGCAGCCATAATCAACTTGTGAAGAAGAAAGGTGAGTTTGGGCTCAGGTTCAGACCATAGTCACTGAGCCAATTTGCCTGTGTGCCTGTGGCAAGTCGGTATCCCCTGGCAGGAGTGCCCAGCAGAGTGAACTGCTTGACTCACATCTGAGGAAAGAAAAGGAGAGGAGACCAAAAGACTGGCTCCCCAAACCCTTTCAAGGGCACACCCCCAATAACCTAAAACCTGCTGTGACACCCATCTCCTAAAGGTTCCACACCTCTCAGAAGCTCTTTTCCTGGATGAACCTCTAGTGTGTGGACCTTTGGGGACAGTCTGGATCCAATTATGGCACTGGTAAATCCTCTGCAAGGCCTTCTGATTGGCTCACTTCCAGTACTCCGTGCCTCCACCTCGCTGCTCATGCTGGGAACTCTAACTTTAGTTCTGCCGGGTATCCTTCCCACTCACCAAATGGGCCCTGGCTCCTACTGGGTATAAAGGGCACAGAGACAAAGTTCAGGACCTCAGTAAAACCAAGAAAACACAAGATGCCCTATAAAGTTTGAATCGTCTTACATATGTCATGAGAGGCGCGCGCGCGCGCGCGCGCGCACACACACACACACACAAAGAAAAAACTGCCCATCCCTTCTCTGAAGTCCAGGAGTAATGGGAGCCCTGATAAGTCAGAGGAGCATGCGAGCAGGGAGATGTGGAGACATGAGGCCTGATGTGGAAGGAATATGAGGCCCTACATGAGTGAGCACATGAGGCAGGATGTGAGGGAGGGCTGCCTCCTGAGTGACTAGTGGGTCTTAACAGGCAACACAGACCCCTGACTCATCATCCCCACAGCTGCCTGGTGAGCCAGGTTTTCACCAATCCCTCCACCACAGTGAACCTAGCAAGATGGAGGGGTCTGGAGTTGCTCCCCTCCCGCAGTTAGAGGAACTTCTCCTTGCAACATGTCACCCTTTCCCTGAATGCCAAGGCCACAGGAAGATGCCAGGCCTTTGGAGCAGCAGAATGCATAAATCACACACACACACACACACACACACACACACACACACGCACGCACGCACGCACGCACGCACGCACGCACGCACACACGCACTCACGCACGCGCACGCACACACGCACGCACGCATATACATACACAGACACACAAATGCATGTACACACATATATGAGCATCTACACACATCCCACACAGATGCAGAGCTAAAGAGCTGGAGTCTGTTGGACAGTTGGAATGTTGTTCTATTTTGCATCCCTGAAGTGCTGGGAATTGCCACTGAACCACGTGCCCAGCCATGCTGCAGGATTTTCCTGATGGACCTAGCATCTTAAAAACCCACACGGAGCCGGGCGTGGTGGCACACGCCTTTAATCCCATCACTTGGGAGGCAGAGGCAGGTGGATCTTTGTGAGTTCGAGGCCAGCCTGGGCTACCAAGTGAGCTCCAGGAAAGGCGCAAAGCTACACAGAGAAACCCTGTCTCTAAACCAAAAAAAAAAAAAAAAAAAAAAAAAAAAAAAAAACCCACACGGGGCCTGGGAGCACTGGAGGAAAGGCTCAGTGGTTAATTAACACTCTTCTTGTGGAGGATCTGAGTTTAGTTCCCTGATTGAGTGACCTGAGGGAGACCTGAAGTCCTCAGACTATCCTAAAACACTTCTCTCTCTCTCTCTCTCTCTCTCTCTCTCTCTCTCTCTCTCTCTCTCTCTCTCTCTCTCTCTCTCTATGTTTCTCTCTCACACACACCAACACACCATTACTCCACATTCAAAGTAACAAATATGAACACACAGACACACTACATGCAACATACTCTGCAAAGCACACATAACACATATATACACCTTTGCACATTACACACACAACATTCACACATAGATTATATGTGTCTCACACACTACAAAACATCATCTTTGCAACACAGGATATGCAATAAACTTCTATATAAAACGACACCATACACACACAGCACATGAATCAGACAGGACACACATACCATCTACATACTGTAAAAGACCCACATGCACATCACAGACACACACCAGGGGCCTACACATTACACTACAAACTCACACACTCAACTCTTCAAATTTGTTCAAACTGTTTTCTGCCTTATCATGTGGCCAATATTTGTGGTCTGTGTTCTGCAGTGATTAAAAGTTCTTCAGCTGTGGGGTGTAGAGACTGAAAAGTAGCATGGCTGTGAGAGTTTCTGCCACCAGGGGGCACATGTAGCCCAGCTCAGGACCCTGAGATGCCCACAGGAACTTCAGCTCCACCTGGGATCCCAGGGAGCCCAAAGCCAAGCCTGACTCCAGCTGCCCCTGCCAATATTTAGGAAGGGGTGGGGGTGGGGTGAGGGTGGTGCCTTCAGCTCTTCTTCTGATCACCAGCTCAGAGCCATGGGTCTTGTCTTGGGACAGCCACAGACTACACACCCTCCCCACCCATGCAGCGCCTCCACCTGCCCAGAGTAGGCAGAGGATCTTGGCCCAACGACCCCCAGCAGCTGGCCCCAGAGTTTCGATCAGCGCTATCAGATCTATTACCATCGGGCCCCAGCTGACTCCCCAGTTCAGACTCAGAGGCTGGTCTAGAAGTTTCTGTTGCTATGAAGAAGCACTGACCAATCCCACCTGGAGAACAGGGGTTTAGTTCCTCTTACTGGTGACAGCCCATCACCAAGTGATGCCAAGGCAGGAACTCAAAGCGGCAACTGGAAGCCCAGACCATGGAGGATGCTGCTCACTGCCTTGCATCCTCGGCTTGCTCAGCCAGCTTTCTTACACAGCCCAGGCCACCTGCATAGGGATGGCCCTGCTCACAGAGGCTGGTCCTCCCGCATCAGGTATCAGGTAAGACAATGCCTCACAGACACGTCCACAGGTCATGCTGATGGGATCCATTCCTCAGCTGAGGGTCCTTTCCCCAAGTATGTCGAGTTGACAACCAAACTTAGCCATCACAGTCGTCCTCCTGTGTCCAGGCTGTCCTTCTAAATGGGACTGAGTCTCAGCCAGCTACCTGAGGCCTAGAAGCTGTCTGGGGTATACTGGGCTCTCCAGTCCCCATGAAGACTTACTGGGGGGGTTGGTAGGAGCAAAGAGAGTAAGCCCAACCCCCAATGGGAAGTCCAGAGGAGCCCAAGGAGCCCCCGGAAGCTAAGGAACTGAGCCCAAGCTGTCCCATGGCCATCCGGTGTGCACAGGACTTGGGCAACAGCTCGATGAGCGACCTAGGCCAGCAGACTAGGCACCCTTAGAGGTCCCAGCAGGTTGGAAGGGGCAGAGGAAGGTTCTTTGGACCAGGTGGCAGGGTCAAGAGCAGAAGGGGAGGTGTGCAGAGAGGACATTACACCTCCCCAGCCCAGAAATACACCTGCGAGGGCTGGAATGCAGCGGGTCTGGGCAGTGGAACCAGGTGTCTAGGACATCTGATCTCCTGACCCAGCGTGGGCAGGGCAGCTTCTGCCACACCTGGCACCCCACCCATTCCCGTCCTTCATCCCCCCCCCCAATCACCTCCCCTCCCCTTCCTCCTCACTTCAGGAAATGAAACTCAACCTCTGGGTTTCCCTCCTTCCCTCTGTTACCACCACATAAGCCTAGGCCTCAGGAAATGGAAACTCTGCCCCAGGCTCCTCCTCTCCTTCCCAAGCCCCACTCCCACCTGGGCTCCCTCTGCAGTTTCTCCTGGCAACCACCTCCCACCTCATCCTCCCCTGGGAGGAATCCAGAACCTATGGGCTTGGCTAGTCCCTCTGGCTTGGGGGTGGGGGTCAGGATGGATGGGAATACACTGAGTAGTAGACAGGGCCTGTGGGAGGCCAGCTTCCACCTTTTAAAGGGTTCCTAGGAGGAGGAGAGAGGGTTAAGAAAATGTTAGGAAGAATGATAGTGAAGAGGAAAAAAAAACAGAAACACAAGATAGCTTCTTCAGGAGGACCTGGATCAAAACTCAATGGCCCCTCCTGCCACTTCAAAAGGGCTTTTTATAACAATGCCAAGGGGCGGGGCAAAAGACCTCCGCCTTGCTAGATCAAAGCACACCACACAGCCAAGTGTAGACCCTTCCAAACACCTAACAACCACACCTGTGGGCAAATCATCCCTTATATAACTCTGCTGGGTAAAGCAAGTTCAGATTCTCTGACCCTGAGTAATTTGGGCCTCCACAAGAGCCAAAATTCTACAGAGCCAGCCTTAAGCCTCCCTAACCCCTAGAGACAGATGGCAGCCACACTGTGTCTACTGCAGAGAGGGAGAAAAGACAGGATGGGTAACCCTCCCTCAAAGTACAGCAGGACAGGGGCCCCAGTGGGCTGGGCAAGTAGCTTGACCTCCCAAGCAGCTTCACCCTTGTCTCTGGGCCTGAAACACCTGCCCTGGTACCCTCCAGATGGCCAAACAGGATAGTTTTGCTGCCACCCAGGAGTGTATGAGGTCAGCGGTTTGTGCCTTTAAGCCTACCTGGATGCCCCAGGTCTCCAGTGGTTGGCAAAGTCTGCCCAAGTTCCCAGTACCTCACTTTACTTCCTGGGGGCTCCACTTCTCTTCTGGTTCCCTTTGGACCCAGACCACCAGGGGCTTCTGTGAGGACCCGGGGCTCACAGGAGCTGTTCAGAGTTGTCTCTCTGCTGAAGTCCTACACGGGCACCTAGAGAATGGTTCTCTATGGCTCTCACACCCTTCTCATTCACCATGGAGGTCACAACCTGCTGGGTCCCTGGGTGTTTGCCAGCCCCTCTCAAAGCCCAGGACCCATCTCTAACTATCACCAACCCCTGCACCCTGTGAGTCCTCCAGCTTTGTGTCTGAGCCCATCTTGGGGTGGGGGGAGCAGCAGGTGCTGGCTACTGGATCAAGGTCACAGGGACCCAGGTGACTCTCGTGATTTTTTTAGTTAGGGTTTCTATTGCTCTGATGGAACACCGTGACCAAAGTACCTTCATACGATGTGAAAAGGTTCTTCTTTGGTACATGCTTAAGCTTTTCTAAAGTTAAGCATTTTCAAAAGTTTAAAAGATATTTAATCAAAAATGAAAAGGAAGGGCCTGGAGAGGTGGCCCAGTGGTTAGGAGTGCTTCCTGCTCTTACAGTTTGCCTCCAGCACTCACATTAGATGGCTGCAACCGCTCCAGCACCAGGGTTCTGACATCCTCTTCTGACTTCAAGTCTCTGCATGCATCTGTACACACATACACACGCATGAACACACACGCACACACACACACACACACACACACACTAAATCTTTTCATTTTCATTTTATTTGATATGTATTGGCATTTTGCTGCATGTATGTCTGTGTACCACATGCATGCCTGGTGACACAAAGAAGTTTGCCAGTTTCCCTGGAATTAGAGTTATAGATGGTTGTGAGCTTCTATGAGGGGACTAGGAATTTGTTTTTGTTAGGGTTACTATTGCTGTGATGAAACACTGTGACCAAATGCAACTTGGGAGGGAATGAGTTTGTTCAGTTTATGTTTTCACATTATTGTTCATCATCAAGGGAATTCATGGTAGGAACTCAAACAGGGCAGGAACCTGGAGGCAGGAGCTGATGCAGAGGACATGAAGGAGAGCTGCTTACTGGGTTGCTCATAATGACTTTCTCAGCCTGCTTTCTTATAGAACCCAGGCCCATCAGACCAAGGATAGCACCACCTATAATGGTCTGGGCCCTCCCCCATCAATCACTAATTAAGAAATAGCCCTCTAGCTGGATCTTATGGAGCATTTTCTCAATTGTTTTTTCCTTTCAAATAACTCCAGCTTGTGTCAAGTCAACATACAACTAGCCAGCACACCTGGCTGGTATTCACACCCAGAGCTTTTAAAAGTATTTAATATTTAATAAAATTAACTCTTTCTTGAGCTACAAAACGGGTGGTAATTCATGTAGGATCCTCAGGGAACACAGAACAGAACAGGGAAGGAGCAGGTGACCCCAGAACCGGCAGAGGGAGCTCTGGTTCCCACACTAGGAGGTTGAGGGTGACAGAAGCCATGGGGAACCTCTAAAGCTGAAGACAGCCACTGGGGCAGGAGCAAGGGAAGGCCAGGGACACCTCTGCATTTTCCAGAGTCACCAAGCCTTTGCATCTACACGACAGCCTGTTCTGTTTGTCTCCTTTCACAAATTCCTCCTCTTCTCTCTGGGGTCACAAGGCCTCTCACCTCAGTCGTTTCCTCAGATGGTTGGTCCAGACCCCCTATTTCAGTTCCAGCCCTTCTGACTGTCATCTGTGAGCTAGAGAGGGCCTTGTCCCTGATGAAGAGGCCACCTTTGAAGCATCAGACAAAGGCTGTCCCAGGCTTCCTCTCTTCAGAGGGCTCAAGAGAGCACCAGTGTGTCACAAGTTCCCAGGGGACAGCTGGCCTGCTGTCACTCAGAAAGGGACCTACTCACTCTCAGAGTACATGCCAGGGTCCTTAGCTGAGTCCATGGAGCAGGCCTAGCGCCCATGAGCAGGCTCAGGGTGAGCCTTGTGACCGGATAGAAGGGAAGCCAGAGTTCATGCCAGCAGCTCCGGCCTGTGGTTCTTCCACATCAGCTGTCCCTGGCTGCCATGCTCACTGACTGGTGAGGGTCTGTCTAGGCCCTGGTTGGCCTTCATCTTTATCTTGGCTTGGTTTACCTCAGCCATGGACTTGGCTTGCCCTTGATATTAGTCATGATTTAGGCCTTGGCCATGTCTCTTGTCCTACTCTGTACACAGCTATAATATATAGTATCAGTGGGGATTTAATTCCAATCCTAGCCTCAGAATGAGTCCCAACAACTCCTGTGGCTCTCTGAAAGAGAGCTACATGCTAGAGCCTTAGAGAACATGAAAGTTCTGGAAGATGCTGTGACTGATTGCAGCATTGAGTGTCAAGGGTTGCTGACACCAAGGCAGGACAGCCTTACAAGCACCCAAAACAGAGTCCTGTTTTCAGAGTGTCTGATTGTGCCACAGAAGCCTGTGGTACAGGTAGAACCATTCAGAGCATGGGCTGTGGTGGGCCTGGATCACAGTACTTGTCTTGTGACTTATTACTTGGGTACCACTAGCAAAAGCTCATCCCCTTCCCAGTAGCCACTGGCATACTTCGAAACCAAAGGTAGGCCATCACGGCCACTTTACAGGCTTCCAAGATATAGTCAATGATATAAGGCATGTCATGCACCTTACAGTGCTCAGAACACAACAGATGCTCCCCATGAAAATGAGCTGTCCTCCTGGGCTTAGCAGGGCAAATCAGGGGACTGCCCTGCCCGCCACTGCCTCAATCACGAGGGTCCACACTTCCATGCCTTCTCTGCCAGGAGCTACCATTCCATGCACCTCTCTCCATCCTTGGTCCACTTGCTCACACTCTCTAGCAATTTCAATTACATGAGCTCATTCTG
The DNA here is from genome assembly GCF_004664715.2 of Peromyscus leucopus. Taxonomy (NCBI): domain Eukaryota; kingdom Metazoa; phylum Chordata; class Mammalia; order Rodentia; family Cricetidae; genus Peromyscus; species Peromyscus leucopus. Next base: position 32,059,523 of record NC_051080.1, on the reverse strand, counting down.
CAGCCTTCTGGAGAACAGCTGCAAGGAGCCTCACTTTCACCTCCAGAGATGGACCCTGGAGCATCTTGTAGCTCAGGGAGTGCCCAGTCCAGCATGAAGAGTGATGGTGGTCCTAGTATGCTGGAGTTTGGCACACAGGACTGACCAGCACTGTACGGGAACATGGAACTTTGCCGCCGAGTACTGCAGGATAGGTAGGCATGAACACCAGCTGCAGGAGAGTGAGGTGGCACAGCACACACTTCAGAGGCTCTCTGGGTGGCAAAGAAGTAGCCAGAGCAAGGACCCATGTGACCTAGACAGTATCTAGAGCATTGAACTGAGCTTTCTAGCAAGGCGGGCCCAAGATAGAAATTCCACAAATACCCATGAAACAACTGGACACATTTTCTATAAATACATACCCATCAAACACATGAATACAAACCCCACTTTTTAAAAAGAGTGGAAAAGCAGTGACATCTTTGTAATTCCATCCCTAGGGAGACCAAATCAAGAGGGTCACAAGGTTAGCCTGTTACAGAAAAAGATAGTTTCATTTCTTTTTTTATAAGAAAATCAAGTGTCTATGAACTGTGTATAGGCCTTGTGTCCTCCATGGTAACTCAGCTGATGGTGCTAGCTTCTATTCCCAGAAGTTTTAGCACAAATACCTTTTCCTTATGTTCACATTTTTTCCAGGTTTGTTGGCTTGAGATAGCATCTCATGTAGCCCAGACTGGCCTCAAACTCCCTAAGTAGCCAAGGTTAACCTTGAACTTCTGATCTTCCTGCCTTTATAGCCCAAGTACTGGGATCATAGACATGGAACACCGCACTGCTTTATGGGGTGCAGGAAACTGAACCTATGGCTATAAGCATATTGCCAGCTCCTTGTCCACATTTCTTTTTGTTTGTTTGTTTGTTTGTTTTTTTTCAAGACAGGGTTTCTCTGGGTTGCCCTGAAACTTGCTTTGTACACCAGGCTAGCTTCAAACTCACAGAGATCTGCCTGCCTCTGCCTCCCTAATGCAGGGATTAAAGACATATGCAACCATGCTAGGCTCCTTGTCCACATTTTTTAAAGGATATTTTTTTTGTATTATTGTTTATGTGTGGATGTTTTCCCTGCATGCATGCCTGTGTTTCCTATGGGTGCCTGATGCCTGTGCAGGCCAGAAGAGAATATCAGATCCCCTGGAACTGGAGTCACAGGCATTATGAGCTGTGATGTGCATGATGGGAATTAAACCCTGATCCTCTGAAGAACAGCCAGTGAGCTTAACTTCTGAGAGGTCACTCCAGTCCCCATCCACAGGGACACCAGCATTTCTTCCAGTGCATGAAAACATCTCTGTAACAGTTATAGGAAAGACTTTGTTGCCTAGCAATACCTTTCCTCTCTGTGGCCAGAAGTGTTGATCACAAGTGGAAACTGAGCCAAGCCTCCTCCTGATTGGTTTGTATTGAATTACAGAAATACGAATTCATTGGCTTGCTCCCTTGATCCTTTGGCTGTTTATCATCCATCCGCACACTGCTTTCTAAACAGGTCTTAGATATGACTATCTTTACTTGTGCTCATTGGCCCTGGCTGTTTCTGTTTTAAGAAAAGTCTTTGCCCTGAAGATGGGGTGCAATGGGACAGCACATGCCTAGCACACATGTCACCCTGTGTTTGAGTCCCACCCTCTAGAAAAAAGTTTGTGCCACTCAGGAGGATGAGATTTCACCTTTTCTGTTTGACCTTTGTGCATTCAGGTGCTACATTCTAAGATCATACACACACACACACACACACACACACACACACACACACCACGTTTATTCTCAAATGTTGCTGTGTAACTGAATCTCTGTTTTCAACAGACCTTTTTTCTAGGCAAGGACCTGTAGTATTCTCTGAAATAGAGTAAGTATGAATCCCTCAGACTCTGACCCCTGTTTCTAAGGAAGAGTTGGTTTCAGCTCACTGGAGCTCTTCAGACACACCCACCAGCCCACCTCTCCCTATCTCACCCCCAGTCCCTAACTCTGGTCATGGATTTGGGTTCAATGGGAAAGGTACAATGTCAGAGACATCCGGGAAAGATCAGAGAGGAAGCGGTGGTGGGGAGGAGAGAGAGGAATCACTAGACACTCATGGGGACAGGGACGGGGACAGGAAAGGACACGAGGAAAGCCTCTACAGATGAGGTATCTGAAACAGGGCCCAGGACAACAGGGATCCTTGGCCCTGAGCCCAGCCAGTCCCACTTCCATTCTCCCTGTAGGGTGTGTGTGTGTGTGTGTGTGTGTGTGTGTGTGTGTGTGAACAAGTTCATGTTCCATCTCCAGCTAACACGGCTGTGGGCTGAGCTCACCTTTCAGTCTGTGTCCTCTCACACTGGTCAGCTACAGGAAAACCCTGAATGCTGAGCAGAGAGCCAGCGGCCAAGACACACATGCTGCTCACAACTGCTGGGCTTTGGAAAGCTGAGGGTGAAGATTTCAGGACTTCTGAAAAGAGGTTTTAAACGCTCATTTAAAATTAAATTACCGGCCAGGGAGGTGGATCAGCTGGTAGAGGCACCTGCTGCTGCCAAGCCTGATTGAACCTGAGTTCAATCCCCAGCCCTGGCGTGGTGGAAGGAGGAATCTGACTCCAGCGGGTTGTTCCCTGACTTCCATACTCAAGCCAAGGCATGTGTGCCTTGCTTATGCACACACACATAAATCAACGTAATGAATAAGTTTTAAAACTTAATTACAATTTGGGTTTTGATGCAGACCTATTATCCCAGTATTTGGATAGCAGAGGCAGGAGGATCAGGAGTGGAAGTGACATGAGTGGATTATATGAGACCTTGTCTCAAAAACAAAAACAAACAACAACAACAAAACCAAAATAAAGCAAAAGCACAAACAAACAAACAACCCCCCCCCACAAACAAACAGACAGATAAACCCAAACAAACAAAGACAAGACATGGCGTGGCAATTGAGTTCACTGGCTGCTCTTCCTGCTCTTCCAGAAGGCAGGGGTGGGGGGGTGGGGGGTGGGGGGTGGGGGGGGTAGGGGGGATGGGTTGGGGGTGGGGGTGGGTGATCCCCAGCATCCATATAGCTGCTCACAGCCATCAGTAACTCCTGTCTCAGGAGATACAATGCCCTCTTCTGGCCACTACAGGCACTGCGTGTACATGCAGGCAAAACACCCATACATACAAAATACAATTTTTAATGAAAAAAAAAGTTAAAAAAAATTTAACTGCATGAACATAAATAATTGCACCAAATAATAATCAAATATCAATAAAATTTAAAAACGAAGGTAACAAGAACAACAACAAGCTAAGATAACAAGTTCTCAATGCCTGTTTCTTCCTGCTCATTTCACAGTTCTTCCTGGTCTAGAGGCCACCTGGGTCTGCCATGTTTCTGGTGGAAACCTCCACAGTGCTGCTTGGTCTTGTGATGTCTCATGGGACAGGTGAGGTTACTTCATGGAAACCAGTAGACACCAAAAACCATGAGCTAACTGTTCATTTTGGGGTGACACAGGTACCCTGGCATCACTCATGCTCCTGAAAGTGACCCTGAGAAGCTCACAGGCTCAGCAGGCTAGGCTTGGGTAAGATGTTACTTCACTCTTACTTCACTCTGTCATCTGTGTCCTATGGGACAAAGAGACATTTTTCACATCCCCCAGGAGGTCATGACAGATCCCTAAAGAATGGATAAGGGCATTCTCTAGTGTGTCCTTCCCAAGGAATATGGCGGGAGGGAAGGCATGCTCCAAACTGGGGTGCATCCTCAACAGGCTGGACCAGGAACCTGTAAGATGAGAGAAGAATGACTTCCTTCCCAAGCAGATCCACTTCCTGTTACTGTCACAACAACATCACACTTCCGTTCTTCAGCCTTTGAGTGTGAGCTTGAACCATCAGTCCCCTCCAGGGGACTTTGGGGCCTCCAGGAATGAGCTAGATCACATCTTGTGTGGTCTGGAGTTTCACTGCCTCACAGCTGTGTGGCTTCCCTGGTCTGAAGACAGCTTCTTTGGAACTCACCAGTCTCTGGTGTGAGCCCATCTGATAATTTCCCTCCATTTACATACACGCTATTGGCCTGTTTCCCTAAAGGAGCCTGAATAGTACATTTCTGTTGAGTAATCTTGGAGATGGAGGCAGAAATATCAGGAGTTTAAGATCACCTTTGACTCATATAACAAGTTTGAGAGCAGCCTGAGCTACATAAGACCCTGTCTGTCTTAACCAACTAAGAAAAAAAAAAGAAAAGAAAAAAATTATGAAATTCACATGCACACACACACTCACATGCACACAAACACACACACACAGTCCACTCCAATTCTAGCCAGCCTCAGGCTGGCCCCAACCTGCTTACCAGACTGAATGTGAAATCTCCAGGTCACCTAACTGAGACCCCCAGCCTATGGTGCTTTACAATACCAGTGCGGGTACCCGCCATGGCAGCAGAAGCCAACTGGTCTACCTTGCCAGCCTGTCTGCTGAGCTCATTTGGCCTTGGCTTTGGTTTTGACTTGGTCTCAGTACCGTGAGTATCATTTGGTGTCAACCTCCATTTGTACTGTGTCCCTGACCATATTTGCTCTTTGTTTTCCCCTTGACATTTAGACTTTCTTGGGTCTTGATCATCAGTGGCCTTAGACACTATCTTCTTCCTGTCTCAGTCATGAATGTGACAGTCCTCACATAGCTCTGCTCTTGGCCCTGGCCTTCACCTCTACGTGCTCATCTCAGAGCTTGTATGTCTTGGTGTGTTCCCTGGAGCCAGCAAAACCTCCAGTTCCCTGTGGCTGGCTGTCCTGTCATCAGATAACATCTTCAGCAGCTCACATGGATTGAGTCTTCAAGATTGAATCCCTTGGGTGGAGGCTGGCGAACTACCAGGAGTTCTATTCTTAGGGCGCCTTGGTTACTTTTCTATTGCTATGATAAGACACCATGACCAAGACAACTTATAGAAGAAATAGTTTATTGGGGCTTATAGTTCCAAAGGGTGAGTCTAAAGTCATCATGACAAGGAGTATGGCGTCATGATGGCAGGCATGATGCTGGAGCTGGAGATGAGACCCTACATCTGATCCACAAGCATGAGGCAGAGAGCTAACTGGGAATAGCATGGATTTTTGAAATCTTAGCTTAAATAGTTTCACCAACTGGGGACCAAGTATTCAAAATATATGAGCCTATGGGTGGGGGACATTCTCATTCAAACCACCACAGAGGGAGAGGCCACCAATAGGCCCTGGTAGAACATCTGTAAGCGAGTAGATGGGGTGAGATATCCCTAGCCAACACCCATCTCCAGGGCTAAGGGCTGAGCCTATTGTCTGCTGTGAGACCCCTAAAACATAAACACACACACACACACACACACACACACACACACACACACACAGGCTTTGGAGAGCTGGGCAGAGCTGAGAATACGGGCCGTGAGACCAAGCTGTAAATGGTGAAGCAAGCCTGGGAGTCTGAGGCATTTCTACATGGCTGGTCTGGATATCTGGGCCATGACCCCACCAGCTTCCAGAGAAGGACTCTAAGGTTGAAAGTGCCAGGTCCTCAGGCCTCTCCCTGCCTGCTAGAAAGGAAAGTGGTGTAAGGATAACAATCTGTGGAGCAGAGGAAGCATGTCACAATCCACGCTCTTGTTGTTCTCTGACCCCTGACCTCCACGACCTCCAGAACACCTGTGCACGCAATCAGCCATGGACACCACAGACATGTAAAGAGGCTGAGGAAATGGTAGAGGAGGAATGAGGGAAAGAGGGTATGCCGAGCACCCTGTCTTGAATCCAGCCTTCTCACTACCTGCACCCAACAAGCAAGGCTGACCACAACCACCTGGTTTGATGTCAAGCTGCCCGGACCCCATCAGGTTCCATTAACTGCTACTCTCCATGAACTCCAGGAAAGGATCACTCCCCCCCACCACCACCCCACTACTTTCCTCTCTCTTTCTGTGTTTCTCTTTTCATCTGTCTCTCTGATACCTCCCTCCCTTCCATGTGTGCAAGCACCTCCAAGCTGTTCCTGCCTTCACAGAGCAACCTGGGAACACACCGGCCTCTTCCAGCAAGCCTGACCCTTCCGACGCTGCACTGTGTCCAACATTTACACCCTCCAAACAGGAGCCAAGCAGACGCTCCACAGGCCACAGAGAGTGCCCCGGAGTTTGAGACCTGGGCACTGAGCAGGCACTGGAGGATCCAGCAGAGACGAAACTGCGCAACAGGGCAGCACAGCCTAGTGTGTGCCCACAGAACGGCCAGGAAGGGGCCTGCCCAGGAGACCACCTGTTGAGGACCCCACAAGCAGGCACTGTCCTGGAGGGCCACCCAGCAGGGACACAGAGAAAACAGGACAAAGCAGCCTCAAGCTTGTGAGGCGGCTATCCAGGGCAGGCTCCAGCTGCGTTTCCTGTGGACGTGAGTGACGTCCACACTGGACAGTGGGGCTTCCTCAGGTTTCCAGAACTCTCTGCTGTTTGTTGTCTCCGTTTTCCCCATGTGTTTAAGGAAAAGGTCCAGAGCCTAACCAGTCACTCCATCCCACCCTCCACCCCCTCAGGAAAAAACACTCGTGGCCAGAAAGGGCCCGAGAGACCCAGGGACATAATGGACTGCAGCAGAGGGCTGCATCATGTGGGTGTCCTGAGCCAGACGCCAGCCCTTTCAGGACCCTCTGCTCCATGCAGGCCCCTAGGTGATGCTCTTCCCAGCCTGTCCTGTATGACTGTGGTCCAGGGTTTTGGTGGCTCACTAGGGAGGTGGATCTAGACACTGATGCTGCCTGGGAAGGCTGGGATCAGCGAGTACAATAGGAGGAGCCCCAACATCGTGTCATGTCAACTTGACACGAGCTGAAGTCATCTGAGAGGAGGGAACCTCCACTAAGAAAATGCCTCCATTAGACCTGGCTGTAGGCAAGCCTGGGGGGCATTTGCTCTATTACTGGTTGAGGGGGGAGGGCCATCGGGGGGGGATCGGCAAGGGTACGGGGCGCAGTCCTCAGTCAGGGTTTAGGAAAAGAATAGGACCCTGGCTCCAGAGTGTAGAGTGGCCTCACTAGGGGAGGGCGTTGCCTCACCCCTGCTGCTGTTCCTGCTGCGGCATGATGAGTGGACGAGGGCAGCTGACAAGGAGCAGGGCACCATTCCAGACACCCTGAGAGTGGGTCTTCAGGACCCCGCCGTGGGCAGTGGCCACAGTTCCTGCAGTGGGGCTAGAGGCAGCTGCTCGGTGACGACACAGGAGTCAGGGACACAGCTGCCCCTCTGTCTGGAGTCCAGACACACCTGCCTGTCTTCCCGGGCCCTAGCGCTGGACCTGCGGTGCTGTCCGTCAATGAGAGCACAGTGCGGTGTCCACCAGAGCAGAGCCTCTGCTTTGAAGACGAGCTGAGAAAAGACAGGACCCAGGGCAACGAAGCATCCCAGCCCTCCATTGCGGGTGGGGAGACAGAGTCCACAAGAGTCAGGAGGGACTGTGGGTGCAGAAGCTCTGCTGTGAGGCACCCCGACCTATGGGAGGAGGATGGACATGGCAGGGCTGCCTCCATGTCTCTTCTGGGAACCACGTAAGAGACCCTTGAATAGGGTCTTCACAGGCAGTGGGCTGTGTACTTGGGAGGCGGCAGTAGGGCTGAGGAGGGGACACAGGAGGCCTCAGGAATCCCAGGCCAATGTCTCATCTTCGTTGGGGAATGAGGTCACAGTGACTTCTAAGGGCTCTTCCCATTCCTGTGAGACCTTCCTAAGGGGCTCCAAAGGTGGCCTGCCCTAAATATACCAGGGAGGGGTTGGGCCAGCTGAGCCCCTTAAAAGAGGAGTGAAGAGTGTAAGCTGCCACAACCAAGAGCAAATGCCCCAAGAAACTTGGGAGCAAAGACAGAGGTGAGGGGCTCCGGCTTAGCCTGGGCTCCTCTCTCCTCTGCCCTTGGCTGTAAGGATCTACCAACCCCGCACAGACTCAGGAGTTCCTCCGGAAGAGAGAACGGGTGTGATGACGGACCACTGTTCCCACCAGCATGATCAGATGTCCAACCTCAGGCTTGCTCACTTTCACACCCACACTCACAGGCATGCTCACATCTGCACTGCCCAGCAGATACAGGCTAGATTTCACTTGCTCACCTCACACTCCTGACACGGAGGCCCAGGGAGAAAGCATGCTAACTGGATTGGCTGCCCTCCAGCCCACTCAGTCCCAGCCTCCAGGCCCAGCCTCCAGTGTCCACCAGACACCAGAAGCATTCTGACGTCTGTAAGCACCATCCGACGTGAAGTTCAGGGTCCCTCTGAGAGCACAAGGCAGCCATTCAGAGAAACAAATGCTTCCCAGAAAAGCCCCTGTCCTGCAATGGCCTTCAGTTCCACTAGGGGATAATCGGGAATCCCTGTCACTTGTCTTGCTGGAGGCTTGGCTTTGGTTTTTTGTTTTTGTTTTTTTTTCCCTCAGCCTTAGCCTGGGTGGCTTTGTTCCCCGCCAGGACCTAGCTCTGCCTGCTCACTTGGATGTGGCTCTGGACACCCAGGTTCTCCTCCCCACTCACTGTCCTTCCAAGACCACCACTCTCCCAGAACCCTCCACAGGGAAGGCTTTTGTCCAGGTCCCCTGGTTGGAGTTGAGGTTCAAGGGTGATGATTGATGGGGGAAGGGCCTGGTTCCTTCCTTCCAAATGCCAGAGTGAGCTGCAGTCTCTCCTCTTAAGTTTGGCAGGCTGGGAACAGGGGTGGCCAATGCTCTTTCCCTACAATCCCCTATCTGCATCTGACCAGGAGGAGAAGATGTGTGGTATTTTGTGTTCTGACAAAGCTTGCCCGGAGATCAGAGGGCAGAGCTAGACACTAGTTAACCATAGAGGCCAGGCAGTAGTGGCACACACCTCTAACCCCAGCACTTGGGAGGAAGCAGGAAGATCAGGAGTTCAAGGCCATCCTGCTCAACCAGTCTAAACCAGTGTAGACCGGATTGAGCCAGTCTAAAATAGAAACAGAACTAGGTGATGGAGGCTCACACCTTTGATCCCAGCACTTGAGAGGCTCTTGCCTTTAATCCCCGTACAATCTGGAGGTGGAGACAGGAATATAAGGCAGGTGGAGACAGGATCTTGGCCCCATTCAGTCTGAGGATTTGTAGAGACAGGCTCCCATTCGTTTGGTCTAGGATTTCAAAGAGGTAAGAACTCTCCGCTGGCTGGCTGCTCTGCTCCTCTGATTTCTCAGGGTCTTTATTGTTAAGATGAATTAGGATCATGCGTCAAGGAGACCCTCCCCTTTCCATTACATTCCCCTTCCTCTGCAATCCCCTAAGGTGGTTGTAGGCACCCAAGGGATCACCAGGGGTGGGGACTGTGGGAGCTCCAAAGACATTTCCCTTCCCAGACTGAGGGATGACTGGACAGGTGGCCAAGCCTCTCTGCCAGTCTGTGACAGACAAGAGAGAGCCTTTCATCCAATGCGACCATCACTTGTCTGTCTCAGTAATCATCAGCTGAGGACACAGCTGCCACACAGAAATCGTCCAAGCAGAGGGTACCAGATGAACTCTCTCAGAGTGTTCTGACTAAAAGAAGTGGTCTCCCAAATCCCGCCTCCACACTCAACTCCTTACCCAGGGAGAGCCTGAGAGAAGGTCCAGGAAGAGTCAGGCATGGGAGAAGGCTTTTGATCCTCTCCCTAAAGCCACTCAATACATTCCCAGGACTACAGCCCCATGGGATCATGGGAAGGCAAGGGCCCTTTGCTCTCCATCCTCTCTGGGATCCCCAGAGGCCCTTTGAAGTGACTTCCCTTGTTATCATGCTTCTTGGTGCTTTGAAGGCAGAGTCTTCCAACTCCCCCACACACAGGCATGTGCACCCAAACATACACTCAAGGCCAAGTCCTGATTCTCCAGTCTCCAAGCTTCACCTTGTGTTAAAACCGTGTGGGCACCCAGGGACACTGCCCTCCCACCAAAGGCAGTCAATTCTCAGTTCTCAGTCACACACCCAGAATGAGGAGATCCTCCCAAGGGCTCCCAGCACTGTTGCCTCTGGCCCTGGTGCCCCTCTGACAGCTCATCAAATCCATCTCCAAACGATGCCCACGTGCTGAGGTTCCGTTCATCCAGCTGTTGCTGCTGCAGCATGGGTAGTAAAGCTCCATGCACTGGGGGGGGGGGGGGGGGGGCGCTGGCCTTGGTAGGATTCTGGAGAACTGAAAGAGAGTTCAGGGTTGAGTTTGGGTTTGCCTTCAAATGGAGGTCTTTCCCTACTGTACCACCAGGAGGAGTTTAAAAAGATTTCCAGAGAGCCTAGGATTTATTACCGATAGCTACAACTTGTATGAACTCAGGACTGAAGGCCTGGCCCAGGCACTGTCCGCTGCTCACCGGCTTGCTCACAGTGCCTGTGAACACATTCTCAAGGCAGCTTGCCGACGCCCACCCTCGGTTTGATTGGCCACGGATTCTGAATCACTCCTCCTAGCCCAGGTCCCACGCATGTACAGCGTGGGCAGAGTCAGCCATGAGGGAAGAGAAACATTCAGGAAAACATGCCCTTGACTCGGCACACCTGGCCTAGTAGCTGTTTAGACAGACGCACACCGTGGCGTTAGCTCTCATCTACAGAGCATGAGAGACAAAGGATGCTGCAGGCCACGTGGGAATGCTACAACAGCCCATGAAAGGGACTTGAACAGACATGGATCCAGGCACCCATGATGTCCTGAGGACCCCGAGGATGACTGTGCCATTGAGGAAAGCACCGAGAGAAGCAGGCTCAGCTTTCCCGAGACCATTCACCCTTGCCACCACCTAATGCAGGCCTGACCTTGCTCACAGTCTCTCTCCTGTTTGAGTTTCCTTGACCCTCGATTCTGAAGTGATGTCACTTCTGAGCGTGAAGGTTTGGCACACATGCTCCCCCCCAGCCCCCCCCCCCCACCGACCCCCGCACCAGGCCCTTCCTTCCTCCCCGGGAAGGCCAGAGCTATCTGCTGTACGGAGCCTAGGGAGGAGAGGAATCCCTTTCCCCCAAGTGCAGTCGGGGCTGCAGCAGGCAGAAGGAAAACAGACCAGCCAGACTGAAGTAAACACCAACCATGTGCGCTTCTGAGACTCCTCCCCAAGAAGGTCATCTCCGGGAGACCAGCTAGAGGTCACCTCCTCCTGGGGTGATACACTGTGTACCCCAATAAAGCTTGTTTGGGGGATCAAAGGACAGAGCCAGCCACTAAATCAGACATAGAGGCCAGACAGTGGTGGCACACACCCTTAATCCTATCACTCAGGAGGCAGAGATCAGTCTGGATCTCTGGGATTTCAAGGCCACACGGGGCTACATGAGAGAATCCGAACGAGGCAGTGGTGACACACACCGTTAATCCCAGGAAGGAATGTGGCAGGACACAGAAAGATATACAAGGCGTGTGGAAACAGGAACTCATTCTCTCTCGAGACGGAGGATTTCGTGGAGGTAAGAACTTGTGGCAGTCTTGCTCTCCTTCTCTGATCTTTCAGCTTTCAACCCAATGTTTGGCTCTGGGTTTTTTTTATTATAAAACCTTTCACAAATTGTGTAACATCCTCCCTGTACAGGGCCACACAGGCAGTGGGTGGAAGTACTGGGGCACCTCCCCTAGCCATGAGTCAGGTGGAGGCATAGCCAGAATAGAACCCAGGCATCCAATTCTCCAGCACAAGGTTTTGGACGCCAGAGGGGTGCTGGGTAGCACCTGCTGAGAGCCATCCTTGAAACAGACCTATCGAACATGACTGCTCAAATTCATGTGCATATACATAAACAGATGTGTGTGTGTGTGTGTGTACACCCTCACAGAGTGCACATGGATATGTGCATACGTGTACATATTCACATGCACATGTGACAATAAGTACTCATACACTCATACACAATACTCCACAGCATACACATCTACCTTTGGAATTTATCACATTAATATATTTAAACATATTGACCTAATACATAAATATTTTCTCTTACTTAATACATAAAGAAGTTTCATTGTATTTCTTTTTTTTAATTTAATTTAATTTTATTTTACAATACTATTCAGTTCTACATAACAGCCACAGATTCCCTTGTTCTCCCCTTCCTGCCCCCCTCCCCTTCCCCCCATCATTATATTTCTTAAATCTAAGTCTCAGAGGGCCAATTTCTCTTTTTTAAAAATTGCTTACATCAATTTATTTGTGTGTGTGTGTGTGTGTGTGTGTGTGTGTATGTGCATGCACGTTGGACACGCAAGTATGCACACACAATCAAAGGGAGTCGATTCTCTCCTCAGACATTGACTTTCTGGTTTGAGATGGGCCAGCCCACGTGCCCTGTCTGTGAGTGCTACCAGGCTGGGCTTTGCAGGGCACCATGCACACCATGGGTATCATTGTTGTGTTGTTCTTCACTGACCTGCTAGCTGAATCCCATTTAACCTCCCATGTGCCTAGACCATTTCCTTCCTCTACAAAGCCAGACTCAGAGGCTCCAAGAAGTCCTCTGCCTGTGCTGTCTTAATTTCAAAATCAGTTCACATTGATATAAATATAGCTTGGCATTTCTGCATGCTCTCTGCAGCTTACCAAATGTGACTTGTTACATAAGGGCTAGAAATTAGTATGGTCACTGCCAGGCTGCATGAGACCCACATTGAGAGCATGCCTGCTGTCTGGCCAGGAGTCCCCTCTGTCACCTCCTGGGCCTTTGTAAGCTTAGATCCCAAAATTGTTCTTTCTCCTTTTAAATCCCCACATCAAACTTTCTGATCAGCATTCTTGGTGACAGAGCTAACTACCTGTCTGTGAATTGAAAGGCCTGGGCCTTGGCACTGGACACGAAGTCTTAAGTGCAGCCCTGTTTCCACCCTGGATGCCACAGGGCACACACATCAAGGGAAGCCCTGGTGCATCTTTGCACAGCAGCAGGCACAGGGAAAGAGCTGACTTGGGTCTCCAAGGATCCCCTCAGTATCCTAGATTTCAGTGCTTGTTCCAACTGGACCAGCAGCACAAGCAGAGACCAGAGCCACCATGGCCAAGACCCCAGCCCTCTTCCTGTGGCATGGGTGGATGGTCTAACTTCCCTCTTTGGCCCAGCTGTGGTTCACACTTATGCTTGCCTGGGAAGCCTCCCAACATGTAAAATGAGGGTAGTGTGTGTATTTGTATAATGTGAACATATGAGGTATACAAGTAGAAGTATGTGTGTATGTGGGGGTATGTATGCTGTGGGTGGGACGTGAGTATGCCAGTGGGGAGTGTATGCTGTGGGTGGGGTGTGAGTGTGCATGTGGGGTATGTATGCTGTGGGTGGGGTGTGAGTGTGCATGTGGTGGTGTGCATGCGGTGGTTAGGGTGTATTTTTGTGTATGTGGGGTATGCATGCTGTGGGAGGGGGTCTGTGAGTGTGCGTATGGGGGTGCATGTGTATGAGTTGTAGCTGATGTATTAAGCTATAGGTGCTGTGCACACTGTGGGTGATGTGTTTATACATGTAATGTACAGTGGGGAGAGAAAGGAAGAGAGGGAGCGAGCATGGGTATGGTGGATGGTATGATTAAGAAATGCTAGCCGGGCGGTGGTGGCGCACGCCTTTAATCCCAGCACTCGGGAGGCAGAGGCAGGCGGATCTCTGTGAGTTCGAGGCCAGCCTGGGCTACCAAGTGAGTTCCAGGAAAGGCGCAAAGCTACACAAGAGAAACCCTGTCTCAAAAAACCAAAAAAAAAAAAAAAAAAAAAAAAAAAAAAAAAAAAAAAGAAAAAGAAAAAAAAAAGAAATGCTACCCAAGGAAACTGTGCATCCTGACAGTGGAGGGCACAGAGCCCTGGCATCCCCCCATTTTTCCTTAGAACTGGGCTTTTGGAATTTTTGACTTCCATGCCAGATCCCTACCCATCCTGGGCTTGAAGTTGAACCCTAGTAAGGAAGAAAAACAAGGGTCCTGCCAGCACTTGAATATGTGCGGAGCACCAAGGTGGGTCAGGGCTAGGAGAGTTGGCTGGTGGCCTCTGGCCTCTGGGTGGAGAAGCCAGGCCCTAAGGCAGGCAGGGTAAGAGGGTGATGGGCTGCCTCCAATTCCACCAGAATTCCATGGTGTGAATGGGCTGTAGAGGTGGGAGTCTAGGGGCCTCGGGGAAAAGAATGAATGCCTTCCTTGGCACGGTGCCCTCTGCCTGTCTACAGGACAGTCCCTCCCAGAGGAGGCCCTGGTCACCAACACAGCAAATAGCATGCAGAAAGCTTCTCTGGAGGAGACCACCAGTATCTGGACAACAGTGTGACAGGGTCCATGGCACTGCCAGGTCTTCCTGGCCACTCCTGCTTGGGTGGGACCCACCCCTTGCCCTAAGCAGCTTCAGAAAGGGGGCATGGGATCAAGGAGAGATGGGGTCAGAGCTGGCAGAACTGAAAGGGACCCTCTGCTTAGTGGGGGAGGGAACTGTGGAAGTGGGTGAGTGGGGGTCCCGAGGCAAGGGATGAGTGCTTTATAGATGAGGGTGACAGTCAGGCTTCTGGCCTCACTCATGCTGGGAAGAGCAGTTATCACAGGCTTCCTGTTGCCTCTGCTTCCCGAGTGCCAGGATTATAGCTGTACATCCCCATGCCCAGTTTACACAGGGCTAGAGATGGAGCCCTGCGTGTGGTATGCAAGCACTCTACCCAGCCATGAGGGTATCATACTCCTGCAGGACCAAGCACAAGCCACTTACCTGCCACAGGCACATTCTCAGGCTGCTGGGTCATGAGTTCCCGGTGGGAGGCTTGACAAGCACCAGAGGTACATAGTTTGTCCTAAAATCCACCGGGGTGGCTCATCCTTATGTTTGCCCAAGGCCTCATAACACATTCAGTGGTCCTTCGAGTTTGCCCTGCGCATGTGTGGTGACTCTTTATTACCTCTCTGGCCTTTGGTGCTTACACCAACCACAGTGGAGATCAAATAGCCCTCCAGGCAAAGTCAACAACAGAGTAGAGGGTCTTAGGGTTGGCAGGTGTTCTGGTCAGTAACTCCTGGAGCACAGCAGCATCCATCCCAAGGCTCAAGACTCCTGGGATGGCACCTGGTTCTAGGCAGAAAGGGGTTCTTGGTCAGAGATCAGGGGAAAGAGCCAAGCCCATTTTGTGCAACTGACTGCCTGTCTTCCCTTCCTCCCTGTGACATCAACAGCTCAGACCACTCTTCCAGAGAGCCTTCTGGGAACATGTTCAGCCTTGACCCAGGCCTAATCATGTCCCACCCGAGGATGGAGTTGGGTAGGCACTAGACATGGCCACTAGAGAGAACCCCAAGAGTCTCCTGCCTCTTTCACTATGTGGATCAAGCCCTTGCCAGGCCTTAGATCTGCAGAGGCTTCAGTCTTGGACTTGCAGACTCCACAGCTTTGTGACGTCAGCCCCTGTGGGTTATACGCTGCCCAGTCTTGGTGTTGTGCTGGGGAAGCCTGAAGGACTGGGCAAACTGGTGTCGGAATGGGTGGGGCTGTAGCAGATGCCTGATATGTGGGAAGTGGGTGATGGAAAATTCTGAGCTACAAGCAGAACCTTGTTAAAGAAAAATGAGTGGGGTATGGTGCACATGGCTGCAATCCCTTCATTCTGGAGACTGAGGTAAAAGGATGGACAGTTCAGGTCAGCCTGAGCAACAGAATGAATTCAGAATGATGAGACAGAGAAATTTATTCCATGACACTTATTAAAGTAGCAAGGCTCCTCTATTAAAAGACTACCAAGAAGAGCAGAGGCCAGCCATGAGGGATTGTGTGCAGGGGTGAAGGGAGACGGGTCTCAGTTATCAACGCAGCCTGAACTAATAGGGGTTAAGAGCCCAGGAAGAGGGGAGTCAGTGGATGAAAACCTAAAGAGAAAACATCAGGATGTGGGAACTCTGGGGACCAGGGTCCTTAGATGTCATCTCCAGGATGCACAGGAGGAACCTGGTCAGATATGGAAGGCAGAGTCTCTTAATAAACCGACATAGCAGGTCCAGAGGAAGTACTCAGGTGTCGGAGCCAAACTACCGTATGATTAAGTCTTGAATCTCTGTCACCTTAAAGGGTGACTCCAGGAAGACTTAGGAATAAAGGATACAGAGAACACGGCACAGTCATGGCTCCAAACTGGGAAAGAATGTCAGCAGAGACTCGAAGGGATTGCAGAGTGTGGAATACGAGTCTGGAAACCGGGGCTTAGGTTATCCTTGTCACAAAGCGGTGAAGAATGCAATCTAATTCTGTTCCCGTCCTAGTATTTTTAGAACTTGCAAGCAAAGAAGTGGATTTTTAGCAGAAGATAGGACTCGAGCACCGTGTTGCAGGTGTGGGTTGGTGCTTCTGAATGCTTAGAACAGAATGGAGGAAGGAGAAATGATCCCACAGTAAAACGTTTAAGCAAAAGGGAAGCAGAACATTCTCCACCTGCTTATTGGAGGAGTGGGAAAGCCTGCTCAGGGGGGTGAAGAGTGTGGGGCCTGATTGCCTTGAGGCCGTCAGCCAGATCCCCTCTGTTCCCAAGAAGGAAGAGCGAGCATCGGCAAGATCACCCAACAGTCCCTCCTGTCACAGGCCTACAGTTCCCAGGACCTTGAGGACAAAATCCTTTCCAATGTGGGGGAGGGGAGGGGAGGGGACAGAGGTGCTGTGGCCCACCATCCCACATGACACAGCTGGCCCCCCACTCCACCACTGCCCTCCTCAGCCGCCTTGGTGGTCTTCCCACGCCTCTGTGCTGTGTGCTCAGAAGCGCCATAGGGCAGGGGTGTCTAAGCCTACACTTCAGAGGGTCCCTGTGAGCTTTTAAAGCCAGGCAGACCCACTGTGGGAACCAGCGTAGAGGGTCCCCATTAAAGCAATCCCCACCCAGCTGGATGGTAGGTGCATCTGAGACCCCAGACCACTGTTGCTGCTTACACAGCACTTCAGCTCGAGTGTGGATAGTCTGAGCCTCAGGTATAGACCTACTGTAGAGCTGGGGGTCCTCAGAGAACAGCCACACAGCAAGGCCTGGAACAGAGCAGTGGAGATATCCCGACACCTTCCCTTGTCCTGGGATATCAGCAACCCTACAATAAGAACAACGGGATATTGGTATACCGAGCCCTTGTCCAGTTCTAGTCTTTACCCAGAAGAGCTCAGGGAGGGGTAAACAAAGTGAGCTTGTAGTTCCCACTAGGAGTTTTGACCACATTCATTTTCTCAGCCAATTAGAAAGTTTAAAGACAGAAGAAAATCTCCGACACAGTGGACAGCAGCAGGCACGGAGAGTTCCCACAAAGAGGGGACTTGGAATCTGAAATCCAGCCCCTGGGAGGGCGTGGGTCTTTTAAGTGGTTTTGGTGGTATAGGGTGGGTTCCCCTCTCTAATTTTGTATTGGTCAAGCTAAACAAGGAAAGGCTCACAAGCTGGAGGGAAGGCTCAGCAGGTAAGTGCACTGGCTGGCTTCTCTGGCCGAGGACCTGGGTTCGATCCTTCTGCCGGCCTTGCCCAGGTCGTTTGTTTTATTTGCTAAGGTTAGGGTGTAAGAATTACATCATGCCTAGAGGAGGGTATTCCAACACTCTGCCTCTTCCTTTGGTTCTGGAATTCTTTCTGCCTCCTCCTCCCGGTGTACTCCGAGCTGGATGCAGGGGTAGAGATGCTTCTTTTAGGGCAGAACATACAACAGTTACTTGTTCTCAGCACTTTGGCCAGTTATGAGTGGCCCTGCTCCGGAGATGGAAGTTTCAATCCACTGCACCTGGGCTGAGGGGAAGCCTTTCCTTCCCCGGGTCCTCAGTTTCCCACCTCTTGCCCGAGCTTGTCTGAGAACCCATGTATGGCAAGCCAGATTCCCCTTGGAATCCCACCAAAGCCCTCACAGGTTTTCCATCGTTACTGAGAGTTCTGTGTGCTTTTAAGGGTCCTGTGGTGCTGGAGAAATGGTTCACCAGTTAAAGGGGACCAGATGCTCTTCCAGAGGACCTGAGTTTGATTCCCAGCACCCCCACAGTGGCTTACCACCCTCTGTAACTCCAGGTCCAGGGGATCCAACACCCTCTTCTGACCTCTGTGGGTACTATATACTTGTGGGGCACAGACATACAGGCAGGCAACACACCCCTACACATAAATATAAAGATGAAAAGGAAACATTTTTAAAGTCTTACACCTCAGGCTGGGGCCCAGCCCAGTGGTAGAGCACTTGCCTAGCATGTGCCATGATCCGGCTATACACAACACCTCAAAATGTGGGGTAAGAGTGGAATCGGGAGAGAGGAGCTCTGGACAGCTTTATTTTTGTTCAAAACATCAGTCTCAAACTTTCCCCTTGTTTTCTATTTCAAATGACATTTTTTAAATGCTGCAGGCAAGGGAATATGCATATCATCCTTGGTTTCTCTGCCCTCTGCTGGTGAGGTCTCACCCTTGAGCAGTTTGGAAGCCTGGTTCCCTCCCCATCAAGGTCTGAGAAAGAGTTTGCACACAGGACGCTCCCCTGGGAATGATAGTGTGCCCTGTAGTCTTCTTCCCAAGCAGACGAGGCTCGGGTCGGTCTATGTGGGACAGAGAGAAAGCACGTCTATGTTCCTAGTGATGACTTTACAGACCAGCCACTGTGCAAAAAGTGTGGGAGTGCCAGGAAAGAGAGAAAGAGGCAGCTTGAGCTGTCCTTGCTGGCTGAGCACAGCCTGCAGCCACCCATGCATTCTGATCACATGCAGCAGAGCTCACTCTAAGTAATAGAGCCTATACCTGCTGTCTTAGTTAGGCGTACTATTGCTGTGTGGAAACACCGTGACTAAAAGCAAGTTGGAGAAGAAAAAAGGTGTCTTTTGTTGTGCCCAGATTGTAACCCCCAGAGAGAACAGCAAGGACGAGCATACCAGAATGCAAAAGCAAGGTTTATCTGTTACAAGTCATGACAGGGAACTCAACTCAAGCCATCTCAAGTGAGGCAGGGAAGAGTTACTCTTTCTTGGGGAAGTTAGTTTTTATAGGCAAAACCCATAAAATTTCTTAGAGGGGAGGGCGTTAGTTCGGGTCCATCCTTGATTGGTCCAGTTTTTCCCAGGCCTGGACTTTATCTTATTCTAGCTTATCTGTTTGCCCTGTCAGGAGTTTTACAACTCCTCTCCGGGGTCTGGTCATGTTATCTAAGGAGAGGAGCATCTCGTGGCTAATTGGTTATCATCAGACATCCTTACTCTGATCTTTTGTTCTTGGGGCTGACACCATCATTTCTGGGGACTTGAAACTGGCCTGGGTCTATCTATATTGAGATATCTTTGTCTAAGGTCCCCTTTTTGAGACAATAGAGTGAGGGTCTTGTTGTGCCTAGATCATGTCCCCAAAGCCACCACTGGAGACTTTAGGTACAGTATATAAAAGTAAGGTGTTTTCTAAGTTTACAAGCCTCCAGGGAGGCTCTTCCAAATCTCTCACTCACAGCAGGGAGGTTGGAAGGAGCACTCCCCTTTCTTTGTGAGGCTAGTTCTTAAAGGCACAGACCATATAATTTATTTTAACCTGCCTCCTTTTTTAGTCTTTTGGTGGAATATCCTGACTGTGTTTTCCAAAGTCCCTGTAGCAGATACAGCCACCTGAGGAAAAAGGGGTCTAAGTTCTTATCTACACTTAGGAATCCTGGTTTAAGCTTCTCTTTGTCTGTAGGGGATAGAGTGGGGGGTTTTACTGAGGTATCACATCTTTCACTTCCACTTGCACATGAAGAAAGTCAGGGCAGGAACTCAAACAGTAATTTGTTTCTCTTCCCATTGAGGTCAAGCTAAATACATCGGCTTTCTCTTTTCACTGTTCTTGTCTCTTTGTTGGTGTGAGAACCAAGGCCTAACAAGCCCTAACAAGTCCCTAACAGCCCTCTACCTGAGGGAGCACAGAGAGGAAGTAAATACAGGAGAAGGCTAGCAAGACCAAGGGCCCCAGGGGACTACCCCAGTGGCTCATTCTCTTCACTCTCCTGCCACCCACCATGTCCCACCAACGCCATCAGACTATGAACCCCATCAAGAGGAAGCCATTGGTTACATCAGGGACTTTGGAGTCTAACTGTTTGCAAACAGCACTACGGAAGCACCCCCAAAGTGAGCTTTCCCAACCTCCAGGGCATTTCCTAACCCAATCAGGTTGACAATCAAAATCAACCATCACACACCCTAAAACTTGTTTGGGAGAGAAATCCCAATGTTGATATTCATTCTTGTACCCAGGAAGCGTTTATTAGATAATTGCGACATCCAAATTGTCCAAACAGGGCCTTGAGATGACTCAGCAGAGAACGGCACTCACCAAGCAAGCCTGGGCATCTCAGTTCCATTCCAGGAACCCACATAAAGATGAAAAGACACAGCCAGCTCCACAAAGTTGTCCTCTGACCTCCACATGGGCTGTGGCGGTGCCCAGGATTGTAGAAGCTGGATTTTTTTATTCGGGGGAGGACCGATTTAAAATAAGAATTTTTTAAGACAGCCAGTTCTTCTATATTTTCAAAGTTGTCATTATGAAGTTAAAGATGTTCCCTTATTAAGTGCTCTGTGTTCATTGATGGATAGGGCTCCTTTCACTTACAAGGTGACTTCTTTATGTGCTCCCCAAAACCCCCACCACTCATTTCAATACAAACAGACAAACCGCTACCAGGAGACTGCTCCCTTTGAGCATAGTTTTGAACTGTCAGATTTATCACGAATGAAATTCACACACAAAATCACAGCATCCAGAGACATAGTTGGTCCCTCCCTTTGGGACCTGTCCCTACAGATGAGCCTTCCACCCTCAGATTTCCAGGGGAAGCAGCATTGCCTTAAAGGGGATGAAGTGACAGCCTTGTGGGACCCATGGCCCTAGAGTGGGCCGTGGAGAACCGTGAAGGACCACTGAGCATTCAAAGCCAGACATACTCCACCTGTTTAACAGAAGTTCAACTTTAGGAGATTTTACCCTGTGTCGGTCAGTCTGTGCCCTGCTCTGAGTCACTCCATATTATGTGAACAGTGGCATTCAGGCCACACCATGTCCTTGCTGAGTCCATTATAAAAGTAGCACTTGGTTCAACTTTGACTATAACACAGAGACAGCCATATTAAAAACCACACCAAAAACCAGGACTCAGAACTTGTCCAACACATCAGACTGATGGAGGGTACAGCAGACCCCGTAAAGAGGACGATACCCATCCTGCCAGGTGACAGCCCTAACTGACCTGTCCTCTGACTACTGGGTGTGTGTACCAAAGGAGCAATAGCCAGATGCTGTCTCCAGGACTTTAGCTCAATGCCTGAAGCTGGGCTGGGGTCTCCCCAGAGTGCCATCTGCTTGTCCATCTATCTGTCCACCCAAAGAGACCTGGTCCTGTACCTTACCTCCAGGCCCTACAACACTAAAGCTTGGTTCTGCAGCGTCCATATGGGTTTGTTAATCTATCCACCTGTAGTCTTCTCTACTTCTGCTTCCAGGGAGCCCTCCTTGATTTCTTAGAACTCTTCAGCACTTAACCCTTCTGGAGCCATTCTGTGACCTACATGGGCAGATAGAGGATGGATGGAGATAAATAGATAGATAGATAGATAGGTAGATAGATAGATAGATGATAGATAGATAGATAGACAGATGATTACATAAATAGATGATTATATATATATATATATATATATATATATATATATATATATATAAATAGATGGATGTGGTATGTGACATTTGATCTGAGAATTGATACTAGTGATTGGTTGGAATGAAAGAGTCTGGGCTTGTTTCTGCCAGCTACCAAGGGAAGTCAGGACTACTTGGGAAATTACAGCTAACAAAGCTTACTCACCTTGTGAACCTTCTGCCATTCAATAAATTCTGACCTTGAATAAAGATACCACACATCATCTGTTTCTGGTGTGGTGCTATGTGTCATCTTTTTGGACGCCTTTTCCGTTGTCCTGGCCAATGCTGGGATGGACAATGAGGCTCATACATGCCTACCCATGACAACGGGGTTGGGGGTGGGAGACAGAAGAACCAGAACAGCTTGGCTGGGTGGAGTTTTCCCTTCACAGTAGCTGGCTGCCCATGCCCACGCCTCCCCCACCCCATGCCCCACTGAATACCCCATGTACCCTCTGTCCCATTGGGAGCTTCCTCCGGAAGCTCTGATTGCGACATCCTGAATTCCATCTTTCTTTCTCCTGTAGCCCTAGGCTGATAGAAGGCAAGCCAGCCACATGGCGTGACTCACAAGCCTGACATCTACTAATCATGGTCTTAGGTAACATTTTATTATCTGCCCTTGTTACGTGAAGACTTGTTTTACTCCTTTATCCTTATATTATTTACCTTAAACCCAATTGCCAAAAATGCCTTGCTGGTTCCAAGAGGCTGTAAGACTTCTCTGGGGTCTTTGATGGATTTTGTTTTGTTTTTCTTTGTTGTTGTTATTGTTTACTTTGAGACAGAGTCCCACCATGTAGCTCTGTCTAGCCTGGATCTTGCCGTATAGACCAGCCTGGCCTCAAACTTACAGAGATTCACCTGCCTCTGCCTCCCAAGAGCTTAGCGATATATTTGTCTTTTAAAGATAAATTGTTTTCACTTGAGTAGAAGATTTCATGACAAGTGGCTGTTGTCAGCAAAATAAATAGTGCGCCCCTCCAAGGAACAAAAGAGATGGCTTATTCTGGAGCCAAATATAAGCAATGATGGCCCCAGAACACAGATTTGGGTCTCCCCAAATGTCATGTTCCGATGAGGTAAGAAAGAGGAAGTCACTAAAGAACACACTTTTCAATACACTTGTGGTCCATCAGGCGGGCAGTTACAGAAACCCTGGGAAAGCTCTGCTCCAGCCTCAGCAGCTGTCCGGCAGCATTCTTAGCCTCTTGGTGGTGGAAACTGGGGTCTGTTCATACATCCCAAAGGATTTCCCTAATGGCCACAAAAGAGGTTAGGCCATTTCAGCAAGAAATGTTTACTAAAGAAGCCAGAGCTGCTTCGGGATAATTTGTCTCTAAACTTGCACCGTTCCCACCTTTCCACATTACTGCCTTTCTGGTCAGTCAGCCTTTGCAGACACAGCTTCTTCCCAGGAATTCTCAGCCACACTGCTCAGTCTCCTTCTCCCATCTTTGGGATTAACAACCTTATGTCTGCTGAGTGGAGGTGGGCCACCCACCTGCCCATAGAAGAAAATGGAATACAGGGCCAGCTTCTGCTTCTCTCTCCCTCTCCCTCTCTCTCAGCCTCAGTTTCTCCATCTGAATATGTTCTGGTAATTTCCTCGTGTTGAGAAGCTTCTGCAGCAATGGGTGACACAGAGAGGCAGGACTCAGTGCAGAGCAGGAGGTGCTGTCTACACAGTCCTTAGTGTCTATCCAGTCCTCAGAACCTAGCTTCTGCCCCTCCTGCTTCATTGGGCCTGATGACGGCCAGAACACTAAATGGCTCTTGTTAGAGTTCTTGAGTAAGGTTCCAGAGGAACACTTGCCTTATCCACGCTTCAAGTTCTGTTACTTGCATCCAACCAAAGTCTCAAAGTATCAACTAGAAAATTCCAGAAATAATTCTGGGAATCTGGATAAACCACCCTAGCCACAGTCTCATACCCTGGCCAGCGGGGTCTTCATCGGAGACCTGAAGTGAGGACCGGTGAATGAGAGGGATGAGAGACACAAAGAATGAGAGCAAGACAGGATGTCTGATCAAGCTCCAAAATTTTATTTTCCTCTTAAGGCATATATAGGCAAGGGCAAAAGGGAGGGGGGATGCAGGAAGGGAAGGGAGGAGACTTTAACCATGGGTTGTTCAGCCAGCAGGGAATGTTGCTATGGGAATTATCTATTCTTGCTTGACTTTCTAACTGCAGCGTGGTCATCTGATTTCTAAGAAGAGGCTCTGGTAATTGTGAGAAGAGGTTCTGGTGCTATGGAGACTTTAGCAAGGCCTAGATCTAGGAAAAGAGGAGAAGGCCAAATATGGTGGCATGTGTGTCAAGGGTAACTTAGGCTTATGGCTCCTGTCAGTCTCAGAGAAGTTAAGCCCGAAAGCTCAGGCCAGATGGGAGTAGGGGTTTTGGAGGACTGGGATATGATCTCATCAGATCTGGAGAGTGGTCAGGGCAATCAGATGTGGGGGATGATCAGGGCGGGCCTTGGCATACTGACTCGGTAGGGATCTAAGGGAATCTTAAAGGAAGGGCCCTGATAGACCCAGGAGAAAACTTGGAGTAAGGTCATTGGGATTTTGACCACACACCCGCAACCCTCTTGATAAGGAAGAGCAATTTGCCCTGCTGGGCGCTCATTCAAGGCTGACTCAGCACTGGGCAGGGGCTCAGCTGAAGAGGAACAAGTGGGTAGAGAGCCCCAGCCAGTGTCCTGCCCTCTGCTTCGGAGTCACTGTGAATCCATTTCCAAACTGGCACCAGGAACCCAGTGGCAATCATTCTCAAAGTGGTGAGCAGGTGGCCCGGATAGGGAAGCAAGAGGGTCCCTGAGACTTGTGATGTGAAAGAACTGGAAAGTGATGGACCCCATCCCTTCCTCCGGTGACTATGATATCATGCCTTAAGGCTCTTTGTCACGACAATACCGCACCCACCCACCCACCACTGCTGCCATGCTTCTAAGGGACAGTTCACTGGTAGGCAGACAGTTGGGGGAGAGGCATGACTAGGTAATAAAGGTGATGGCCTTCCAAAATGGCTGCCTTCTTCCTCACCTCCTGACCTGAGACAAAAACCTCATGGCTTAAAACAAAGACCCTGCAGGCTTGTGTGTCCCACCAGCAGGAACCCTGCTGATGAACTGGCTCAACAAGTCCCAGGCAAGGTCAAGACATCAGTGTGCAGTTGTAGGGCAATTAGCCACCCTATCTCTCTTCAAAGCAACGAACCCTAAATTAGGGGAGGAAACTCTTCAGAGACATCCAAAACCAGCCCACTCTGCAAAGCAGAGGGTCTTTCTCTGTGTTTCTGCTACACGCATGTGTCTCCTCACCCCCGGTAAATGCTTTCCTGCAACTCCTGAGCTGTTCCCTCCCTTTGCAGTATTCTGGGATTTCTCTGCTGCCTACCTGGTGTACTTGACAGTTTCCTGCCTTTCTGTTCTTTAATTGGCAGAGAAAACAAACCCCATCAAGACCCCTAGACTGTATCATTTCATGTAAAGTATACACAAGAGACTTGTGCTTATGGGCCCTAAAACCAATGGGAGGTAAAACAAGGAACTCAGATCAACATGATATAATAAGAGGTGATTTCAGTACCCCAATTTCATCTGGACAAAAAGTAAACAGAAAAACACCAGAATTAAATGGCATTATACATCAAATGAACCTAACATATATCTATAGAATACTACACCACACACACACACACACACACACACACACACACACACACACACACGAAATGTACTCTGCTAAGCGGCACATGAAAGCTTCTCTAAAATAGACTTCATTTTAGGACACAAACATGTAGATGTAACCAACCATCTTATTAAATAAGAAACACAGAACCAATGTAGAAGAGAAAGCCAAGAGGTCAGAGCTCAGAGCTAAAACCTTACCCTTCCTCCTGTGGTGCTCCTACCTCTCCAAAAGAGAGCTACTTCCTGTGTGTTTGTCTTTAATATAGTCTTTCTGTTCTGCCTTCTCATTGGTTGTAAACCCAAACATGTGACTGCCTTGTCACTGCCTGTAAGTACAGCCCTCCAGGTTTTAAAGGCATATGTCTCCAATGCTGGCTGTATCCCTGAACACACAGAGATCTGCCTAGCTCTGTCTACCAAGCTCTGGGATTAAAGGCAGGCACCACCACTGCCACGCTCTTGCTATGGCTCTAATAGCTCTGACCCCTGGGCAACTTTATTTATTAACATACAATTAAAATCACATTTCAGTACAAATAAAATACCACCATACAAACAAATTTTAACAAGTGCAGAAACACTGATGACACCAAGTTCCTATTTGATCACAATGCAATAAAGCTTAAACCTGACAGCAAACCAACCCCTAGTAAATACACAAACTCATGGAGTTTGTTAAACTGCTCATTACTGAATGATTAATGGGTCAAAGAGAAATCAAGAAAGTCAGAAAAATTTTTCTGGAACTAACTGAAAATGAAAAAGAAAGCAACAAAACCTCTGGACACATTAAAAGCAGTTAGTCCTATGAGGACCTAACTTGACTTTTTTTCCTGTAAAATCATCCCTCCATATCTTTTTTATATAAACAAAAAGCTGAGAACATTAAAACACGATGCTGGAGTCCAGCTGCTGCTGAGGTCACAGGTGCATACGCAGAGGAGCCTTTGTCCTCTGACAGGTATGACAGGCAGCCTACAGAGACACTGTCTGTGGTCCCTAACAGACTTCCAGGTGCCAGTATTTATGACTTGCAGAAGTGAGTTTACAAGAAAGCAGTCATTGGCAGCTACACCTCCAACAGGTGAACCTTGAAAACATTATGCCACTTCAAAGAGATTGCATGTAGTGTGTGTGTGTGTGTGTGTGGGTGGGTGTTATATAATATATGTGAGATATATATATATAATATATGTGATATATATATATATATATATATGTCAATAAAATCAGTTATCAAAGAGCAAGTGTCATTCAAGCCCAATCTAAGGTAATGACCAAAGCATAAAAATCTGCAGCAACAGGAAGTGCAGTAGTGTAAGGACAGCCTGGACAGTGCAGGACAGGGGTCATGAATGGCTACAGTGAGAAGTCCTGCAGAACATTGCATCTGGCTTGAATTCTGGAGTATTAGCACTTAGACTTTGAACTGCCTTTTGTGATGCTACCTTTTGTGATTTGTTACCTTTTATTTGAAGCATTTGATTCTTCTCTGAGTTCTTCCTGAAGGATTCAGAGCCTTTGCAAAACTTGGTCATGAGAAGACTTGGAAAACCAAGATGTGTCATGGCTGAGAATTGCTTGGGCAAATGGTTCCTTCAAACAGCTTCAGATAGGCGGTCTTGGCGTCCAGAAATTGACTTGCTAAGAGGTGTAAATTGTCTAACAATAAAAAAGGTTTTCTTTTTTTCTTTTCTTTCTTTCTTTTTCAATTTATTTTAATTTTATTTAATTTTATTTTATTTATTTTTTGAGGAACAAAGGGGAGTCAGTTCACCAGAAGCTGATTCCCCTGATGTTTTGCTAAACTGAAACTTCATCTTGGAGTGATGCTTTTCTTCCACAGACCTGCAAAACAGAACAACACTTGGCACCCAGCCTCATGGGGCTGGGAGAAAGAAAGGATCTGGACACTCCAGAACTGGAGGTATAAAGTGTGTCTCAGGTAAGAGGACTCCGGGATTTGTCAAGGAAATGGGGAATTTAAATTCCCCATATCAGGAGAAGCAACAAGTAAAAAGGCTCCTGAGACAAAGAATAAATCAAGGAAGAAGGTCCTTCCCTATAGAAAAATGGGAAGTGCTTAATCAAGAAAAGAGGAATTTTCCTGGTAGAAAAAGTGTTTATGTTCAGATTGGTTGGAAACCTCCAGAAATGATCAGTCTGATGTGATGTAAAGCAGCAATGGTGGCATATGAAATGCATTCACCCTACATAAGACAGAATTGAAATAACTGGACTACTCAGAACAGAATCCTGAAGGATTGGAAGAAATCAGTGAGAGCTGGAACTCAGAGCTCTCTGGTTGCAAACTACCTGTCAGCTCTTTCAGGCCAGGGCTGGCCAGCCCAGAGTGGCAGCACCACAATTTCAAAGAGGGAGGGCGGGCCTTCACTGAGGCAGCATGAGCTAGCACAGCCTGCCCAGAACTTAGAATTTGCTTGTTTGTTTGCTTAATTTTAGTTTAAGTGTGTTCTGTTTTTCCCTCAGAGTGGGAATACTCATTATCAATGATCCCTTCCTGGGAGAAAGGAAAAATCAAAACAAGCCCAACTTCTAAGACAAAAGCAATCACAATCAGGGCACCAAGTTCTAAGCTAATGCTGTTTAAATTTCCAGAGGTATTAGTCATTCATCATATGGAGGATGTTCTTTTCTCCTGATCATCTAGTGGATGCTCAAATGAATGCTTAATTTTCATGGCAAATAAACTCAAAGGCAAAATTCATAATTTTAAATTGTATCATTGGGTATGATCTTATCTATCATTACTGAGGATTTGGCTCTGCTCTTTAAGTTGCTTTCTGGAGGCTCTTGCTTAAATTCTATAAAAATGTAACACCTGAAACAGAACGGGTTATTGACCTCTTGGACAATGTGGCTGCTAAGGCAAAAGCTCATGGAAATAATCTCTTACTGATGGAGAGCCTACAAGAATTATTTTTCTACTAAGTAAGATGCAGGTAAATTGTGTTAGACCCTAAGTTAACCTGTAAGCCCCACCTGCCCAAGGACCAGTAACTTCCTGGGGTTCTGGGAATTGTAATTCTTAACAACAACAACAACAACAACAAAGCATCATGGGAAAGTACAGTGGCTTATGAGTTTTGTCCACAAAAGACCTGACAACATGTGTCTGGGGGCCATTCAGGAGGAAAAGATTACAGATGATAGTCCTGACCAAATTCCATCTTGGTCAGTATTTAACATTTTGAATAAAAGTTTGCTTCAATTCAGCTAAAATGGTGGTGCTGTTTTTTCTGGCACATTTCAAGATTAACAATTGCTTGTCCCACACTGTTAGTAATTGACAGGTGGCATGAATAGGTTGCTTGGGATCTATAAAAAGGATCCTCTTTTTAAGATTTTATAAAAAATATCCCATGGGTATTGCCTAAAGTTACCTGTTAATATCCCATATAGGGTGGTGGTGCATACCTTTAATCCCAGTTCCTCCAGGATGGGCACCAAAACTACAGAGTAACTCTGTCTCAAAAAACAAACAAACAAACAAAAATCCTAGACAGATTACTTTTGATGCTTTCATGGGTGGCTTGTGTAAAAAGGACTATGCAGATAAAAACTGGTGATAAAATTTCTCAATTGCTATTACTCCCATATCTTAAAGGAAAAGCAGCTCCAGTATGTAGGACAGAAGATTTTGGAAGTACTAAAAAGAAAGTATTTTGACAAACTGTTACTAATAATGAGAGGTCAAAGTGGAAATTACAAATAAATGACATTGAGATTGGAGGTTTAATGGACACTGGCGATGATGTAGCTGTAATTTCTCAAGAATCTTGGAATCCCAACTGGTCTTTACAAGAAGTCTCCATTCATGTTTTAGGTACTGGGACAACATCTCAGATGAAAAAAAGTGTAGAATGGATTAAATGCATAGGATCTGAAAGACCAGTAGGGATATTAAAGTCTTATGTGACTGATATAGCCATGAATTTATTGGGAAGAGATTGGTTACAACATTGGGGAGCTCAGATTAATGTTTCTACAATTTCAGAAACAGCTCATAAAATGACATCAAAAATGGATTATATTCTTGGAAAAGGTATTGGAAAGAACTATCCAGAAAAGTTACAGACTACACAGGTTGTCCAACAACAGGACAAGGCACAAATTGGTTATCCAAATTTGGAGTAGGGGCCACTGCCAGAAGCCCAACTGCTCTGCCTTTAAATGGTTAACTAAGAAGCCTGTATGGGTGGAGCAATGGCCCTTAACTAAAGAAAACTTGCAGGCACTTTGAGCAGCTAGTAAAAGAACAGTTAGATGTTAAGCACATAGAGGAAACTACTAGTCCTTGGAATTCTCCTGTATTTTTAATAAAAAAAAATGTGGAAAATGGAGATTGTTTGTTGAACCCCAAAGTTTAGGGTCTCAAGTGGGCGCCCCAAGAACCCAGACTCCAGTCCAGTTGTTGCAAAAGCACGAGGATTCATTTTTGAAGCTTCTGTACAGAAGGGCAAACTCTGCTCCTAAGAGCAAGTGCCGCCTCTTACTGTAGCCCCATGGGGGCTTTTAAAGGAAAAACTCACAAAAGCTATAAGATTACAATTCCCAGACAATTTCATTTCACAAGATCATGGTCTGGTTACAGAGTGATCATAAAGGGGGTACAGTTACATCAACAGGTACATTCTTCCTGAAACCTCAAGGTGGGTATCAGGGCGGGAGTGGAGTTTACACAAAGGTCACAGTGGTCTTTCCTGGAACACCTGCAACTATCCCAGTCACAGGTGAGCACATCTCTTAACAGAAATCTTTTTACATTGTTACATTGTGGCAGGGGTGATTGAGTAGTGGCTGAGTCAGGTTGCCCTTGGAACTAGATTTTGTTTTTCATTTCCTGGTGCTTGAAGTTTCTCTTTTCTTGAGGCTTGGGGGTGTAAGCCTGAAAGTCTAGGGTCTTTCATGTTAACTGATTTGAGAGTTGTAAATAAAGTAATTCAACCAATGGGATATTTTCAGCCTGGAATTCCTTTACCTTCTTTATTACCTAAGACTAGCCTATTACAATTATTGATCTACAAAACTGTTTCTTCACTATCCCTTTACAAGAACAAGATAGAGAGAAATTTGCTTTTATAGTGCCTACCTATAATCATGCCCAGCCTGTAAAGAACTATCGATGGAAGGTCCTTCTTCAATATTAAACAGTCCAGTTTTGTGTCAATATTTTGTACCTCAAATACTAAATATGGTTCAAACAATTTCCTCAATCCATTATTTAACATTATATGGAAGACATTTTTTTTTTTTTTTTTCGTTTTTCGAGACATGGTTTCGAGACAGGGTTTCTCTGTGTAGCTTTGAGCCTTTCCTGGAACTCACTTGGTAGCCCAGGATGGCCTCGAACTCACAGAGATCTGCCTGCCTCTGCCTCCCAAGTTCTGGGATTAAAGGCGTGTTCCACCACCACCCGACTGGAAGACATTTTTATTGCTTGCTTCTGATACAGATACCCTAGAAAAAATGTTTAATGTAGTACAAAGGGTTTTTACCTTGTTGGGGATTACAGATTGCTACTGAAAAATTACAAAGAGGCGAGTCTCTTAATTCTTTAAGATTTAAATCAAGTAAACAGAATGCAGCCAGGAAGATTAGAAGGCACCAATTAGATACTCTTAATGTGTTCAAATCTTATTGGGTGATATTAACTGGTTGTGGCCTACTATGGGACTAACTACTCAAAACTTAACTAATTTGTTTCACATTTTGTAAGGTGACTCAGATTTAAACAGCTCAAGGCAATTGGCTACTGAAACAGAAAGGAATTGGCTCAAGTAGAACAGCAATCCCAAAATGCATATGTAGATAGATTAGATCTTACAAGTGAGTGTATTCTAGTTATTTTACCTTCTACCCATTCCCCTACAGGACTCATTATGCAAAGGGAGGATAATATTTTAGAATAGATTTTTTTAGCTCATAAACAGAGTAAAAAGTTCAAAACCTACATAAATAATGTTTCTGAATTAATTATAAAGGGAAGAATGAGACTTTGTTAATTGTCAGGAATGGATCCAGCTGAGATTGTAGTACCCTATACTAATGCTGAAATTATGCAATTGTGGATGATTAATGGTGATTAGCAAAGAGCTCGTAGCAATTTCTTAGGAGAAATTAACAACAAATATCCCAAAAGTAAGTGACTTCAATTTATAAAAAGAATGGAATGCATTCTTCTCCACATAGTCAAAAAACAAAAACAGCCAGGTGGTGGTGGCACACGCCTTTAATCCCAGAACTCGTGAGGCAGAGGCAGGCCGATCTTTATGAGTTCGAGGCTAGCCTGGTCTACAGAGTGAGATCCAGGAAAGGCACAAAGCTACACAGAGAAACCTTGTCTCGCAAAACCAAAACCAAAACAAAACCCCAAAACCAAAACTTTTATTTCTGGGGCTCTTGCATTTTATACTGACCAAATAAATTAGAAAAGGCTGGCTATAAAGCAGGAGGCATAGGTAAGGTAATTCAAAGTCCATATACTTGAGTTCAAAAATCAGAGTTATATGCCATTTTAATGGTTTTTTTAGACTTTAATAAATCTCTTAATATAATGACTGGTTCTTAATACACAGAAGAGGTTGAGTTACATATAGAAACTGCAAAACTTATGCCTGATAATTCAAAATTAACTTTGCTATTCATGCAACTGCAACAAGCAATCCAGGACAGAAATTATTCACAATATGTCATTCTCATCCTGGATTTTCTGGGCCATTAGCAAACGGAAATGAAGAAGTGGATAAATTATTGATAGAAAAATTTCAAAATTTCATAGAAACATCATGTTAATAGTAAAGGCTGGTGCCAGGCAGTGGCAGCGCTTGTTTTTAATCCCAGCACTTGGGAGGCAGAGGTAGGCAGATCTCTGTGAGTTCGAGGTCAGCCTGGTCTACAGAGAAAGTTCTAGGACAGCTAAAGCTACACATAGAAACCCTGTCTCAAAACAAAAACAAACAAAGAAAACAACAAAAAGAAATAGTAAATGCTTAAATTTTGTTTCATTTACCTGGCAACAAGCTAAAGAGATTATAAAAAAAAAATCTCCTACTTGTTCTTTGCATAAGCAAGTTCCTTTCTCCTGCAGAGAGTAATACTAAAGGTACACAAAAGATAAAAATTTGTAAATGGGTGTATTTCATTGGACAAAATTTTAAAAATTAAAATTTATTCATCATACCATTGATAAATACTCTGGATTTCAAGGGCATCTGCTTTGAGTTCTGAAAAGGCTCATTATATGATTACAAATTTATTAGAGGCAATGGCTATAATGGGTATACCAACACAAATTAAAACTGATAATGTCCCTGCTTATGTTTTCAATAAGTAAAACAATGTTTTTGCACTTTATAACATAAGACACATTACAGAGATACTGTATAATCCTACGGGACAAGCAGTTGTTGAAAGATCTAGTCACACTCCACCAGAAATTGTTTTTCATATTTATTTATTTATGTGTTTGTTTGTTTGCTTGCTTGCTTGTTTGTGTTTGTTTTTTCAAGACATGTTTTCTCTGTGAAACAGTCCTGGCTATCCTGGAACTCACTCTTTAGACTAGGCTGGCCTCGAACTCACAGAGATCAGCCTGCCTCTGTCTCCCCAGTGCTGGGGAGACCACCATCTGGCAAGAGATCGTTTTTAAACAGAAGGGGGATATGAGGACCCCAAGAGATAGATTGCATAATGATTTACTAATTTAATTTTTTTAAATGCTAATTTAACAGGGACAAGAGCTGCTGAAAGTATTGGATTGTGGAATAAACTGCTGAATTCAGTCAGCCTGTGTATTGCAAGGATGTTTTAATATCAGAATGGAAACCAGAAAGGTGTTATGTTGAGGCCAAGGATATGCTCGTGTTTCTGCAGGAGACAAAAAGTTGTGGTTATCATCAACATTGATAAAAATTTGACACGAGCGAGGGAAGTCTCTTGGATGTTTGGCGACTGACATGGGTGAGGTGACTCTGGGGAAAAAGAGATGCAAAGCCTTTAAAATGGATGGCTGATCCTCCCACCTGTTTAAGAATTTGTGTGACAAAGGGGATGTGATAATTCAACTTCCTGAGAAATCTTTAAATGCTACAACTTTGTTCCTTGCTGTACTGTCTCTGGTAACTGTACAGGTTCTGGGGACGAACCATACATATTGGGCATATATTCCTAATCCTCCAATTAACATAGGAGTAAGTTGGGGAAATACGGATATTCTTGTGGTACTTAGTGAATTTTCTTGACTTCCTAGTCCTTATGACAACCAAGGACCTGTTAAGCCTATAAAGGAGGGTAAGGAAATCATAAATTATACTGTAGGCATGCAAGAAATTCCTATTTGTATGGGTAATGGAATTCAATGTCTAAATATAACTTTCAAGTGTGGTTATCTGTAGTTGGTACTACCCAGTAGTTGGTACTATCATAATAAGTTCTATATGCTTCATACATCTGATTTCAGAGGACAGGAGATTAATGCCACTAGTTCTATAAATCTGCCACTTTGTGAGATGTGAAATACCAACAAGGAATCTGACTGAGTACATTGGCA
The DNA here is from genome assembly GCF_004664715.2 of Peromyscus leucopus. Lineage (NCBI taxonomy): Eukaryota > Metazoa > Chordata > Mammalia > Rodentia > Cricetidae > Peromyscus > Peromyscus leucopus. The sequence goes on along the minus strand of NC_051080.1, from coordinate 32,025,591 downwards.
ACAGTGTAAGAGTAAGAACCCTGGAGTGGTTACTAATATCTCTCATGGATACATTGTTGATTGGAGCCTGTATGGCTTCCTGGAGGAAAGTATTTTCACTCAGAATTGAAACGGCACAGATATAGTTCGAATGGAATTATTGGAATTAGTTCTACTGTTAATGAACCTATCCAATGACATGGAGTTGGAATGTCAAGTCCTCTCCTGCAATTTGGCAATTCAGTTCAGACTAACTTGTGAAAATTAGCAAGTACCATCTGCCCTCTTAAAACATGTGAAAGAAGCTGGGCGGTGGTGGCGCATGCCTTTAATCCCAGCACTTGGGAGGCAGAGGCAGTCGTATCCCTCTGTGAGTTTGAGGCCAGCCTGGTCTACAAAGCAAGTTCCAAGAAAGGCGCAAAGCTACACAGAGAAACCCTGTCTCAAAAAACAAAAAAACAAACAAAAAAGTGGAAAAGAAAGTTAAACATCAAGGATGATAAGTATTCTTTGTCTGTTAGATGAAATAAAGTTGCCTTTTTATAGCATGTATATCATTATTTGTTACTGAAAAGGTCTGTACAATGGCAACCTAATAATTATAGTATCACTTGTGAGTGCTGTACTCTTCATACCCATGTTAATTCTAGTAAGTCTGCAAATGTAATCTCTGTAAGTTCAGACATTCTTAGAGCAAGGCTGGCAATCTGGTTAGTAGTGAAGTTGTTGAGGCCATGGCAAGACTCATTGTGATAATCCTGGTACGGAAGCCCACTGAAAGATTAAGAAGAAGAACTCATCAGATGACTGGATTGATTATTGCACAGACTGCTTCTGCCGCTATGGCTGGACTGGCTGGCACTTCATGAGGAAATTCAAACTGCTGAGTTCGTTAGAGATGGCATAAGCATTCTACAGAACTTTGGACTCAACAAGATAACACAGATAGTGAGATAGTTAATGAAATACCTGATTTGATACAAGCCGTTATACTATTGAGAGATCAGTTAGAAATATTGGGGGAACAGATGAAATAAAAATGTGATTGGAATGCTACATTCTATTATATTACATTTAAGGTTCATAATAGCAAGCAAGACTGGGAAAAGGTTAAGATGTCTTTGATGGGTCACTCTACTTCTTCTCAAATGATTTATGATTTACAACAAGAAATTAAGGAAACTTTTTCAAAAACTTTCCTTATCCGATGGGACAGGAAGGGATGTTCTGGAAAGGCTTATACATCAGCCTCATTCAATCCTGTACATCACTTTAATAGAGCTCTTGTTCTAGCAGATGTTACCCTTGTTCTAGCAGTAATGACTTTATTGGTTTTAAAATGTACTTTTGCTTATTTGTATAAGATTGTAAGACAACAAACTATAGAGAAAAGGCTGTGTTTACAGTACAGCTACATAACCTCCAACATAATTAATTGTAGTTTAAACAGAAGGGGGAGATGTAACTAGAGATCCCACAGAGCATTGCATCTGGCTTGAATTCTTCAGTATTAGAACCTAGACCTTGAACTGCCTTTTGTGCTTCTTTCCTTTTGTTTGAAATATTTGATTCTTGTCTGAGTCCTTCCCGAAGGATTCAGAGACTTTCCAAAACTTAGTTTTAAGAAGACTTGAAAACCAAGATGTCTCATGGCTGAGAATTCCTTGGGCAAATGGTTCTGTCAAACAACTCCAGATAGGAGGTTTTGACTTGCTAAGAGGTGTAAACTGTATAACAATAAAGAAGGATTTTTGCAAAGCTATGGGCAATCATTTCACCAGAAGCTGATTGGGCAGCTGATTGCTAAGCCAAAATTCATCTTGGAATGATCCTTTTCTTCAACAAACCCACAAAAAACACCAATAAATGGCCCAGAAGTTTACTTTGAGGAGAAAGCATTTGAAAATTGACTATGGTGATGATGGGCATACCCATATAAACAATATAGAAACCAACTGTACTTGCATATTAAGTGGGTGAGTTGTGCATTATGTGACTTGTAGCTTATAAAAAGCCATCAAACATAATGATTAAGTTGCACAAAACAGGCACAGAGCCCTCATCTGTGTTATGACATGGATGGTGCCACTAAAAACAAAAAAGGCAGGCTGAGAGGCTCACAAGATCCTCAGTGTGATAGGTGATAGTGCTTGTGGTTGTCCACTTAGGTGTGGTACAAAGCATGTGAGGCACCTCAGTCTAAATGCTCTTGCAATGGTAACATGGAAATATGATTGACCTTTACCTCTGTAGACTTCCTGACTATGGGTACCTCAGCCCAGTCTGTGGAGGGCCTTGTGAGTAAAGACTGAGGAACACTGAAATGAGATTCACATCTGCACACTGCAACCTAGATAGTCTGTGCTTCTAGCCTGTGGGTTGAAGAATTTGAACTCACAGCTGCCTTGTCAGACCAGACCTAAACCCAAGCCTAATGCCCTGGCCACAAGTTTAGAAAGAGCCAGACCTATCAGAGCCAATTCTTTGTTTGTTTGTTTGTTTGTTTGTTTTGAGACAGGGTTTCTCTGTGTAACTCTTGCTGTCCTGGACTAGCTCTGTAGATAAAGCTGACCTCCAACTCACAGAGATCCACCTGCCTCTGTCTCCCAAGTGCTAGAATTAAAGCCATGCACCACCTCCAGCTTCAGAGGCAATTCTTTCAGGCAAATCTCCCCATCTATCTTGCTGATTCTCTGCCTCTCTCTGCCATGCTCTGTAGCTGTGCTGGTGTGCATGCATTGGCACAAATCCTGAGCATTTTAGACGTGAAGAAAACCCACACCCAAATAAGGCCACATGCATGCACACATATACATAAAATATACATGTAATAAAAATTTGAAAATTAGTGGAGACTGCCAGGGGTTAGCTATGGGTAACATCCTGTCACCTCAGTGAAAGCAGGTGGTGTGGGAGAGACAACCCAGGAATTTGTCAGTTCCAACTCTCTTAGTGCCCTTCCCTAGGGTTCCAGAGTTCCTCTTCTAACCTCTCAGATTTTCAACAGTCTTTTGGTGCACTTCCGTTGAGCTCCGACTCTGTCTTGGTTTGAACCTTCCCACAAGGTTCCGACCTTCTTTGGTGCAGTTCCATTAGGATTTTGCCTCTCTTGGTGCTTTTCACTTATGGTTCTAACACCTCAGTACTCCATCTTTCTTTTGTTCACTTTGCGCCACAGCACTCCATCCCTCTCTTGGTGTGCTTCTCTCTAGTCTTCAACTGTTTGTTGGTGCCTTTCTATCAAAGTTCAGAACCTTTTGGTGAACTTCCCCTCTGGGTTGGACCCTCTCTTGAAGTGCTTCCCTCTGGGCTGCGACCCTCTCTTATACTTCCTAGGGTTCTGATCCACTTCAGGGGCCCCACATTGACGCGCTGCTTTTCTTGGCTGGTCCCTCAGAACTATGAAGCTCTTCAGGCACTCCTCTCTTGAGACTTGGACTCTTCTTTTGTGCCCGTATTTCAGGGATTTACCTCTCTTGACACCCGTCCCTCAGTTTTCAGAGCCTCTCTGGGAGTCCTCCTCTGAGAAGATTGGAGCCTTGAGGGAAGAGCACAGAGAGTCGGAACCATGAGGGAAGAGCACCAAAGCAGGGTCAGAGGTCTAACGGAAGTGCACCAAAAGACCGTTGGCGATCTGAGGAGTTAGAAGAGGGACTCAGAACCCTGAGGGAAGGGCACCAAGAGAGCTAGAAACCTGAAGGAGAGGCGCCAACAGAGAACTGGCCCCAAGACAAAGTTAGAGCCCTGAGGTAGGAGCATCAAGAGAGGTCTTAAGAGAGAGACTTAAAAGAAGTGCACAAAGAGATGGTTGGAACCCAGAGGCAAGGTTGACAAAGGAAGATCTGAACCCTGAGGAAAGGGAGCCAGGTACCCTGAAGGAGGGGCATCAGAAGATGGTTATAGCCTTGAGTGAGGAATGTGTCAATAGAGATTGGGGTTGGGGGCCGAGAAAGAGGCACCAAGACGAAGGTGGATCCCGGGGGGAGGAGCTCCAGAAAAGGTTTTAGGTACTCCAGGGGGCAACCCAAGAGAGTTGAAGCCCTGAAAGAAGGGCTCCAAAGACTTTTGTAGGCCTGAGGAAGGACGTTAAGAGAGGTTGAGAGAGAGTTGGAGCTTTTAAGGAAGTGCTTCAAGACATGGTAAGAAGAGCCCTGAGGGATAAAGAGAGAGCCTTGATAGAGGGTCCCAAATAACAGAGTTCTGAGGGGTCAGAAGAGAGGGTCAGAACCCGGAGGGAAGTGTATCAAAGGAGTCCAGCCTTAAAGAAAGGACTCCAAAGACTGAAGAACCCCAAGAGTGGTTCAAAGTCTTGAGAGAGGGGTGCTTAGAGATCCTCAGTGCCATGAGGGAGCAGGAGCTATGGCAAGAAAGGGAGAGACCTAAAGGTAGGACCCCCACGACAGTCAGATTCCTGAGGGAGGAGCTGCAAGAGAGGATCAGAGCCTTGAGAGAGTTTTGAAAACTTTTGAGGTCCTGCCTTTAGATAGTCTCCTTCCCAGGGCCCAAGAAGAGATGCTACGAACGGCAGCAATAATCTGCGGGAAGTGAGTCTGAGTACTGAGTACAGCATGCTCTTATGTCCATCCACTTTATTCCTTTAAGACAAAATTCTATCTACACAGCTTCAGTTCTGGTCTCACATTCAGCTACTCTCTGTGACTTTTCTCCCTGTCCTCTCATTGTCCTAGATCTAAGCTCTTTTGCTCTCCACCTCATCTTAGTACTCTGATCCTCCATCCATTTTGTCCTTTTCTCTCCTACTCTCCTGATCCAACACAATTCACCTGCAATCTACAAACTCTCTGCCTAGCCTCTTCCTGGTCAGGTGGGGCAACCCTGCTGGGAGCTAGGAATTCTGCCTCAGTACTTCACTGCACCTGGTGTGCAAAAAAACCCTTTTGCTCTAGAGTGCCACTTGATCTGTGAGAGGGGGAGGGTCTGAGCTTCATTTGCACAAGAAACAAAGCCATGCACTTTGCCTCCAAGGCAGTGTCTCCAGAAGGATGTTTACCCCAATTCAGGAAACCTTTTACATCATGGCCTAGGATGCTTGAGAAGTATTTCAGATAAATACACTGTTAGGACTTCTTGGAAGCATACACAGCATACAAGAAAATCATTGCAGGAACTGGCTTATATGTATACAAAAGCTAAAATATCACGCAGACTCTTTAAGCCATGGCTTGACCTTCAGAAAAGTCATTGGCCTTCCAAGTAGTAGCTTGTGTGACAGTAGCTGGATTCCATTCCATTTTCCTGCAGCTTGTAGAAAGAGATAGTTGCCAAGAGAGCTTGAGAGCCCTAGGGAGAGGTGCAAAAGAGGGAGAAAACAGAAGGTGGGGCTGAGAGTTGATCAGAACACAAATGGAAGGGCACCAAGAGAGATTGATAGAGGGGGAGAGAGGGGGAGAGAAGGAGAGGAGAAAGAGACAGAAACAGAGAGAGAGAGAGAGAGAGAGAGAGAGAGAGAGAGAGAGAGAGTCAGTTGAAGCCTTGAGGGAAGGGCACCTGAGGGAGTTGGTCAGAGGCTTGAAAGAAGGACACCACTATGTCCAGAGGCCTGAGGAAAGGGCACCAGGAGATGGTCAGGGATCAGAACCTAGGAGCAGAGCTCCAATATAAGGTCATCTGGAAGCAGAGGCACCAAGGTAGAGCTCCTGAGGGAGGAGCACCAAGAGAGTGCCAGGTTCTGAGGGGTGGGAACAATATAGATTCAGAGCCCTGCAGGGGAATGCCAGGTGAGGGTTTTCAGTCTTGGGTGAATCACTCCGATGATGTGAGTGAAGGAATGACACTCCAGAGAGCTTGAAGCCTGAAGGAAGGAGTGAAGGTACAGAGACCCTTGTGTGGGACAGTCTCCAGGATGGTCTCCAGAAAGAGGATGTTGCTCATCTTCCTCAGGCAGGGCCTTCTAGAACATTCCCCTGAGTACAGACAAGTCCAGTGGGGCCAGTGGCTGAGAGAATCTAGCAGAACTTGAGTAACTAGCCTGGAGCATTCCAGAAGGGCATAATAGATTCCAAGCAAGCATCCATGTTCCAGATATGAGATGATAAGATCCAGCCCAGTGGGACAATTCCATAAGGAAACCCCAGAGGATTCTGCAGGATGATTCTAGAATGGAAAAGCAAGAAGATGAGGAAAGGTTTCTAGCAAGGGTAGGATAACCTGAAATCGGATGTTAGGGTAGAGACCAGGTAGGAGAGGAGGATATGGACTATGCCCATGGGAGGAAGACGGTCTAGAAGGGGGAAGACGGCAGACCCATCAGGACCATTTTACAAGTGGGAAACAGATTCTGAGTATGGAGCAGAGAAGGATGGAGGAGACAAGGACCTGAAACTCCTGGGGTAGGAGAAGTAGGACAAGACTGCCAAGGCCATGACCCGGCATGCCTCCTCTGTGCCTTGATCCTCAGGACATGGACCTGGGGCAAGGAGCCTGGCCCTCACTGATGGACATGGTTCCCTTCACTTTCAGGTTCACCTGTCTGTTAGAGATGATGCACCCCTTCTTCTTGATAATTCTCCTGGGACTCCCATGGGTGCACACCACTGTCAACAATACCAGTGGGTTGGGCAACAATACCAGTGGGTTAGACATGGTCATCAAACCTAGGCAAGGTAAGTATGATCTCAAGACTCCCAGTGTGTTGGATGGAAGGAAGCTCCACCTAGAGCTGAATAGGGTTATAAGAAGGCTTGTTTGGGATTGGGCTCACCAGAACCAGGTGGCATGAGTATTGTTAGGTTAACTTGAGACTCAAAGATACTCCTGAGGTTGAACAGGTCTGAGGAGACTGAAGACTGCCACAGAGAGCTGCTGACTAGGAGACCCCAGGGAGCATCTGTCCATAGCACTTCCCAGCAGGGACAGCGGGTGCTGAGTCCAGAGAAACACTGGAGGATTGTGGTGTCCTGGGTGGCCACTGTTCCATGGAGGGATGGACTTCTTTGAAGTGCTCAGCTGTTTACATGTGGCCAGCCCTTTAGAAAAAGGAAAGGTTCCTAATGAGTCTGCTGCTATTCTGATGATGGTCTGGCCTTGCCTTAGACTATGGCAGGATCTGAGCTCTACAGGCATTGGGTGGCTTATACAGAGAACAGTATTGGGAAGGAGCTATGATGGGAGTATAATGGTGAAAAGACTTCTTGGGGAAAAACCCAACAGTAGTTTTTTTTTTTTTCATCCTCAATAGAATTTATGTGCTATGTGTGTGCAACCACAAACACCTTCTTATGCACTCAAGAGAGAACCTGTCGTGACAATGAGAGACGCTGTGCAATAATTGCCATACGTAAGTATCTGTATTCTGGTCACAGGGTGAGTAAGCCTACCTGCACAAGTTTGGGGGACAGGCTCAGTCTGTTCTCTCTGCAGCCAGATCCACCACTCTTCTGGCAGCTCCTTGAAGTGAGAGCCTGTTCACAGGTGCTGTGTTCAGCCCACTGATAGGGCAATGTACATCTGCTCATGGAGCCAAGAGCCTGTGGTTGATGATAGGCTGACAGTCTACACATCCCGAGTATCCAGGGAATGAGACTACTGTGGCCCATCCATGACTTTGTCCCAGGAGGTCTCTCTATTCATATGGGCAGACACCTTGGTTCAGCTTTTGTGAATCTTTGCATGCATGTTAGTTTCTGATTTTGTGCATTAACATCCTGTATTAGTTACTTTCCATTGCTCTGATAAAAGAGCCTGAACAAGAAAACATCTAAAATGAGGCATTTGATTGGGCTTCTGTCTTCAGAGGGTTGGAGTCTATAAGGGTGTAGGAAAGGCATGGTGGCAGGAACAGCTGAGAGCTCACACCTGGATTTACAAGCAGGAGACAGCACTAACTGTGAAAGGTGCTAAACTTTTGAAATCCCACAGCCTGTCCCACACACCCCCCATGACACACCTCTAATATGGCCACACCTTCTGGTCCTTCCCAAATAGTTCTACCAACTGGGTAACAAATATTCAAACATATGAGCCCATGGGGGGCCATTCTCATTCACACCACCACACACCCCAACTAGCCAGATTCAAGCAGTGAGATGCCCAGTTTCTCAGGGTGATGCCTGCCATCTGAGATGGAAAAACTAGGGTTGAATCAGGGCACACAACAGGCGAAATAAATATTACTTACATGAGCAGTGATTTTTTTGTGGAGGAGACAGGAGAGATTGCAAAGAAGCTGTAATAATCTTCAGTCGTGTACATCAAGTAACCCATGATGAAAATAGCTACTGGGCTGAGGAATGGGCAGGGAATGGGATGGTATTTCTAAATGTAGGCAATCAGGCAGCTCTGAAGTTCCCAATTAAATGCCCCCTGCCATGGTGTCTAGACTCAACAGCACAAAGGCTAAACTCATTACAGCTGTAGATGGAGGATAGAAGAACTTTGACTGGAAAGAGCAGACAGCAATGGTCTCAATACTCCTGCCTCTGTCTGGGGGGAAGTAGCCCTAGTTAACACATGGCTGATTTGTTCCAACAGTGATTTGTTTCCAGAGGCAGCTGAGGGACTGGACTTGCCCCTTAGGCTTTATTTTGCCAACGTCCACCACAGGCAACCTGATAATACCATTAACAAATGGAAGTCACCATATGAGACCAAGACAGAAATGGCCAAATGCATACATTTTCCATGGTTCCTCACACGAGCTCATGGAATTAATGGAAGTGTGTGATGTTGAGCATCGACAAGGTCCTCATAAATGGAGCTATGTGGAGTTATTTCTCCATCACAGTGCAATTGAGCTGTGAATTATTTTGAGGGAAGGACCTGCTGGCTCCTTGACAGGAAGGAACCTTTCTAAGCAGCCCAGTAGGCAGGGAGGCCACCCTGGAATGAGGAAATATTGGGAGTTGGATGATTTGTGAAGTGAGGACTCATCAAAAATGAGTAGACATCTCTGACAGAGAGCTGAAGCTTAACTATGGATTGACACAGAGTGTATGTGGGGGAGGGGGCTGCTTGGATCTTGATCACAAGGTCCTTCTGTTGTACAGCAGACAAGTCTCAGGGCTGTGGACGGTAAAGTAGTCAGGGTGAGTCCCACATCAGAAGAACTAAATAATGGCTCAGGCTCCAAGGGGAACAAGCAATAGCAAAGCCTCAAGCCTTCAGCCCAGGGATTCTGGCAGGGTGTTGCCAGTGGGGCTCACTTTACAGAACTCCAGTTGGCTGAAACCAGAGAAGATGGCAGTCTCGTTCTCTATGGAGTCTTGCTTGAGCCATCTAATCTGTGCTGGAGAACATGCATCTGTAATCCCAGAACTCTTACTGTGAGTGGGAGGCAGAGGTAGGAGAAGCAGCTGGAAGAGAGCAGGTCTGCTAGCCTGGAGTAAGCATAGAGGTAGAGACAGGAGGGAGACCTCACTTCAACAAGATGGACAGTGAGGGGCGCTCCTGAAAGCTATGCTCTGACTTCCTCATGCATGTGGGTAGCATGTGTGTCACACACACACACACACACACACACACACACACACACACACACACACACAGGTACAGGTGTAAAGGAAAAAGAAGTGGGAGATTAGAAAGGTCAGTGGCTGCCAGAGATGTGTGAAGGGGATGAGAAGGCAGAGGCAGGCATCTAAGGAGACCAACTCGTCCTGCGTGAGACCCCAGTGGCACCCCTCTACAGGTGTCAACCCCACAGCATGTGGAGCACCAAACCTCTGTGGAAGCTGAGGTCATGGAGTGATGGAAAAAATGTCAGCCTGGGTCTGTCGACTATGAAGTGTACTGCTGAGGTACAGGCTGACAGAGGAGGAAGCTGTGCCTGGGACAGGACGTGTTCAGAAGAATTCTCTGCGATTTCTGATCATTTTTTTTTATAAGCCCCAATGGTAATTAAGGAAAGGTCTACAAGTCACTTCTCTCATTGTAGGCTCTCATAGTGCCACACAGAATACCAGCTTCATTGCAGGCAATTCTATTAGATGTATGTGTCTGGGACTCTACACATTCATTGTCCATGCCCACAGAATGTTCCCAATATTTCCTGTGTACTCTGACCCACTAACACTCAATATTTGTTTAACAAGTGAGGAAATGAACGGATTCTGAGTCATGACATTCTTGAGGCAGAACTAGAGGATATGGTACCATGAGTCCTGAGAGTTTTCTCTAGGTGTAGGAGGTGAGGAGACTAGGTGATGTCTATCCCCCTCCTCATAAAGTCCCAATGGCAAGGCAAAGTGCAATTCTACTAACGTTCACCCCTGTGCTCTGTACATAGATGCCAAAGCTTGGAAAGCCAGGTGGGGGTTGGGAAGGTGTTTATCCTGGAGTCGTGAATGTGGGCACTTCTTTGTGCTCTTAATCCTCTCTGGAGTCTCAGAGAGCATAGCTTCTGGTCAGTGTTTCATTCTAGACCTTGGTAATGCTTAGGGTAATATTAGAACCAAACTGAACAGGGTATTTCATTTGCATAGCTGTATATTTCATGTACATAGCTGTATGTAGCTGAGATTGAAGTTTCAGCTGGGGAGGAACAGTGACAGGTGTAAAGATGGTAGCAATGCATAGAAAGGTAAGTGTAGAAGTTGTTACTGGAGCGATCAGGCTCTCTTGTGTACTTGTATGATTTCTCTCAAGCATTCTTGACAATGTCTAGTTGTGAAATAATCATTTTTTACACTGTTTAAAAGTTTCACTCTGATTGGTGGAGTCACCAGCCAGAGGCAGAGAAAGCATGACATGTAGGATATGAGGTAAGAAGCCATGAGCCATGTAGCAGCAGGTAAATAATAGAAATGGTTTAAATTAAGTTATAAGAACTAGTTAGAAACAAGCCTAAGCTATCTGCTGAGCTTTCATAATTAATAAGAAGTCTCCATGTGGTTTATTTGGAAGCTGGCTGGTGGGACAGAAATATCTGCCTACAATGTCTCAATTTAAGGTTATGGAGCCAGCTGTGGTTGACTGTGGTGGTGGATTTACAATGAAGATGTGAAGGTGGTCATTTTCTTCCTCTTTTCTTCTAGGTATGGACTCTCGGCAGCTCCTAGTCCTCAAGAACTGTGTAGATGACTGCTCGTTTGCGCTTGTTCAGCCTCCACCAACCCCTAGAAAGCTTCCACCAACCGTTTACTTCTACTATACCTACTGCTGCTCTGGCTACCTTTGCAATGAAGGAGGACCTTCTAATATAGAGAGGGACTTGTCACCCCCTGTTGTGATTGAGGAAGGGCCAATTGCAAGAGCTGTGTGTCTGGGCGAGTTCAACCTTCTCCTGAACCTTTCCTTAATCCTCTCCAGCATCATACTGACCTGAGAGCCCCTCCTTGGGGTAAACCCATCTTCCCACAGCTGAAAGCATCTTTGTTCTTTGTTGTTTCCTTGTGAAGCAGAGACAGTGTTCAGGGCATCTGTTGGGCCCCTTCGTAGCTTGTTGTAGGAAAGAAATAAAGACATTGTTGAAAATGCCCCTGGCCATTGTTTTCTTGCTGTATGGGAGCATTTAGCCTGGGTTCTCTACTCAGACAAGCTCACTCCCCTTTTATATCCTTAGGAATTCCGTTGTGGGATCATGGTTCCAGCTACTTGACACCCTTTCAACACTGTAGGCTAAATACTCATCTCACTAGGTAGGTCCAAACCATTGGGCAGCCTTGGTATATGAGTGTTTTGAACAAAAGACAGAAGTGTTCTGAGGTCAGTCAGTATGTAGGCTGATTAGTCAGGTCCCCAGCTCAGCTCTGGGATGACTAAGTCCTTGCCAGATCCTTTCCATCCTCAGGTCATGGGAGAATGGAACAGGGAAGGTACCTGGCAAGCAGTGGCACCTGGACTGCTGGGCCTGACAGTCACCTCTGTGTTTTCCCTGTGCTGTGGGACAAATTCCTGGGCAACTGGCTTGTCTCTCCCACACCACCTGCTCTCACTGAGGTGACAGGATATTATCCATGGCTAAGCCCTGGCAGTCTCCACTAATTTTCAAATTTTTATTACATGTATATTTTATGTATATGTGTACATGCATGTGGCCCTATTTGGGTGTGGGTTCTCTTCACGTCTAAAATGCTCAGGATTTGTGCCAATGCATGCACACCAGCACATTACAGAGCATGGCAGAGAGAGGCAGAGAGAATCAGCAAGATAGATGGGGATATTTGCCTGAAAGAATTGCCTCTGAAGGTGGAGGTGATGTAAGCCTTAAGTCCCAGCATTAGAGAGACAGAGGCAGGTGGATCTCTGTGAGCTGGATGTCAGCCTGATCTACAGAGTGAGTTCCAGGACAGCAAGAGTTACACAGAGAAACCCTGTCTCCAAAAAAAAAAAAAAAAAAAAAAAAAAAAAAAAAAAAAAAAAAAAAAAAAAAGAATTGGCTCTGATAGGTCTGGCTCTTTCTAAACTTGTGGCCAGGGCATTAGGCTTGGGTTTAGGTCTGGTCTGACAAGGCAGCTGTGAGTTCAAATTCTTCAACCCACAGGCTAGAAGCACAGGCTATCTAGGTTGCAGTGTGCAGATGTGAATCTCATTTCAGTGTTCCTCAGTCTTTACTCACAAGGCCCTCCACAGACTGGGCTGAGGTACCCATAGTCAGGCAGTCTACAGAGGTAAAGGTCAATCATATTTTCATGTTACCATTGCAAGAGCATTTAGACTGAGGTGCCTCACATGCTTAGTACCACACCTAAGTGGACATGCACAAGAACTATCTGTAATAATACAGTGGAGAGGCTTTGGTGGGTTTGGACCACGGTGTCCTTCAACAGGTTGGCCACACCATGCAGACATGGCAGACGATGGCGTGGTGGAGTGGAAAGTTACTCACACAGCAGATATGACATCTCCATGGGAAATTCATTTTGTGTGTGTGGGATTGTAGTGGTATTTGCTCCACCATGACCTTGAGGTATAGGGCCTGAAGGAGGAGGTGCTTCCTGCCATTGTATGTGACCTCTTAAAAGCAGAGGGAGAAGGGTCACATGCCCCTTTTCCAAGCTTCTGCCTAGGAGGCAGATTCACTCCTGTTCAGCTGTCTACTCTGTTCTATATTCACGAGTGTATTTCCTCAATTTACTTTAATAAATTTCCCTAATACTTCTTAAAGAGACTCCTGTGGATTTATTGCTTTATCTGGTGCCCAACCACAAGGATCTGAACCCCACACATCCCTACTGGGGTTACTCATGTGGTCAAACCCTAAGGTATGTGGGTGGCTCCTGGTGAGTTTTCCCACCATGCAGAGCCTGCAGGAACCCCTGGGACCTGCATGACCTCTGCTCAGGTGACCATCCGCATACAGTCATTGTGGGTGGAGCCTGTAGGCCAGGCAGCTCATGTGGCAGTGCTTCTTGAAACCACTGCCAGAAGCACAAGCATTCTGTAGCCCATAGAGCACTGCATCAGAGAGAAAGGTGTCTATGCTAGGCACCTTTCTAGTTCCGTATTTGTAGTGGCCAGATTGGGTCACAGACCCCTGCCTGGTTAGAGACTACCAGCAGACTGTTCCTTTACTTTTAAAACTGTTCCATGTAGCTGCTGTCAACTCCATCTTTTGAAACTCCCGCTGCCACCACCATTGTGTGCACAGCCACCACAGAGCACATGTGCTGTACTCGTTTCTTGAAACCCCCAGAGACCACCAAGGAGCCGGTTTCCCATGCAAGCACATAAGGGTCCTTTTATTCAGGTTCAACCTGGGCCACCACACAGCAGATGCAAGGAAATGTGGTGGCAGCCACGAGCCCAGGTGTAGAGAGTTTTTATAGGGAAAGACCAAAAGCCAGGAATTGGCAGCTCGGGATTGGGTAGAAGGAATATGGGGCGAGGTGATTTTTTTGAAACTATTGGTCTAGACTTTGGGCCGAAACCACATTTGAAACCATTGGGTTAGACTTTTGGCTGGGAACTACAACCTGCTGTATAGGATTATGTGGACTGCTCAGCAGGGTTATCTAGATATCTTCAAGGGCCATAAACTACAAACAGGATGTCTGCAGGAGGATACTGCTCTGTATCCATTCAAGTTGCCATGGCACATTCCCAAGGTCCTTCCTGGAACCGAATACAGCAGGTGGTCTGAGATGGTGGACCTTTCCCTAAAATGGAGCCTGTAAAGTTAAGTCTAGGCCTTCACAGCACACACAGTCTGTCCTGCAGAGTGTCTGCAGGTTTCCCAGGCAGCACTTCTAATTGTTCATTTGGTGTATTGCCTCATCTGTTATGATCCCAGCAGCTCTGGCTGGTACTCAGAGGTACTACGTGGGGCTTGCTTGGGTGACTGCTTAATTCACTGGAGCCCATTCAAGGATCCTGAGTCAGCTTGCACCAGACCTGTTTTGGTGCTACACCTGCGACACTTACTGGTCAAGCAATGATACTACATACAAAAACCACTGAACAAACCAGCCATTCATCTAAGCTAATTAATTACACCTGGAACATCTGGGCTCAAAAGATAATCTTTTGAGGATTTTTCGTAAGGAAATTATTTGATAATTTTACACTTTAAACTGATTAATAAATAAATTAATAAAAATTTTCTTTACAAATTTTAAATATTTCTCAAAAAGTGGCAGATAATTTCACCATTCAGGAATTTAAAACCCTTTTTGCTTGTACTATGAATGAAATATTACAGGACATATATGACCTTCCTGGGATGTATATAATGTTCACCATAATAGCAATTAGCATAGTGATTCATCTCATATCATTGAAAAATCGGCTTAATAATAACAGCCAGAGTGAGACATTAATGGGACGGATAATGCTAATACAGAATGCAAAAGAATACTTACACCTTTAAAGTTCAGGTCAGCATCCTTAGAAGAATAGATTCAATATATAAATGGTGTTGAGTCTCTTAACTATGGTAATAAGACTTGTATAGAAGAGGCGATTTCCAAAGGTGAGAGGAAGCATCAAGGTAACAAATGTTTTAACTGTGGTACACCAGGTCATATAAGAAGAAATTGTACACAGGGTGCTCTTAGAAGCAATGCTTCTTATAGAAATAACCCAAAGAGAAGACCCCAACCTTCTGGATTATGCAGAAGATGCGGCAAAGTCTGACACTGGACCAATGAATGCAGATCAATAAGAGGCATACGAGGCAACCCTTTACCATCGGGAAGTGCCTCAGGGGGCCTCTTGCAGGCCCCCAAATCTAACATTGTCCTAACATTTCTAGTCACTGTAGAAGAAATTTCTCCCAAGGAAAATTAAATAACCCAGTGACTAATGTAAAGAATGATACTGCACTGGACGATACAGCAACTTTGATAGATGAGCCAAAAATACCATAAAATGAATATTTTGACAGATTTCCATAAATGAACAAAGACCAAATCTTAAAGTGTGAATTAATAACATTGTCCTTGAAGGATTAGTGGACACAGGTGTGGATATGACTGGAATTACACCAAAATCATGGCATCCGAATTGGCCTCTTCAAGAGGTAGATGTCCCATTTCTAGGGATTGGAACCCTATCTCATGTAAAACAAAGTCTGAGAAGGGTTCATTGCATAGGGCCAGAAGGACAAAGAGGAAGGCTGAAGCCATGTGTGGCAAATGTAGCAGTGAATCTTTGGGGCTGAGATCTGTTATAGTAATGGAATACCCAGATTAAAATTCCTCCAGTCTCAGGAGTAGAATATAGACCAATTCATGTTTCTTGGAATAATATTATAAGATACTATAAGGAACAGCCACCAACCATTCAGGCTGTACATAAGCAGAGCACAACTGCCATTGAACTCTCAGAATTACCAATGGTCCTATCTTTAAAATGGTTAACTAATAAACCTGTCTGGGTTGGACAATGGCCTATGACACACAAGAGAAGCTACAAGTTTTAGAATAGCTGGTTCAGGAGCAGTTAAATGCTCAACACATTGAAGAATCTACCAGCCCTTGGAATTCTCATGTATTTGTTATTAAAAAGAATTCTGGTAAATGGAGAATGGTGACAGATCTGAGAGCCATAAATAAAGTAATACAGCCTATGAGCTCCTTACAGAATGGGATGCCCTTGTCCTCTCTGTTACCTAAAGAATGGTCTATTATAGTTATTGACTTAAAAGACTGTTTCTTCACTGTACCGATATGAGAAAAGGATAGAGAAAAAATTGCCTTCACAGTACCTACTTATAATAATTCCCAGCCAGTCAAGAGATATCAATGGAAGGTCCTCCCACAGGGAATGTTAAATGCCGAAACTCCATTACCTGCAGGAAGTAATCCTAATGGTATACAAAAAAATAAAATTTGGCAGATGGATGTGTTTCATTTTGCAGAATTTGGAAGATTAAAATATGTACACCACACCATTGACACCTACTCAGTATTTCAGTTGGCAACTCCTATGAATTCTGAAAAGACTGACTCTGGGATTACACACCTACTAGAAGTTATGGCCATCATGGGAATAACTGTATAAATTAAGACTGACAATGCTTCAGAATGTGTCCCAAATAAAATGAGAGGTTTTTTTCTTATTATAATATAAAGTATGATACAGGTATACCACACAATCCCACAGGCCAAGTGGTCATAGAAAAATCCAACCAAATTTTAATGTATATGCTAAATAAATCTGTGTTGCTCCTGACAACACAGATCTGATCCCGAGAGAATGTTGGGCTTCTAGAAATCTCTATTTGGAAGTTTGTCTTCTTCTTGGCACAAAATAGTCTATTGGGCAAAGAAATGCCCTTGCCTCGACTGCTGACATTATGAACGCTGTCCTTTCCAGATGAGCAGGACACAATGAAAAGTGACTACTGAACTCTACCTAGACAGGTAGAGATGGTCTTTCAAAATTTCTGCTTCTGAAAATGGTCTTTCAGATATTCTAGGCCTGTAGCTAAATTGGATGCCCCAATGATGCTGAGAAACTTTAGGTTACTGTCCAGGCTGCCAGCTGTCTATGTCTATTTTCCCAAGAATTTTGGAAATTGCTTGTTTGCATTTTTCATTTTCTTGGGTATTATTACTTTCCTTCTCAGGACTTTTATGGAGCTAGGTAGTTACAGTTACAGTCTTCTTGTATCTTAGCTAGAACATATTTATACTAGAGTTAGAATCTTCAAGATAGGAAATATTGGAGTAATTTTGGTAATTTGCTATTTACCCATATTTTGGACATTTCTGGACATTTAGCATGTCTTTCTTGTTTGATGTTATTCTTGTTGGTTATAGTTCCATTTTTGTTTATGTTATTACCATTTGTTTTTTGTGGACAATACTTGACAATAATTCTTATTGTATATAGTTTGCATTAAGTTAAGAACCTTCAGCCGAGCGGTGGTGGCACACACCTGTAATCCCAGCACTCGGGAGTCAGAGCCAGGTGGATCTCTGTGAGTTCGAGGCTAGCCTGGTCTACAGAGTTAGTCCAGGACAGGCTCCAAAGCTACAGAGAAACCCTGTCTCAGAAAAAAGAAGAAGAAGAAGAAGAAGAAGAAGAAGAAGAAGAAGAAGAAGAAGAAGAAGAAGAAGCAGCTTCTTATCCTTCTTATTTAGACAAAAAGGGGAAATGTAGTGGTATTTGCACTTCCCATGACTTTGGGCTATAGGGCCTGAAGGAGACAGTGCTTCCTGCCATTGTATGTGACCTCTTAAAAGGAGAGGGGGAAGGGTCACATGCCCCTTCTTGCTGCTCCTGCCTGCTAGGTCGATTCGCTCCTGGTCAGATCAGAGGACAACTTCAGTTGTCTACTCCATTCTGTATTCATGAGTGTATTTCCTCAATTTACTTTAATACATTTTCTTAATACTACTTAAACAGACTCCCATAGATTTATCGCTTTAGGGGAGAGGAGAGGGGATGGAGGGAAGGAGAAAGGGGAGAGAGAGAGATAAAGACAGACAGACAGACAGATGATAGATAGATAGAGGTGCACCCTACCTCTGGCAAAAGGAGGAAGAGAGAGAGCAAAGGGGGAGGAGTTTTTTTCCTTAAAGGGAATTTCATATAGGATTATGTGAGGATGCTGGGTGGGTCCCAAGGTTGAGTACAGAATCCTAAAATTCCTCTATTTTGATTATTCTAAAAGGTTGAGTTATGGATAGCAAGTAGAGGGGATGAGGGCATTGAATTCTTGAGACTGCTTCCTGCTGACAAGGGGCAAAGTAGGGGGGGGAGTTGGGAGTTGGGGTCAAGCAGGGTGGGAGGTGTGAGTGAAGAAGCATTCAGCTGGCTGTCATCGTGTAGTCCTCAGTGTCTGTTCCTTGAGGGAGCAGAGAAGGCAGGTTGCAGGATTTGTTCAGTTGGCATCCTCAGTTGGTGGTTGGCATCTTTGGATCTGGTACAGGGGTTTGCATATCCCCTGTGGATTGGCCTTGACACCAATCAGACAGGAGGAGTGAAACTGCAAAATGTGCTTGAAAATGAGTGGGGTCAAAATGGGCTCTGGAGACTGTTCATTTTCATCAGACCATATTTCTTGATATAGCAGCAGCACTTTTTCTGGAAACCTACAAGATAACTGGAACATATTTACATCTTGGTGTCACAGCAAAAGGCTACAGCTCTGGGTGAAAAGGCATGAACATTTTCTGGCTTCGGTCCAACAAAATATATCTTTAAATCTATAACCAGAGGAAATTTACTGGATGGAAGTGGTTGAGTGAGTGAAGGAGAAGAGAGGCTTTCCTAAACATTAGAGTGAATGGAAGTGAGACAGTTTTCCTATCTTCATATAAACAAACTTTAGAGCTGCTTTTTTTTAAAAAAAATCTCATTCTCCAGGAAATACTGAGAGCAGTCAATAAAAAAAAGTTACATTGAAATCTGTTCCGTGAGTTTGTCTGATCTGGAAATGAGGTAAATGTGTGTAGACCTAGTAGTAGCCCTAGGAGAGGGAGACCTGTGAATTTTATATAGAGAACTGAGAAGGCAGGCGAAGTAAAGCCTGGTTATTAAATAGAATCAGAGATCTGGGAAGGATAAATCATATTTGAGTGCAGACCGGGCAGCATTTGATCTATTAAAATGACAGGGACCAGTCCATACTCAGTTAGCCATACTCAGGTCTCCACATCATTGGAGGCAGAAGTATCAGAACAGCATCAAGCTTCAGCTGCCTGGCCCAAAAAGTGGGAGTTTTTCCGATGGAAGAGGGACATAGGGAAGACTGACTTTACTTTGTATGGGCAAAAGGGATGCAACCAATTCTCTGATGTCTTGCTGTTTGTCCACAGTCTGGGCTGGGTCCCGGTGGCAGGTGTGACATTGGACTTTTTGCCCAGAGGTCAGTGTTGCTATAATCCAGGGGGAGACATTGTTGTGCCTTGCAATTTTCTTTGGAGACCTTGGGTCACTGCTAGGATCTAGGAGTCTCTGTCTGATATAATAAGCTTTTTAAATCAACATTTTAAATGATGTATTCTGCAGATCTCTGAGCATTTGAGGACTGCCTCTATGAATGGCTGAGTATCAGCTTACAGTCTCCAATATGTTAGCAGCTTCCATAAGGCTGGGACTTACTATCTCCTGAGAAGGCAAAGAAGATTGACAGGGGAAAGATCCCAGGGCTGAATGGGAACAGGAGAAAGGGGGCTTGTGAGTTAAGGTGTGATCCAACTCTGAGAAAATACCCACTGAGAAAAACTCTCTCGGGGTACCAGAAACTCCGTCATAGAATATATATATATATATATGCGTGCGTGTGTGTATATACGTATGTATATATATATATATATATATATATGTATGTATATATGTATATATGTATGTATATATGTATGTATATATATGTATATGTATATATATAGAGGGGGGGAGAGGGAGAGGGAGAGGGAGAAAGACTATATTATTTATATCCTCAGATCTCTAAAGGTATTTGAGGACTAGAGGAAACAAAATCTGTTGGCTATAGGCTTAACTTTGAAAGCATATATAAATTACATCTGGGTATACAGTTTTCCCAATTAGTTACAGCTTACCAATGATAACAAAACCAAGAAGATTTAGTCTCCAGTTTTAAGCTATGGTCCTAAGATATATAAAACAAAGCTAAGTTTTAATGTTGCAAACAGTTTAGTTTTAATATAACAAACATGTGTACAAATTTTTCCTGGGAAATCATGTCAGAAAACGAATTTAAAATAAAATTCATTTCCCAGCTATAACACAGCTTCTACCAAGTCATCAAGCCCACTGTCCAGAGAGGGCATTGTAGCTTCCAGACACATGACTGTCTACTTCATGATGAGGTCATCAGGCAAAATGGAGGAGAGTCATGTGATTGCTGCTAAAAACATGTTTGTTTGTTGGTTTGTTTTAATCTTTTAAATAGGTAAATCTAAGTCATAAGGAAGAGAGAAGGAAAAAAGTGGGGATTATTTCCCAGTTCCTTGACTATCTGGTCCAAGAAATACTGAGGCCAGTCTCACATCCAGGGGGATGGTCAGAGGCAGGAAGCTCTGCCAGAGACCCGAGTAGTGGTGTTAAATGGAAGGGAAAGCTGCTGGTGAATGAGAAAAGCAGACTTGTTACAGGTGGGAAGGAGCAGATCTGCCATTGGTAGAGGCAAGTCATCATTAAAAAACAAATTTCTCTCTATCTTGCTCTTGTAAAGGCATAGTGAAGAAACAATCTTTTGGATCAATAATTTTAACAGGCTCTTAGGTAATAAAGAAGGAAAAGGAATTCCAGGCTGCAAATATCCCATTGGGTGAACTACTTTTGCAACTCTCAAATCAGTTAACAATCTCCATTTTCCAGATTTTTTTTTAAATTAAAAATACAGGAGAATTCCAAGGACTAGTAGTTTCTTCTATGTGCTTAACATCTAACTGTTCTTTTACTAGCTTCTCAAAGTGCCTGCAAGTTTTCTTTAGTTAAGGGCCATTGCTCCACCCATACAGGCTTCTTAGTTAACCATTTAAAGGCAGAGCAGTTGGGCTTCTGGCAGTGGCCCCTACTCCAAATTTGGATAACCAATTTGTGCCTTGTCCTGTTGTTGGACAACCTGTGTAGTCTGTAACTTTTCTGGATAGTTCTTTCCAATACCTTTTCCAAGAATATAATCCATTTTTGATGTCATTTTATGAGCTGTTTCTGAAATTGTAGAAACATTAATCTGAGCTCCCCAATGTTGTAAGCAGTCTCTACCCAACAAATTCATGACTATATCAGCCACATAAGACTTTAATATCCCTACTGGTCTTTCAGATTCTATGCATTTAATTCATTCTACACTTTTTTCATCTGAGATGTTGTCCCAGTACCTAAAACATGAATGGAGACTTCTTGTAAAGACCAGTTGGGATTCCAAGATTCTTGAGAAACTATAGCTACATCATCGCCAGTGTCCATTAAACCTCCAATCTCAATGCCATTTATTTGTAATTTCCACTTTGACCTCTCATCATTAGTAACAGTTTGTCAAAATACTTTCTTTTTAGTACTTCCAAAATCTTCTGTCCTACATACTGGAGCTGCTTTTCCTTTAAGATATGGGAGTAATAGCAATTGAGAAATTTTATCACCAGTTTTTATCTGCATAGTCCTTTTTACACAAGCCACCCATGAAAGCATCAAAAGTAATCTGTCTAGGATTTTTTTTTTTTTGGTTTTTTGAGACAGAGTTACTCTGTAGTTTTGGTGCCCATCCTGGAGGAACTGGGATTAAAGGTATACACCACCACCACCCAGCTTCTATATGGGATATTAACAGGTAACTTTAGGCAATACCCATGGGATATTTTTTATAAAATCTTAAAAAGAGGATCCTTTTTATAGATCCCAAGCAACCTATTCATGCCACCTGTCAATTACTAACAGTGTGGAACAAGCAACTGTTAATCTTGAAATGTGCCAGAAAAAACAGCACCACCATTTTAGCTGAATTGAAGCAAACTTTTATTCAAAATGTTAAATACTGACCAAGATGGAATTTGGTCAGGACTATCATCTGTAATCTTTTCCTCCTGAATGGTCCCCAGACACATGTTGTCAGGTCTTTTGTGGACAAAACTCATAAGCCACTGTACTTTCCCATGATGCTTTGTTGTTGTTGTTGTTGTTGTTGTTGTTGTTGTTGTTAAGAATTACAATTCCCAGAACCCCAGGAAGTTACTGGTCCTTGGGCAGGTGGGGCTTACAGGTTAACTTAGGGTCTAACACAATTTACCTGCATCTTACTTAGTAGAAAAATAATTCTTGTAGGCTCTCCATCAGTAAGAGATTATTTCCATGAGCTTTTGCCTTAGCAGCCACATTGTCCAAGAGCTCAATAACCCGTTCTGTTTCAGGTGTTACATTTTTATAGAATTTAAGCAAGAACCTCCAGAAAGCAACTTAAAGAGCAGAGCCAAATCCTCAGTAGTGATAGATAAGATCATACCCAATGATACAATTTAAAATTATGAATTTTGCCTTTGAGTTTATTTGCCATGAAAATTAAGCATTCATTTGAGCATCCACTAGATGATCAGGAGAAAAGAACATCCTCCATATGATGGATGACTAATACCTCTGGAAATTTAAACAGCATTAGCTTAGAACTTGGTGCCCTGATTGTGATTGCTTTTGTCTTAGAAGTTGGGCTTTGTTTTGATTTTTCCTTTCTCCCAGGAAGGGATCATTGATAATGAGTATTCCCACTCTGAGGGAAAAACAGAACACACTTAAACTAAAATTAAGCAAACAAACAAGCAAATTCTAAGTTCTGGGCAGGCTGTGCTAGCTCATGCTGCCTCAGTGAAGGCCCGCCCTCCCTCTTTGAAATTGTGGTGCTGCCACTCTGGGCTGGCCAGCCCTGGCCTGAAAGAGCTGACAGGTAGTTTGCAACCAGAGAGCTCTGAGTTCCAGCTCTCACTGATTTCTTCCAATCCTTCAGAAGGATTCTGTTCTGAGTAGTCCAGTTATTTCAATTCTGTCTTATGTAGGGTGAATGCATTTCATATGCCACCATTGCTGCTTTACATCACATCAGACTGATCATTTCTGGAGGTTTCCAACCAATCTGAACATAAACACTTTTTCTACCAGGAAAATTCCTCTTTTCTTGATTAAGCACTTCCCATTTTTCTATAGGGAAGGACCTTCTTCCTTGATTTATTCTTTGTCTCAGGAGCCTTTTTACTTGTTGCTTCTCCTGATATGGGGAATTTAAATTCCCCATTTCCTTGACAAATCCCGGAGTCCTCTTACCTGAGACACACTTTATACCTCCAGTTCTGGAGTGTCCAGATCCTTTCTTTCTCCCAGCCCCATGAGGCTGGGTGCCAAGTGTTGTTCTGTTTTGCAGGTCTGTAGAAGAAAAGCATCACTCCAAGATGAAGTTTCGGTTTAGCAAAACATCAGGGGAATCAGCTTCTGGTGAACTGACTGCTCTTTGTTCCTCAAAAAATAAATAAAATAAAATAAAAATAAAAATAAAATAAATTGAAAAAGAAAGAAAGAAGGAAAAAGAAAAGAAAAAAAGAAAACCTTTTTTATTGTTAGACAATTTACACCTCTTAGCAAGTCAATTTCTGGACACCAAGACCGCTTATCTGAAGCTGTTTGAAGGAACCATTTGCCCAAGCAATTCTCAGCCATGACACATCTTGGTTTTCCAAGTCGTCTCATAACCAAGTTTTGCAAAGGCTCTGAATCCTTCAGAAAGAACTCAGAGAAGAATCAAATGCTTCAAATAAAAGGTAACAAATCACAAAAGGTAGCATCACAAAAGGCAGTTCAAAGTCTAAGTGCTAATACTCCAGAATTCAAGCCAGATGCAATGTTCTGCAGGACTTCTCACTGTAGCCATTCATGACCCCTGTCCTGCACTACCCAGGCTGTCCTTACACTACTGCACTTCCTGTTGCTGCAGATTTTTATGCTTTGGTCATTACCTTAGATTGGGCTTGAATGAAAGTTGGTCTTTGATAACTGATTTTATTGACACATATATCACATATATTATATAACACCTCCTCCCCCACCCCCCCGCACACACTACATGCAATCTCTTTGAAGTGGCATAATGTTTTCAAGGTTCACCTGTTGGAGGTGTAGCTGCCAATGACTGCTTTCTTGTAAACTCACTTCTGCAAGTCATAAATACTGGCACCTGGAAGTCTGTTAGGGACCACAGACAGTGTCTCTGTAGGCTGCCTGTCATACCTGTCAGAGGACAAAGGCTCCTCTGCGTATGCACCTGTGACCTCAGCAGCAGCTGGACTCCAGCATCGTGTTTTAATGTTCTCAGCTTTTTGTTTATATAAAAAAGATATGGAGGGATGATTTTACAGGAAAAAAAGTCAAGTTAAGTCCTCATAGGACTAACTGCTTTTAATGTGTCCAGAGGTTTTGTTGCTTTCTTTTTCATTTTCAGTTAGTTCCAGAAATTTTTTTTTCTGACTTTCTTGATTTCTCTTTGACCCATTAATCATTCAGTAATGAGCAGTTTAACAAACTCCATGAGTTTTTGTATTTACTAGGGGTTGGTTTGCTGTCAGGTTTAAGCTTTACTGTATTGCCATCAAATAGGATTCTCAGTATCATCAGTCTTTCTGAACTTGTTAAAGTTTGTGTCCTAAGAAAATATCTGTTTTAGAGAAGTTTTCATGTGCTGTGGAGTAGAGTATGTTTTGTGTGTGTGTGTGTGTGTGTGTGTGTGTGTGTGTGTGTGTGTGTGGTATTCTGTAGATATCTGTTAGTCCTATTGATATATAATGCCATTTAATTCTGGTGTTTTTCTGTTTATTTTTTTTCCAGATGAAGTGGGGTACCGAAATCACCTCTTATTATTATATGATGTTAATCTGTATTTTAATTACAGTAGTACACTTTTTATAAAATTGGGTGCATCAGAATGTGGTGCATATATGTTTAGGACAGCATTGTCTTCTTATTTAAGTGTAGTTTTGATTATATATATAGTGATATTTTGATTATATATATGTATATATAATAATTCATTGATATAATGAAGTGCCCCTCTTTATCTCTTCTGATAAATTTCAGTTTGAAGCCTATTTTGTTAGGTATTAGGATAACAGTACCTGCTTGCTTTCTGATCCCATTTGATTGGAATACTTTTAGCCATCCTTTTGCTCTAAGATACTTACTGTCAAAACAAAGGTGCTGTGGCATGTTCTGTATGGCAAATGTGTTGCTCCAATTGGTCAATAAATAAAATACTGATTGGCCAGTGGCTAGGCAGGAAGTATAGGAGGGACTAACAGAGAGGAGAAAAGAAAGAACAGGAATGCAGAAGGAGTCACTGCCAGCTGCCACCAGGACAAGGGGAATGTGAAATTGCCGGTAAGCCATGAGCCACGAGGCAAGGTATAGATTTATAGAAATGGATTAATTTAAGCTATAAGAACAATTAGCAAGAAGCCTGCCACGGCCATACAGTTTATAAGCAATATAAGTCTCTGTGTTTACTTGGTTGGATCTGAGCAGCTGTGGAACTGGCAGGTGACAAAGATTTGTCCTGACTGTGGGCAAGGCAGGAAAACTCTAGCTACACAAAGGTGTTTCTTGTAGACAACAGTTGATTTTGTGCTTCAATCCTTTCAGCCAGAATGTACAGTCATAGATTTAAAAATAGTTTTAAAATAATGAAGTAAAGTCTTTAAAAAAAGGAATAAAGTAATTAAAAATACAATAATCCATGTAACGATGGGAAGCACATGAGCAATCTGAATCCTGTATGTTATTGTGTTGTGTTTGAATTTTTTTGACTGCTCATGAAGGAGCAATAGCTGCTAAGAGACTTTGTATTATGAAAGCTGCTAGATTAAACCAACTTTTATATTTTAAGAATATCTTAATTCAAAATGGAAGCCAAAAGGTTTATTGCTTTAGAGAAGAGGTTATGCTCTTTTTTCTACAGGAAATGAGAGGCTATGGATTCATCCACGTTGATATGGATCAGGTTTGATTGGGGAAGACTCCTTGAATATCCTGGCTGCAGACATACAGAAATAAACCTTGGAAAACTACAGAACATGTGATACTGTATTTTACCTGCTCAAACATAAAAAAAAATCATCTTTGGCTAATTTGTGTACAATACACAGTCTATACTTGTATTAATACAGATACGTATGTTACTTTTAAAAGTTTATATATTTTCAGAGCAAGTGGACAAAATACCACTGAAAACAGATGGGTCAGATGACCCAACATCTCAAAACACCTCTGTTGCCATTTCCTCTGAGTTCTGTATCCAGAACAGTTTCAAGGCTGCTGAATGAGATAGTCCAACCTCACAGACTATTCTAGCCAGGACTTAAGAATTATCCTGATTTTCTTAAGGTTCCCCCCAAAGTGCCAGAACCTCCAGACAAGAGGAAGCTGTCTAGAGAAAAAAATGGCCACATTCCCCAAAATGGATCATTAAAAGGAGGTTGGTTACAAATTGTTATTGGTCATAGTCAAGAAAAAAAGCTAAATAAAAGAGTGAAATTCAAAAATCTTTCTAAAGCAAAAAAGGAAGGATATGATATAGGAATGATTTAAAAAATGATAAATTATTGAGCCTAATTTAATCCAAAAAACAGCTATTAATCTCAAAATATTTTACATTGGTATGGATTTTGTTTTACTGATACAAATTTAATGTTATTTTTGCTATTATATATATACATTATATATATTATATATAGTATATATATTTCTACTCTTGTTTGGGGTATTGTGCTTATGCAACTCATTTAAAAATGTAATGTATAGTTTAAAAACACAGGTTGGTAGTTAGTCATCTAAAATAATCAAACTTGAAGTCATATTACATATATTTTCAAGGTTAAACAGATATATTTAGGTAGTTAGATTGTCTTCAAACACTTCAAAGATCTACAGAATACAGCATTTGATATGTTTAATAACCTGAGGCATGTCATGGCAGTGATACACATCTGTTCCTGACAGCACCAATTTACTTCAAAAGAAGATGATGGACATCAAAGAACCTCTGTATAGATTTTGCTTTCCTTATAGCAAAAACCATTTGGGAAAAAAACTGCTCTTGCCTCAATTGCTGATAGTTTACTGTCCAAACTGGACTAGTAGGACACAAAAAAAGATACTGCCAAATTTTTCCAAGGCAAGGAAGATCAGTCCTTCAAAATTTCCTGCTTCTCAAAAGTTTCTGTCAGATATGTCAGGCCTATAGGCCAAACCTGTAGGCCAGATGTCCCTGTTGTTAGATAACATTATACCCTTCTAGGGTCTTTGGTGTAGTTAAAGACTAAACAATTAGATTTAAAGTTTTCCTTAGTTATGATTAAAGGTAAATTAAGTATAAAACTTTATATTTACAAAGATAAAATAGATAATAAAATATTTTCTCTAAATTTGCCATTTGGACTGGATCTTGTAATTGTAATTCTTACTCAACAACTGTTTTGTTATATGTAGTTTTACTATGTGAAAGTTAAAACCTTCCTTTTTAATTAGACAAAAATAGAGAAATGGAGCAATCTTTATACACTATAAATATGTATCACTTTCATTGGTTCATAAAGAGCTGACTGGCCTATAGCTGGGCAGAAAGAGATTGGGAGGGAGAGCCAGACGAGGAGTACACTGAGGGGAAGGGTGGAGTCTCAAGAGATGTCACGAGATGGAGAGCAAGAAGGATAGGAAGTATGCAGATGAAGTCAACGTAAATGAGCCTGGGGCAGCATATCAACTAGTAGAAATGGGCTAATTTGCCGAGCGGTGGTGGCACACACCTTTAATCTCAGCACTTGGGAGGCAGAAGCAGGCGGATCTCTGTGAGTTCGAGGCCAGCCTGGTCTACAGAGCGAGTTCCAGAACAGGCTCCAAAGCTACACAGAGAAACCCTGTCTCGAAAAACCAAAATAAATAAATAAATAAATAAATAAATAAATAAATAAATAAAAATAAAAATAAAAAAAGGAAAAAAAAGAAATGGGTTAATTGAAGTTATACAAGCTAGCTATCAACAAGTCTAAGCTATTGGCCAAGCTTTCATAATTAATAATAACACTCCTTGTGGTTATTTGGGAGCTGACTGGCAGGACAGAGAAAGTCCCACTACAAGCCTGTATCTTTTGATTAGAAACTTAGGTCATTAATATTTAAAACTATTATTGAAAGTGAATATTGATTGCAATAATTTTGTTGTTGACTTCTAGTGGTTTTGTTTGTATTCTCAGTGGTTATTTTATGTTTCAGTAATTATAGCTTTCTTGTCTTTCTACAGCCTCTTGGTTATGCTTACTTCTCCCTTCACCTTGAAATACTGCTTCCTATGTTTTCCTTAGGTTTGATATTGTATATAAAATTTTAGGCTGTATATATCATGGAAAGTTTTTCTCTCTACTTCAATGATGACAGTTTAGCTGAGTACATTACTACAGGTTGCCGGTCATGGTCTTTTAGGACTTGGAATGCATTGTCTAGTCTATTCTGGCTTGCCAACCACTGAGAAATCAGCTATTAATTAAAGGATTTTCAAGTAACAAGGTGACTTTTGCTTGCAGCTTTCAATACTCCTTCTATGTTCTGTATACTTAGTGTTTGAACTATGATATGCCATGGGGGTTTTCTGTGGTGACATTCTGTTTGTACTGTAACAAATAAAGCTTGTCTCAAGATCAGAGGGCAGAGCCAGCCACAGAGTTAGCCATAGAGGTCAGGCCGTGGTGGCACACACCTTTAATCCCAGCACTTGGGAATCTCACACCTTTGCTCCCAGTATTTGGGAAGCACACACACCATTAACCCCAGCACTAGGAAGATTGAGACAGGAAGTGATATGGCTGGGTGGAGAAAGGCATATAAGGCGTGAGGAGACAGGAACTCAGCCCTTTCAGCTGAGGACTCAGGGGCACTCAGTCTGAGGATTCGTGGAGATGATATCTTCCCCTTTCTGCTGAGGAGCTGGCAAGGTAAGAAGTAGCTGTGGCTTGTTTCCTCTGATCTTTCAGCATTTACCCCAATATCTGGATCCCGGTTTTTATTATAAGACCAATTAGGATTCATGCAACAGTTTTCTCTTTCTGGTCTTGTCTAGTTGGGGTTCTGTGTGCTTCTGTATGGGTATGTCTTTCTTTAGTTTGAGAAAAATGTTCTTTTTTTAAAGATTTATTTATTTATTATGTATACAGTGTTCTGCCTGCAAGCCAGAAGAGGGCACCAGATCTCATTATTGATGGTTGTGAGCCACCATGTGGTTGCTGAGAATTGAACTCAGGACCTCTGGAAGAACAGCCAGTGAGTGCTCTTAACCTCTGAGCCATCTCTCCAGTCCTGAGAAAAATTTTTTTATGATCTTGTCTATGCCCCTGACTTGGGATTCTTCTCCCTCATCCATCTATTCCTATAATTTAAAGGTTTGGTCTTTTCATGGTGTCCCTATTTCTTCTCTGTTCCTTTGCTTTTTTTTTTTTTTTTTCCATGTTCTTTGCTTGTTTGATCTAGATCCTACTTTGTCAAACCCTGATATTCCAGCTTCTGGTTGATTCATCCTATTTGTAAGGCTTTTCCTTGAGTTTTCTGCTTGGGTTATTGGAGTTTTGATTACACATATTCATTTCAGTTTGAGCTCTCTTCAATGGTTCTATCTATTTATTAAACTTTTGTTTTGAATTCCTGGACTGTCCTTGTCATTTCCATCAGCTTTCTGTTTTTTTTATCTTCTTGGTATTCACCCAGGTGTTTATTCTCTGTAAGTTTACAAGCTCTTTCTTTGTGTCTCTTTTAAACTCCTTAAATTCTTTGATGAAGTTTATTATTTTTCTTTCAAATTATATGTCCTAGGCTTCATCTAGGTAATTCTCATGGGTAATAATTTCTATAGAACTAGTGGATTTTATAGGGAAGATTCTGCTTTGATTTTTCATATTTTCTATATTTTTACCATGGAGTTTGGACATGGGGACTTATTTTGTTAGTTCTGTGTCTGATAAGGACAGAACAGGTTGGACCAGAACACAGGATGTGTGGATCAGTTTGGATAAAACTTAGGTAGAATGAAGTGAAGTTTGACACAGGGGACTGGGCTGGTGTTTAATGTGCATCCTGTTCCAAGCCTAGATTTCGGGGCTAAATCTGGGGCTTAGGGAGGAGGGTGTATGGAGAAGAGAACTCACCCAGTCAGAGCATGGTGCAAGATTCACAGAATCTGGTTGCCCAGGGAGGTTGAAATACAGTCCAAGGGGGCCTGTAGGTTGAGGTGTTGTAGGTGTTGTTGGGGTGTGTCCTGGCCCAAGCCTGGAGGTTGAGGACCATGCAAGCATGTGTGACCAGCCTAGGTCAGGGCACCGGATGAGGAACTCAGGCTATAGTAGGTTGTCTGACAAGTTGTCATCACTGTGGGAAAACTCTTTCCTGTAGGCAAGTTCCTTTTTTGGTTGTCACCAAGCTTTAGTCTTTTTTTTCCCAGCATGAGATTCCTGGGGGAGGGGGGAATTCCAGTTTCTTGGGGTCACCTGATTCAAGGGTCTGCTAACCAAAAGGAGAAACACAGATGTTTCTCCAATTTATCTTCATTTTTACCAGGCAGGTCACAGGGTCAGGAAGCAGTTTGGTAAGCCAAATGCTAGAGTGCCTCACAAGTTGTCTCCCAGATCCATCTTTTGAGGTGTGGCCACCTCAGTTAAACTGTCTTGAATCAGCCTGGGATCTCCATGCCAGGGCTGTGCTCTTTCTGATTCCTGGAAGTGAGGACAACCTAAAGCCAAGATGAAGGCAAGAGCAAGCTTCAAATCCTGGTGTCTGTGACCTGCCTGACAATGGTCCTTGAAAGCACTCAAGGTGAGTGGGATGGGCATCTTCATCATGGCTGTGATTGGCTCACAAGAATCAAATGAAGTAGCTATGACCTAGCTGACCTGTGAGCAGAATCAACTGCTGTTGCTGCTACTGCAATTTCTGTCCTGTCCTTTCAGGGAAGTGACCAAAAAAGCCTGGACATGTCAACAGACCTTCTGACAAGGCTCCCTAGTTGCAGGCTTTCTGAGAGTACACACTGGCAACTGCATGTGGATGATGAGGTCAGAGGCCCAAGAGAAACACCTAGCTAATGCTTTCTTGTGTGTGCTCAGGGTATCATTAACGTTCCAAGTGGCAGGACGGGTGTTATAGTTTAGATATAAAACATCCCCCACAGGCTTATTAGTCTTTGCCTAGTGATGCTGTTTGAGAAGGTTGTAGAATCTTTGTGAAGAGAGTTTACATGGAGGCAGCAAGTTGCTTCAGAGGAGAGAGCTTGAGGTTTATAGCCTGGGCCTAGTTCCTGTTCTTTCTCCGGCCTCTGTTTCCTGTTCCTTGGAGCTGTGAGTCTCAGAGGTACACTACCACCCTCATCCACCCAGCTCCCCCAACCCTCCCCCCCACTTCACTGCATCTCTGCCAGCTGCTATCCAAGCTGAATCCCTCTCTTCCTTTAGTTAAGTGGTTCTCAACCTGTGGGTCGCAACCCCTTTGTGGGCTGAACGATCCTTCCACAGGGGTTGCTTAAAAACAACAGAAATCTCACATATTTTACATTACAATTCATCACAGTAGCAAAATCACAGTGATGAAGTGGCAACGAAAACAGTTTTATGGTTGGGGGTCTCGACAACATGTGAAGAACTGTCTTCAAGGATCCAGGTGTTAGGAGGGTTGAGAACCACTGCTTTAGTTTATTTGTCACGTGCTCTGTTACAGTAACAAGGAAACAGATGATCACAGGTAGGGAATTTTGGTTACTCCTAAATCTTTAGCTGGTCTACATCAGTGGTTCTCAACCTTCAGGTAGCGCCGCGGCAGGTTCTGAAGCACACTGTCCCTCCGCTCTGGCTCCCGCGCTCCACAAGTTGTGAGTTTCAGCAACTAAGGCGTACAGATTTAAAAGGAAAGAGCCGCCCGTGGGCATTCCCACGTGCAGCGTGGTCGCTGGTGGGCAGGGGGAATGGACCAGCGACTCCTGCAGCGGTCTGGCGGGGCCACTGGAGCCTGCTCAGAGCGGGTCAGGGGCCAGTGGGCAGACCGCGGCCTCTGTGCTCAGACTGCAGAGCAGGAGTGATTTGCTGAGGGATTTGTGCCGCTGGTACCTACCAGGCAGGGAGGTTGTGATCCCAGGCCATAGGGTGGACCAAATACCCACTACACCTTAATGCTTTTACTCTTTAATACAGTTCTTCATGTTGTGATGAACCATAAAATTATTTTCGTTGTTACTTCATAACTTTAAATTTTCAACTGTTAGGATCTGTAATGTAAATATCTGATATGTAGGATGTATTTTCCTTGTTACAAATTGACCCAAAGGGGTTGTGACCCCACAGGTTGTTGACCAGCAGGTCTACATCCTTCTGTTCCTTATTGACTGAAGGAATCTGTAAGAGAGAATTATTTCCCACTATTTGAGCAATGTTTGTGATTACATTAATTTGGGGGATACCAGAGAATTCGATAGTCAGTCCTGGATCCCAAATTCAAGCTGAGGATGTTCATCAGGATTTATCCTTCAGGATGGTGAGCATGGTAGCATCCAAATCCTGCAAGGGCTGTGGCTTCAGTGTGGCATCCCTCAAAAGTACACACACACACACACACACACACACACACACACACACACACACACGCTGTCTTTGTGGTGGTATTGAGAGGTGGAGTCCTTGGACACTGGTTAGGCCATGAGGGCTCCTCTCAGGCATGGGCTTGCTGTCCTTATAAAAAGGGCTGTTGGATGTGAGTTCAATCCTTCCTGCCTTCTACCATGTAATCAAACCTAGGTGGTGCCATCTAAAAGCAAGGAGCCCTCAGCAGACATAGAGACTCTTGGCACCTTGGTCTTGGGGCTTCTCAGCCTCCACAGCTGTGAGACATACTTCTCTGTTGTTTGTACCCCTCATCCTTCAGCATTTACTAGAGTTACCCCGGGAGGCGGGGACACGTGCTTTCAAATAAACACATCTCCTTGTCTAAAGTATTGGCAGCAAATGGGAAGAGGGGAGATGTGAATTTCTATCATTAACAACAACAAAGTAATCTCACCATAAAGAGAGAAATCAATAGGAAAATGAACCACAGACATACGTGGAGGAGTCACCATAAATAAACAGACAGACAGACAGATAGACGCTAATATTCACTAGAAATAAAGATACGTGTTCAGCCCCGTTCATCAAAAGTGGAGACTAAAAATTACGCCAGGATCCTGTTTGAATTGATAAGATAATGAGAATCCAAAGGGTGGATAAGAACGCTCTTTGCTTTAAAAAAAAAAATAGAGCATGGACTCAGGCATTCGTTTATCATAACATAAAGGACAAAATTACCCATGGATACATGCGGCAAGTGGGGAATACTGGTTTAAGTTGCAAATGCACTTTTCCCTTTGGCTTCATACCTGATTGCTGGGAATGCTGCCCTGTGTATACTTTCCTGCACTGAGAGCCACATTCTAGACCATTCGGTACTGCACAGAACATTTAACATACTGCCCCAACAGCTGCTTTTATTTTAAAGGGCATGCTTGCTAAATTTCGGCTACAGGATACATGCAGCTGTGAAGAAAAAAAAAAAATAAGGGACCTTATCCCAGGACTGTGAGGAGAAAGCAAGGTAAAAAAGGAAGCAAGGGAAACTGGAGTGAGTTTGGCGGGAGTTCTGTACGGGACAGGTCGATGAGAAATCCACAGGAGGGCTTCTTGCGCCAAGTGGAAGGTGCTGTGTTCCTTAAACCCTGTCGTGTACGCATGCGTATTCATTCATGGAACTGATGTGAACACAGACGGCGGGCACCACATCTGCCTCAGGTGGCATAAGGAAGGTCAGGGTGGGGCTCTCTGGTGTCGGGCTCCCAGGGGAGGAGAGCCCCACCGAGCAAAGACTAATTGATTGCCGTGGCGTCAGGTAGGGGGCGCTGTTTCCCGCGTATCCCGCAGACCCTGAGTCGCCCCCCTCTGGACGGCCTTCAAGGAGACGGAGACCGTGGGACTGGCGGGAACTGGAATGTTCCAGAAGGAGCACCAGAGGCGCCCTGTAGGGGGCAGTGTGGGGAGAGCGATCCCCACCCCCACCCCCACCCCCGAGGAGAGCCCGCTGAATCTCAGACCTCACCGGGGGCCAGTCAGATGCCGGGCCTCATGGACACGCGGAAGCACGGACAGCTGAGGAAGTGAGTGTGGTTGTGGGGTGTGGGCACATGAGCCGCTCCTCTCTCAGGTCCGCCAAGGGGTCCAGAGCACAGACTTGACTATGTGGGGCCAAAAGTGTGAGGAAGGTTCCCTGAGGTGTGCGTCCTTGGGGCCCCCCCCCCACGCCCCCGCAGAACATGGAGTAAGGGTGGCCCCGGGGTGGGGCGGTGGGGAGGTGGGAGTGGATTCGGGGGCCCCTCCCCCGAAAGCGGGGTTCTGTGGCACGCGGGCCGGACCGACCGACGACGGGGGTGGGGGGGGCACACCAGTGAGCAGAGCTAGCCACTCATTCCTCTCCTTGACAGGACCAGGCGCCCTCTGGAGATGGTGGTCCTCCTGGTCCTACTCACCGCCATAGGCTTACCGCTGACCAACCAAAGTAAGTGCCGCCACCCCGCGCCCTCTAAGATGATGGAAGTTAGTGACTCCAGAGAGAGAGTCCATTGTGGTAGGGTAAACTGAAGTCCGGGAAGGTGAACCCCGAGGTCATGAAGGCTACAGTATGGTGGGGCAGTGGGGGGGGGGGGGTTGAGGGGGGCGCGGGCGGGGGCGGGAGGGTGGAGGGGGAGGCTTGGGAGTAGGGACAGTGCTTCTGATTTTGCGCTTCCCCTAGGGGCAAGCATGGGTTACTCATTCCCCGGGGCTCCTGGTCTGCATCTCCCATCACCCTTCCTTCTTGTAAAAAAAAAAAAAAAAAAAAAAAAAAAGCCCTGACCTCAGAGCTTCAGCACTGTCTGGGGATAGGGAATTAGTGGGAGAAGGTGCCTCTCTTGTCTTCCCCAAACGGGAGCTGCCCTAATCCTGGCCCGGGAGAGTTTGTAGGTCCCATCCTAGATGGGACAAAGGAGGGTGGGCCAGGACAAAGGGTAGCTGTGGAACTCTGGGGCTGGAAGTAATGGGCGAAGGGC
This sequence comes from Peromyscus leucopus, assembly GCF_004664715.2. Classification (NCBI taxonomy): domain Eukaryota; kingdom Metazoa; phylum Chordata; class Mammalia; order Rodentia; family Cricetidae; genus Peromyscus; species Peromyscus leucopus. Next base: position 31,990,637 of record NC_051080.1, on the reverse strand, counting down.
AGTGTGGACATGGATGTCCTTTGGCATCTCTGGACACTAGAGTGTCTCTTTGAGGATGTGGGTTCATGCAGTGCGCCCAGATGGGAGGGACCAAATGAAATACCCAGTGGACAGGTGAGGGAGCCTCCAGACAGAGGCTGAGAATTGAGGTGGCATGCACAGACTGTGGGCATGGGGAGAGTTGGGGGCTCACTGGACTTGGCAGCCACTTGGAATAGGATGACAGCTTTGGTGCTGCAGGAGGAACAATGGTCCCATTTTCTCTCTTTCCCAATCCCTTTCTTCAGCTTCTATCAACTGTCACGTCTGTGAGCAAGAGAACAGCTTTAACTGCACGAATCCACAGACGTGTCCTGATACGAAAAAGTACTGTGTGATGGTTGCCATTCGTAAGTGTTACTTTGTTCTGGGTCCTTCCTACGATCCTGTGGACAAGACAATACATGCTGTCAGGAATAGGAGCTGTTGGCCGGTGATCCCAGCACTCGGGAGGCAGAGCCAGGCAGATCCCTGTGGGTTCGAGGCCAGCCTGGTCTACAGAGCAAGATCCAGGACAGGCTCCAAAACTACACAGAGAAACCCTGTCTCAGAAAAAAAAAAAAAGGAACTGTCAATCAAAAGTGACCTTAAATAAATAACAACAATAACAAACAAACAAAAAACCAAACCAAACCAACAAACACACTGAAAGGGAAATGCCCTGAGAAGCAGGTGCAGGCCTCAGTGCTGGGAAGCACAAGCCAGGCAGAAAAGTATGCAACAACAGCTATCAGTCAGCAGTATTAGGATGCTGGGGGAATAATAGAGATTTATCTTTATCTATTTTTATTTTAAAAAAAAATGATTCTCTAATGATGTCAGATGCCTTATTGAGACTAGCACCTATGTAGTTTTTTATGAAGGACAGTTACAGCTTAATAGATATTCTCGGAGAAGTGGCCATGGCTTGGGTATTTGCAGACTGATCCACTGCAGAAATTCTGCATACAAGAAGGGTTTCCCAATGCGGATCCAGGGAACCCATAACATTCTACCTGCAGTGAGGTGTTTTTTTTTTTTTTTTTTTTTTTTTTTTTTTTTTTTTTTTTTTTTTTTCCAGCACTTGAGCATTCAAATTCAGTTCTCACCACCACTACCACACACATATTCCTGGTCTCTCTGTGTTCTGGGAAGTTGGTAGGATGGTAAAGCACTAGATAGGACTTGGCTCAGCTAATAAGAGCTTTATTCCTTAATATAAAATAAATATATAAATATAAATAAATAAAAAACACTATTTTTATTAAGGAATTTTTTTTTTTTTTGGTTTTTCGAGACAGGGTTTCTCTGTGTAGCTTTGCGCCTTTCCTGGAACTCGCTTTGGAGACCAGGCTGGCCTCGAACTCACAGAGATCCGCCTGCCTCTGCCTCCCGAGTGCTGGGATTAAAGGCGTGCGCCACCACCGCCCGGCCTAAGGAATTTTTTATTAATTTTACATACCAATCACAGATCTTCCCTCCTCCTGCTCCTTCAACCTTCTCTCCCAACCCCCACCTCAACAATCCATCCCCAATTCCCCCCTACAACAAGATAAGGCCTCCCATGGGAAGTCAGCAGAGCCTGGTACATTCAGTAGAGGCAGGTCCAAGCCTCTCCCCCTGCCTCAAGGCTATGTGAAGTGTCCCACCATAGGTAGTGAGCTCCAAAAAGCCAGCTCATGCACCAGGGATGGATCCTGATGCTGCTGCCGGAGGGCCCCTTAAGAAGATCAAGCTACACAACTGTCTCAATTATGCGGAGGGCCTAATCCTGTAGAGGCTCCACAGCTGCTGGTCTAAATTTCATGAGTTCCCGCTAGCTGGGCTTGGTTATCTCTGTAGATTTCCCTCTCATGATCTTGATGGTCCTTGCTCATAGAATCCCTCTTCTCTCTCTTTGACTTGACTTCTGGGGGAAAAAAATTATCTTGTGCAATGAAAGATGCGGTTGGAAGACAAGCCTCTCAGCTGAGTCTAAGCCAGGATGGTCAGAGGTCCTTCCAATATGCTTCTGTCTGTTTCAGTCACTTGAGTCAATTTTGTGTTTTAAAAGTTGAGGATCAAGGATCCTGTGTTTCCAAATAAAGGCACAAAACCGCATAGCATATAGCATATGGAGGACCACACAGTCCACCTTGAAGCAGTCTGGCCTTTTTCCTCTTGTATAGTGGTTCCTGCCCTCTGATGGATGCTCTCATTGAGTAAAGGTCTCTGACAAGGTCTCAAGGGGTACACATAATTTAGAGAGGCTCTGGTATCAGGACTTCAAACTCATAATATCTTTTTCTTTTTTTCCTACTAGAACTATTTGAACGTTTCTACATTTCATCAAAACAGTGCACCAGAAACTGTCCAGTCACTCCATATTTCCCTTCTGCCCCTGAGGGAAGTTCTAATCCTGCAGCGCCCCAGCCTAAGAACTTTGTGGTCGAAAAACCCTTGCCCTTCTTATATTCAAAGTGCTGTAAGTGGGACTTGTGTAACCAGTATGGGCCAGACCTCTTATATTATTACAAGGAGCAGCCTGGGAAAGCCAGTGAGAGAAGACACAGATACACTGAGCTGTTCCTGCCTGGCTTCATGGTCCTTATTGCTACCGGGCTCACAGCCCTCAGCCTGCAGTAAGTAAGCTACAGATGGACCTGGAGCATGCCTTGTGGGGCATGAATTTCCCGTACCCTGCTGGACCCTTCTAATTAAATTTGTTTCCCTTTGTTAGCCTCTTGGCTTGATTCCTGTGGTCTCTGGATGGGCATGTGGGAAGCCAGGCTCCATAGCTGCCAGCCCCAATGGCTCTTCAACTTCCAGAAGAGCCAGTCGCAGGCCTGGCCACAGTTTGGCTGGCCAGTGCCTCTGAAATTAAGTCTTGCCCCTCCCTTTTCTGTTCCACTGCCTCTGAGTGCTCTGAGTTGAGGGGGAGGAAGTCCACTTCTCCTCCACAAACACAACATGATCCCCCCAGGATCAAAGGGAAGCTGGACTAACCGGAGGTAACCATCCTGAAGGAGAAACTCGGCACCATCGAGCCCTCCATCGGACACTTGTGTATCCGTCTGTGAATTTCCACCCATGGATTTTTCTGGCATTAGAAGGTTAGACCAGATAGATGACAGCAGGTATATATCCTCCATGTTTGTGAGCTGCAGTCATCCATAGGAGGTGACCTCTACCAAACAAGGACTTCCTGCCAAGGATTTTACCTACTGTCAGAGCAGGGTGTACTTAGATACATTCCATCTTCTTTCTGGTCTTAGGTAGCTGGGCAGAGAAGGCCTGGAGAACCTTCTAGAAAATCTCTATACTATTCCTGAGGCATCTCTGTCATAGGAGTCAAAGTCTATTTGGAGGACAGGAATCAGGAAGGACCCTTCAGGGATGGACAGTATCTTCAGGACTGGACCTCTAAATCCTCTGTCTCTCAAAGGCTATGAGTTCACACCCTGCCTTTGACCCACGCAGTAACAACAGCCAGGCCATTACTATACCCCTGGGGTAAAGTTTAGGCATACTGCTTTTGTTAGGACAAACAAAAGTTGAGAACCCTGAAGAAACAGGTTGGGAGAGGGAGTGGTGAAGATATAAGAGAATTAATATGATATCCTGATAAGGGTTTTGTTTGTTTAGTTGGTTGGATTTTTTTTTGTCTATGTGTCAACTTGGAAGAGAAACACCAACTGAGAAAATGCCTCCATCGGATTGGCCAGTGGGCAAGTATGTGGAGACATTTTCTTGATTAATGACTGGTGGGTGTAGGAGAGCCCATCCCACTGTGGGTCCTGGGTTGTATCAGCAAACTGGGCAATCCATAGGAAGCAAGCTGGGAGGCAGACATCCGGATTGGCTTCTGCTTGAGTTCCTTCCTCTAGGTTCTTGCCTTCTCTACATGATAGACAACTGTAAACAGAACTTCACCTTTTCCTTCCCAAGTTGCTTTTGGTAATGGCCTTCCATCACAGCAACAGAGAGCAGACTAGGTCACACGGCGAAGTGCTGCTGGAGTTTATTTAAATGGGTGCAGTCTTCAGTGGAAAACAGGCCTGTGAAAGTAGACACAGAGTGGTCTTCAAGTTGGGACCTAGGGGCCTCCAGCCACATTAGGAAGAACCCTTCTCAGCAGCTTAAGCGTGGTTGTGATTGTCTTGGACTGGCATAGGGATTTCTAGAAGGGTCTCCGCAGAAGGAAGGGGATGCAGAAGTTAGTGTTTAGGAACGCCGGACACCAGAGTGAGCGCTACCTGATGTGAAAGCTCCTTAAGAGCAAGTAGATACAGCCCCGTTGGTACAGGGGCAGGCTTTTATGCAGACTGGGTGGAATGGGGACAAGTCTTGAGCCAGTGACATTCTCCCATCAACCTGGCAGAGCAACAGGAGCACACAGAAACTTCCAACATGGAGGGGTAGGTGGGTGGGGGTGGGGTAGGGGGTGGGTGATGCTCAGTAAATGACCTTGTTAAACTAGATATCTGGAAAGGGGAGAGAATCCCCCTTCTCCTCAAGATAGGGTCTCATTCTCTACTTAAGATTGGCTTGGAATTTGTTATGTAGCCCAACATAGCTTCAAACTTGTGACCCTCCTTCCTCAGCTGCCCAAGTACTAGAATTACAGGTGTGAGCCACCATACCTGGAAACTATATTCATTTCTGACAGCCATGTCTCTCTGGTTGTCTCAGAACAAGAGTTCAAAAAAGGCTGGTCTTTGAGTAGCATGATAGCAAACTGGAACATTCCTTAAGGCAAGAGAGAAGGGAAGTCATGAGGTAAGAGGCAGGGAGCAGTCATAGGGAAACCCAGCACCGTGGATGTCACCGAGTACAGACTTTCCTTGGTAACAGTCCATGTACATTAGTGGGAAACCAGGTGGCTAATGTATCTAACTGGGAGCCGCTCCACAAGGCCACAGAGTAAGAAATAACTGCCCTTGGTTTCAAAAAAGCAGTCAAATGGGTTGGATGTGAGGGTGTAACAGCTAATGCTGTCGACTTGACAGGCCCCATGATCATCTAGCAGACAAATCTCTGTGAGAGATCTTCTAAATTAAGCTAATTGAGCTAAGAACTACCTTAAATGTAGGCAGCTCTATTCCATAGGTTGGGGTCCAGGGCTACATAAAAGGAGAAGGCAAGCCCATGCGCCAGCATCCATCTCCCCCCACCCCCTGACTGCGGATGCAGCGTGACAGCCGCCTCACCCTACTACACCACCTGTTACCTCCCGTGGTCAACTGTATCGTCAAACCATGAGTCAGGATAAGCCCTTGCTTCCTTGAGTTGTTTTTATGGGGTAGTGTTGCCAAAGTAATAAGAAAAGCAACCAATACAAATCAGGGGTAGAGTGCTTGTCTGGTACGTGCTAGGCCCTGTGCTCAGTGCCCAGAGCCAGACAGATTAGTAACTAGAGAGCAGTTAGTTGCTAGACTGTGGAAATATAGCTCAGTGGGCAGAGAAGGAAGTAAAAGCCATGTGGTGGCTGACATAACTAAAGCCAGTCGCTGGAGGCTGAAGGATGGGGGTGGCAGACTGTAGTGGGTAGCCATCCCAGCTTTGGTCTGGAAGTTCCAACCCCCAGTGAGGCTTCGGTAACTGTCACGACTACAAGGCGGGGCCAAGGGAGGGCCCTGAAGACCCGAGATTGTGTCGCGCTGCCCACTGCGCTCTCTTGTTTCCTGGACCTGGATGCGAGAGGAAGACGAAGCGGAGTTCTCCAGAGAACACCGCCGGACTGCGCTGCGTCTTTTCCAGAACCCGCCACCTACCTATCCCTATCATTTGTAAGTTACCCACTAAATAAATCTTCCTTTTAACTACGTGGAGTGGCCTTAATAATTTCACCAATAGCAGACCCCGTAAACTGTGAGAACAGTAGTGTGAATAAGCCAAGGAATGGACCGTCCAAGACAACACCGTGCAGCCCAGTGGCTGCACCTCTGCTAGAATGCGCGCGCTGTGACAGGACAAGCCACTCCAAGCCATAGTGACTCCAGCAAGGCTAAAAGGTGGATTTGCTAGTGAAGGAAGCAAGGAGGTGGGCAGCTGAGGATGGAGTGGTCCTGTTTGAAGGACCTCTCCTTGGACACGCCTGTGGTCTGAAACACACCCTGAAGGCAGGAAGGTACAGGTTCTATAAAGCGCCATTCTTCTCAGCATTATAAACTCTCCAAGTAGAAGAGCCCCTTACCAACATGTAAGCTTCCAAACAGAGGCAAGTGTACACTGGGGCACAGAGGCATCTTGTAGGGAGAGCAAGTGTCCGGAGCCCACCAGTCACTTTACCGCACTACGGAAGAACTTAGAACCGCGTAGCCGCACATGGGAACGATCCGGAGTCCTGAACTGTGAGCAGTCAAGTGAACCACCCCAGGATGCAGGTAATAGGGTTCATAAACTTCAGGCTCACAGGCTTTTGGAACCTCCACACTGTTGAACAGGCGTGCTTATCAGCCACAAATGCTATTCCCAGTCAGGAGCATTCAGAAAACTCAGGATTAAGAGACCAGGCTCCTCTCTTCCAGAGGTCCTGGGTTCAATTCTCAGCACCTGCATAGCTGTGACTCATAGCCCAGCCATCTGTAACTCCAGTTCCAGGGCATCCAGAGCCCTTTCCTGGCTTTGCATGTATGTGGTGCACAGATAAATGCATTCAAAACACTTACACATAAAACAAAAATACGTAAATCTTTTATTAAAAAAAAAAAGAATATAAGAAAGAAAACTATTGCCCGGCTGACTGTGGTGGTGTGTGCCTTCAACCACAGCTTCCAAGAGAGGAAGCATGTGGTGGTTTGAATGAGCATGACCCTCATAGACTCATATATTAGAATGCTTGGTCCCTACTTGGGGGAACTATATGGGAAGAATTATGAGGTGTGGCCTTATTAGAGGTGTGCCACTGGAGGTGGGCCTTGATGTTTCAAAAGCCCCCACCTACCATGCTGTCTCTCTCTGCCTCCTGCCTGTGGATGAGATGTAAGCTCTCAGCTACTGCCCCAGCACCATGCCTGACTGCCTGCTGGCTGCCATGCTTCCCACCCTGATAGTCATGGACTTATCCTCTGAAACTGTGAGCAAGCCCCCAGTGAAATGCTTTATTTTATAACTTACCTTCATCATAGTGTTTCTTCACAGCAACTTAGTGTTCTTCACAGAACAGTAACTGTGAAGACACAGAAGAAGGCAGATCTCTATGAGTCTGAGGCCAGCCTAGTCTACATAAAGAGTTCAGCCAGGCGGTGGTGGCTCCACGCCTTTAATCCCAGCACTCGGGAGGCAGAGCCAGGCGGATCTCTGTCAGTTCGAGGCCAGCCTGGGCTACCAAGTGAGTTCCAGGAAAGGCGCAAAGCTACAACAGAGAAACCCTGTCTCGAAAAACAAAAACAAAAACAAAAAAACAAACAAACAAAAAGTTCTAGGCCAGTCAGGGCTACATTGTAAGATACTGTCTTAAAAAACAAAAACAAACAAACAAAGAACAGAGGAGGATGTCGTGAGTTCCTTTATGTGACTTTTAATGTGAGAGAACTAAGAGCTGAAAGAAATGTCAACAAAGTGATAAAAGTTACCCACATGAAACCTAAAACAAACACCAGAATTAATGATAAAGGATTAAAAAAATGATCCACCTAAACCCAAACCACAATGAGCACATCTGTGATCGCCACTGCCACAGAGCATTAAGATGAAGGACTTAGCCAATAAGAAAAATAGAATAAGAAGTATAGAAATCGTGGGTTGTTGTTGCTGTTGTTTCCAACAATGTCTCACTAGATTGCTGCTTGAATCACCTTGGGTTACTGTACCAAAATACCTTGGGATGTATAATTTATAAATAATAGAAATTTATTGCCCACAGATCTGGGTCTAGGAAGTGGAAGATTGGGGGCAAAGTTCAAGACTTGATGCCTTGTTGAGAGGTCTCCTTCATGGATGTCACCTTCTATGTTTCTGCACAGAGTAAGAGGGGTCAATGGGCCCAGGCTACTCCCTTCATGCCTTTTATATTGGCATCCCATTCATAAGAGATGGGCCTACCCACCTACCACAGACTTCCTCTGTTTAGCCCCTTGGCCATGAGATTGGACTTCTGCTTGAATTCTTTGGAGATCTAGACATGTAGACTGTAGCAACAGTTGAGAAAACACCTGTTGTAAATTGCCAAAGAAGTCAAATGAAGAAAATTTAAAATTCTTTCCAATGACATGCCAATCTATTCTGTGCATGTCAGAAGCATAAAATAAAAAATAAACTTTAAAATGATAATAAAAAAATAAACTTTGAAATGATGAAATATGAATTGCGGTGCCTGGCCCTGGTCACTTCCCTCCTGAGGCTGGCAGCTACCTCCAGAGAGTCTGCTTTCTCTGGCTCTGTAGTGTCACATGGAGGAGAACAGGGGCACTGCTCTAGAAGATGAAGAAACTTGAATGAAAGCATAAATAAAAACTTTAGGAGGAGACATCCCAAGTTAAGCAATAAAGTGAGGGGAAAACATACCATACACAGAGACTCAGTGTAGGCTATGCAGGAGAAAACAATTCACAGAAGTTTCTGTTGCACGAATCCTAAATAGTCTTATAATAAAAACCTGGAGCCAGATATGGGGGTAAATGCTGAAAGATCAGAGAGAGAAAGGAACAAGCCACTAGAGAAACTTCTCACCACTACCGAATCCTCAGGCCAAATGGAGGCAAGATCCTATCTCCACAAATCCTCTGACTGAATGCCTCTGAGTTCTCAGCAGAAAGGCTCTCTAGTTCCTGTCTCCTCATGCCTTATACGCCTTTCTCTGCCCAGCCATTTCACTTTCTACCTCAGCCTTCCTAGTGCTAGGATTAATGGCATGTTTGCTTCCCAACGGAAGTTGGGGTTAAAGGTGTGTGTGCCACCACTGCCTGGCTCTGTTTCTCTCCTAGACTGGATCACTTTCATGTAGCCCAGTGTGGTCTCGAACTCACAGAGATCCAGATGGACCTCTGCCTTCCGAGTGCTAGGATTAAAGGTGTGTGCCACCACTGCCTGACCTCTACATTTAACTCGGTGGCTGGCTCTGTCCTCTGATCTTCAGGCAATCTTTATTTGATACACAATATATCACCACAAGTTTCTACTGAGAATCCAGAATAATGTGTGACTGTGAGATTTCCATTTCCTGTATTGGTTCAGTCTGATAAGTACAGAAATAAATGTAGACACTGGGGAGATGGTTTAGTGAGTGTACCGGTCCTCTAACTATTGCTGTGATAAAAACGGACAAAATCAACTTGAGGAAGAAAGAGTTTGTTTCACCTTACAGCTTACAGTCCATTTGGAAGGGAATTCAGGGCAGGAAGACAAGGCAGGAACCTAGAGGCAAGAACTGAAGCAGAGATCTTGGAGGAAATCTGCTGATTGGCTTGCCCTCCATGGCTTGCTCAGTCTGATTTCTTATGCATCCTAGAACCACCTGCCCAGAGGTAGCACTGCCTGAAGTGACCTGCCCTCCCCGATTAATCATTAATTAAGAAAATGTCCTACAGACTTGCCTATGGGCCAATCTGATGGTGGCACTTTCTCAATTGAGGTTCTTCTTCCCAGATGACCCTAGCTTGTGTCAAGTTCCCAAAAAATTAACCAGAACAGCAAATAAGCGCACTTGCTGAGCAAGTGTAAGAATTCGATTCAAATTTCCAGCCCCCAATTAAAAACAAAACAAAACTACAGATGTGGTATAGGCCCCTTATGTCCACTCCTGTGGTGGGTGGAGACAGAAGGACCATTGGGGCTTGCTAGCCACCAGCCTAGCTCCAGCTTCAGTGAAAAGACCCTGTCTTGAAGGAGCAACACAGAAGATTGACATCCTCCATTGGTCTCTGCATGACACACACACACACACACACACACACACACACACACACACACGGAGATGCAAACACATTCAATTAATCAACTATTGAAAAAAATAAATGTAAGTAGGTGATGAGTTGTTCTCACTCTTCAGACTTGAGAAGGCAGAATATGTTGTCTGGAGTTCCTAAGATGCTCTTACCTAGAAATGACAGAATCTACAGCACAGCTACAGTCTGAATACGTCCCCAATGTGCAAATGTTGGAAACTCACGCCCCCGCATGCCAGTGTTGTGTGTTGGGACAGAGGTTTCAGAAAGAGCAGTTAGGTCTGGGGCTCTCCCTCGTGAATGGACCAATGCTGTTATTGCAGGGGTGGGCATGCTATAAGAACACTTTTGGAAGCTGTAGAAATGGCTTAGTGGTAAGCATGCTTGTTGCTCCTCCAAAGGACCTAGGTTGGGGTCCCCAGCATCCATGTCTGCCTGTATCTCCAGCTTCAAGGGATCCAACGTCTTAAGCACCTGCACTCACATAATTAAACATAAAATAATTAATTAAAAAACACTTTGGCCCTCTCTGCATCCCTCTCCTCCTCCCTTCCTATTCTCTCGCCTTTTGGCTGTGGAAGGAGAATGAAAAACAATGAAAAGACCATAACAATATAAACAAATACGGACTGTATACGCAGTAATAAGGTCTTTCGGGACTTAATCTAGTGTACAGAATTAAGGACTTGTGCAGCACATTTAATATAGTGAAAAACCATGTGGGCCTGGTTCATGTATTAGCACACAGGTAGCAGAAGGAGGATTTGGTGTATGCTCATGGACAAGCATTGTACCAAGTGGCCACAGTCATGAAAGACAATAGACATAATTTGTTCCAATAAAGCTTATTTATAGACATAAAACTTGGGTTTCACACATTTTTTTTTTGAGACAGGTTTTCTCTGTGTAGTTTTGGAGCCTGTCCTGGATCTCACTTTGTAGACCAGGATGGACTCAAACTCACAGACATTCACCTGGCTCTGCCTCCCAAGTGCTGGTATTAAAGGCGTGTGCCACCACCGTCCGGCGGGTTTCACACATTTTAAGGAAGGTTCATACTCAATTCTGATACAGTTATATTAATAAAATGCCATTGAGAACCAACATTGGGAATCAGTCTGCAGACTACAGTTTCCCTATTCATGTCCATCCAGGAAAAGTAGCAAGGATGTGTAGACGAATTCATCAAACTTGAACCTTGGTGTTGTCCAAGAGGCTGGACTTCTGTGGAGGGGGGCTAGTTGCAGCTGGGGTCAGGTGACCTGCGTCACAGGGATGGAGTCTGAGGTATAGGAACCCAGGGTGGATGTGGGCAGAGAGGGAGCCAGGGGTGGAGTCTGGGCTGGAAGGGGCTCAGGTGGGGAAGATAAAAAGGGAGCCCAGCTTCTAAGCTATGAGGTAAGAGGTAGATTTGGACCCTGACAAGGGACACAGCTGTGGAGTCTGAGATGGAGAGGTCCGTGGTAGATCTCTATTCTAAAGAGACAAGTCTAGGGTCTCGGGGGTACTGTGAGGCCAAGTCTGGATACTTGCAGACTTCTCTCAATGAAAGAGAAGAAAAGAATATGTTGGGGGATCGGGGCTGGGGAACGGAAGGCAAGGAGCCGCAGCATGCTCCCTGGCCTTGCCCATCTCTACCTTCACCCAGGGCCTTGTAGACACGCTGTTTGCTTATCCTGGGCCCATCATGTGGCTATTGGAGGGTGGGATGAGGAGATGGAAGTGAGCCAGCTTAGCGTTTGGCACTCTGTGTAGCCATTAAACAAAAGAAGTCAGGTAGAGTGTCTGCCATCAGTCACGTGGCTGCAATGGGAAGCTTTGTACAGTTGCCAAAGAGTCAATCAAGCAGGGAGATGGAAGCCTACACGTGCCTGCATCAGTTCACATCACCTCAAGATGTGTAAGGCAAACATTACCAAAGATGGAAGGGTCACATGGTAGATTTCAACATACATCCCTAGGATGGAATGAAGCAGAAAATTAGTGAAGATGATATGTAGCATTTGAGCATCCCATGAACCAAGAGATTGACCAAAAGATCTGTCTCAAAACAAGTACAGAACTTTTACCATGGGAACAGTAGCAATTGACTCTTGGGTGTTTATCTTAGAGAGAGAAAGATACAGTCATAGAAAACCCTTACATGGATGCTCACAGTAGCAGCATCAGTAATTGCCCCAAACTAGAAAAGAGCAAGATCTCCTTTGGTGAATAAGTGAGTGGCCAGACCAACCATAGCCCTCTTACACCATGGATAATGAGTCAGCAGAGTGCAGATGACCCTTGGATGCCTGTGATGGTCCTGGTCAGCATGGGCCTGCTAGCAGGGCAAAAGTACCACTCTCGGAGGTATGAGGCCTCCCAGGCTCCCTCCTTTGTGACTGTGCTAGTTCTGGGAGCCGGCAGAAAAGCTAAGTACTTAAGGTTTAAAGCACAGAGAAGCCTCTAAGCTGGAGCAGGTCTTGACTTTGAGGAGGCAGGGCCGGGACCTCAAAAGTACTATGAAGCTGAATCTAGAAACCCAAAGTGTGAGTTTTGTGTGTGAGTAGTTGAGTGCATAGTTAGAGTTCCTGTTGCTGTGAAAAGACACCATGATGAGGGCAACTCTGATAAAGGAAACCATTTAATGAGGTGGCTCACAGTTTCAGAGGTTTAGTTCATTATCATTATGGCGGTACATGGTGGCATGCAGGCAGACGTAGTCCTGGAGAAGGAGCTGAGAGTTCTACATCTTGATATGCAGGAAGTGAACTGTCTCACTGGGCATAGCTTAAGCATGGGAGACCTCAAAGACTACCTCCACAGTGACACACTTCCTCCAACAAGGCCATACCTATTCCAACAAGGTCATACCTCCTAATGGTGGCCCTCCCTTTGGGGGCCATTTTCTTTCAAACCACCACAATAGGTAACAGTCAATTGTGTGTAAATAGGAGTATACCAGTTTGAGTACATGTGTGACTGTGTGCATGCCTGTGTGGATGTATTACATGCGTAGGAGTTTTTAGATATTTATTTATTTTTATGTGTATGTCTGTGTACCACATGTGTGCATTACCATGGAGATCAAAAGAGGCATCTGATTGCCTGCAACTGGAGATACAGATGGTGATGAGCTGCCATGTGGGTACTGGGAACCAATCCCAGGTCCTCTGGAAGAGCAGTCAGTGCTCTTAACCTCTGAGACTGAGCTATGTCTCCAGTCCCACATGTAAGATTGTGTGTGTGTGTGTGTGTGCGCGCGCGCGCGCGCGCGCGCATACGATGTGGTGAATGTGTCTGCATGTGTGAGTGTGTGGTCAGGTGTGGATGAGCAATTGTGTGAAATGGAGAAGAGAACTTCACCCACCCCCATGGGCAGAGGTTGATGGCAGGCAGAAGACAAGGTGGGCCTCTCCCTGCAGAAGGCTATGGAATGTCCTTCATGTTAGTTCATACCAACTTCCAGGATTCAGCTGCAAGAGCATTTTGGGAAAACTTTTGTGAAAGATGGGAGGGTGTGAGAGTGAGGTCCGTGGGGCCATGATGAAGGTCTGGTGGATACAGGAGAGAGGTCCCTGGGGGGGGGGCGCATCTGAGATGTTGGACAGACCCCTGGGGCTCTGGCCAGTTGTCCACAGATGGTTGCATGGCAGTCATCTGCTCAAAGTTTTGAGGGGGCTGCTATTGTTCGGATGCAAAGTACTCCCCCCGACAGGCTCATGTGTTAAAGCCGTGGTTCCAGCTAGTGGTAGATGGATTGGATGGATCTCACGAGGATGCCAACTTCATCAGTGATTAATCTGCTGATATGTTCACAGTTGAATGAGCTGTTAGGAGGTCACCAAGGGAGCAGGTCACTGTGGGTGCGCTTTTGAGGAGCCCCCAGGCCCTTCTTCCATATGTCCCCCTACTTTCCTTGTTTCTACAAGGTGAGTGGTTTTCATCCACCATGCCTTTCCACCGTGATTTTATCTTGCCACAGACCTAACGCCCATGCATCCATCTGACTCGTGACCAGTGACTCTGAGGTGGTAAGCCAAAATAAACCTTTGCTTTCTTGAGTGGTCAGTTTGTTTTGGGGTTTTTGCCACAATGATGGAAAATCAATTAACACAGCACTTGGGGGATAATGGGCTGAGTCCAAAGGGGCAGTAGCTGGGATGTCTGGCCACTTTGCTGCCAAAGCTTGAAGAGCCATAGTTGCCCAGTCAGTGTGCTGGTGGCCAAGCTCGATTCAGCTTTTCACCTGGCCTTTGGACTCAGGTAACATTTCTACAAGCCATGCTTCTGCTTGGCCAGCAGGGGGTGCCAAAGGGAGCCTGTACGCTGGTGACACCGCCTGCCCCTCAGCTCTGCTAACTAAGCAGGAAAACCCAGCGCCCTGCCCAGAAGGTGCCAACATTTTTATCTGGCAATGGGGGAAGAACCATGATGAGTACCATGACCTGAGAAAGGAACTCAGGCGAATGTCCCCTAAGACACAGCTTCTTTACCAAATTCTCTGCCCTGGCTGGCAAGTTCTGTTTATTAACTTCCAAGGCTCCGAAGGAACAGCCTATGTATCAGGCAACTGTCAGGTCACCCCAAAACGTGCTGGGAACTGGGATGGCAGGCAGGATGCCCTTGTTTACACAGCTGTCTCCTGCGAAAATACTAGCTGTTTCCCAGTCAGGAGCAGGACTGGTACAGCCAGTCGCCCCAGGCACCCGAAACGAATTATCTGTGTCCTTACCTCCCCACCCCTGTCTCCCCATCAAGAGCCAGCAACGCTCAGAAAGTGGGCAATCAGGACATGCCTGGGCAGGCAGGAGTCAGTATAGCAACTGTACCACTGAGTGAACCTGGAACCAAGGCAGGATCCCCCAAGATGGGCTGGGGTAAGCTGGTGTCCACCCTTCCAGGAAGACAGAAGGCAGCCAACATGCAATGCATGGGAAGGAAAGGAGGGGATGGAACAAGTTTGGCCAGGAATAAGCATCCAGATCCCCTCAACTGCCTACCTTTCAACCAACCTCAGAATCTACATCCCAGCTACCTTTTCAGTCCTTTGTGGGGTGCTTTACACACCTTTGTTTCTCCCAAGCTCTGTTCTGAGATCTGAGATGACATCTCTCAATCTCCATGACCGAGGCCAGGGCTCTCTGTGACAAGCATAAGGGCCAGTATGTGACCAGGATAAGAACTCAGAGTATGACCAAGGTCAGGGCTCAGCTGTGACCAGGATAAGAGCTTAGGGTGTGACCAAGGTCAGGGCCTGTGTGAGCAGGTCCCACGTTCAAGCATACCTGCAAGTCAGGATATTCATTATGGATTAATTAGTGACGGCCTGAATTGTGGCCTTCGCTCCATTATCTCAACATCTTATCTGATAAAGCAAACAATTTCTTTGCCTTCTTCAGGTTGCTGGAGAGATCCCATCACTGCCTACAAAACAAAACCACTCCAGAGGCATCTTCTGGCTGCCAGGCCACTCTCGCTCTAGCCTGTTTGAATACGAGAAAGGTGGCCATTGCCCCACAGCTCAATTGAGGACACAACACACCTCTGGCCTTCCATAGGCATTGCGATATTTTTAATGTCAACTTTCCCTTTCGTAACAGTTGTGGATTCACAAAGAATTTGCAAAAACAGTACAGGTGCATGGTTCCCACGTTCCCCACC
The DNA here is from genome assembly GCF_004664715.2 of Peromyscus leucopus. Taxonomy (NCBI): domain Eukaryota; kingdom Metazoa; phylum Chordata; class Mammalia; order Rodentia; family Cricetidae; genus Peromyscus; species Peromyscus leucopus. The sequence continues at coordinate 31,975,110 of NC_051080.1, read as the reverse complement.
CCCAGCTTTCCCTACCCCCATGCCTTAGATTCCTGTGGTCTGTTCATTAAAGTTTAATGACTCAGTATTGGCTCATATTTTTTATGTAATTTTCTTTGGTTTTTCCCTAATGTCCCTTTTCTGCTCCAGAATCCTATTGAGGGCCCCACCTAACACTTAGTCATTATGACCCCTGGAAAGAGGTGACTGGAGATGTTGCTTGGCTTTCTAGGACCTTGTCAGTGGCCAGTACTGGCAAATAGTGGAGTGTCCCTCAGTGTGGCTGGATGGTTGGGCTGGGGAGATGTTTTTGAGAACACAGGGAGAAGCAGAAGAAATGTGCCTTTTCTGGTGCTGCTTAATTGCAAGACTTTTCACAGTGGATTTGACTTAGGTCCCCAGAATACCAGCTGCCTCCAGGTGCTGTCCTTCGGAGTTCTCATGGCATGCTCTTTAGAGCATGGCCACTGAACGCAGCCACAACTGAGATGCCACTGGGCTCTGCTCTTTCCGGGGCAGGATGCCAGGTAACTGGGTAACTCACGTGGGATTCTCATACATAGATGTGTTTCCCCCACTCTTTGTTATTTGTCATTTTGTACAGTACTGGGAATTGACTCCTGGGCCTTGTACATGCTAGGCAAGTGCTCTGCCACTGAGCTATGTCCTGGGTTTAGAAACATGAGCCTCCCAAGTGCTGGGAGTGGAGGAACAGGCCACCACACCCAGCTTTTTTATCATTTTCTTAACTGCTGTTCCCTCATGATGATGCATAACTTCATGTGCACAGTGTGGCCCAGTCCATTGAGGGAAGATTACTCTGTTAGAAAAAGGGCTGGTGTGCTAGCACATGCTGCAACACGGGTGAACCAAGGTCCACGCGTTGTATGTTTCCAATAACATAGAACACCCAGAAGAGGCAAATCCTTAGGGATGCAAAGTAGACCATGGGTTTCCAGGGGCTGAGGTGGGGGACTGTCGATGGGACAGGGTATGTGTCTGGGGCAGACATAGATGTTGATGAGAGCTGCGGCTACCCAAGGGACTGAAGGGCATGTGAAGGACATCTGAAAACGGACGTCCGAATAAAAGTGCCTTGTGCTCATCACAGTCTGCCCTGTCTGCCCTCTAGATCCGCCATTTCTCTCAGCACAGAGCAGTATCCGGAGTCAAGAGCACTGGAAGGGCTGCTGCCTGTTTGACCAGGTTATCTACCAATCTCGCTGTCCAGTCTGCAGACCCTAACTGGTAGGTCCTTCTATTTGCCATCAGTATTATTATTGATCTTGATCTTTCAGAATACAAAGAGGGGTTGGGAAAATGGGGGACAGACCTAATACCCCATAGTGTGGGTGCATGTGAGCTCAGGTCTCTGACTGTAGGTATCTCTCGAGACTCTATCTCTCCCCTGAGGAAGAGCCTAGGTCTTCTGATCTTGCTCTGACTGATCCCAGTATAGGCCTTGCATTCCCAGGCTATCCTGCTTTTCTGAGAACAAGGGTCCCCTATGGGGTACCTTGACATAGAACCCCCACCCCACGCCTACCTTCTCAAGTCCCCATCCCAGGTAGTCAAGACCTACCTGCTAGCTGAAGGTCCTGACTTCAAGTCCTGATTTCTTGCCCTAACTCACTCGGACTCAGTTTACCCCTTGTGACGGGAGCAGGAATTTTGTGCTGACTCAACTCCAGATTTTTCACTAACTAGACAAGGTCACCCTGCTCAGGTGCCCACTTTTTCCTTACTGGCTTGTTGGCTATGCCTGAGAGGGGTCCTGGCAGGTCCAACAGGTACAGAGAGGTCCGGGGGTGTTTTGGGGGCTCAGTGGGTAGCAGGCAGAAGACCTGTGGGCATACAAGAGCCTGAGTTGTGGTTTATAAAGTGCATTTGGCCCTTAGTATCTGTGTCCACAGACTCTACCTCCATGCATGCAACTCACCTGGACCAAAACTCTACGGTGTGTGTGTGGCGGGAGGCGGGGGGGGGGGGGGGCGGGCGGGGCAGTATATCTGTCTCAACACCCAGACCTCCTTCTTTGTTGCTGTTCCCTTAACAAGGTATAACAATTTTTCACAGTGTTTACACTGGATGGGACATTCTGAGCAACTGAAGGATAATTTATTGTGAATCAGTGGGCAGGCACGGGTCATGGCTAACGCCATGTTATTCTAACATAAGGGGTTTAAACTTTTGAAGCTAGCGTGTGGGATGAAGCTCTGGGTGGTTGTGCTGGATCAGCAGCCTGGTTCCCACAGAGTGAGTTCAGACACTGTGAGCAGTCTACTCTGCCAAGTCCCAAGCAGGCAAGGTAGGAGGAAGCCAGGGTTTCCAGACAGAGCATCCAAGAACAGAGCTAGGCCCTTGATTCCCAGGGAGGTCTTGGGCTCTTGACAGGGACATAGGATTCTTTTGAAGTGGGCTTGAACTCTTCTGGACTATCAGGGATGGTTAGCCTATGCCAACTTCTTTCATCTGCCCTGCGCTTCCCAGGAGTGGGAGCCCTGTCCCCTGTTGGCATCTGGGAGTGGAAGCTAATGCCAGGCTAGAAAGATAAACGTTAATTATGGGCCAGCTAGAAGAGTCTAGGCTCTAACTAGCACCCATCCAGCTGCACCTGAGTGGGATTCGGGTGGCTCATTACCTTAAGGAGAGGCCATCCCAGACAGCTGCAGACCCTGCATACTCCAGCCCAACCCCAGCAGCTCCTACCCTATGGCTCTCCTCTTCCCATGGGTGGACAGTGTAGCACCTCACCCAATGGAGGCCACAGAACCTTTGCCCCTTAAAAGCCCTTTGAAGGCTGGTTGGGGTCAGCATTCATCAGTTCCCTCTTAGAGGACACACTGTCCTTGCAGATCTCCAAATTAGTGACCCTGACTCAAGAGCCGCCCTGGTCAATCCAGCTGACATGGCCAGCACCGAGCTCTTGGAAGCCATGAGATCCTGGCCTGTTTTCCGAGTCGCACTGGCAAGCTTTCTCCTTTCAAGATTCCGTTCACACTTTGCCATGCATATGCCTTGCAGCTTCTCTAGGAAGTGCCACTGGCCCCTGGCCCAGCCGCCCTCTGACCGTGATCACTTCTGTTAACGTGGCTCCCCACCACGCATGGGCACACGGGCGCCATCACAAGCCCCTCTGCTTGCATTCTGCACCAAGGGTTCCCAGCCTGGTACTGAGAAGTTGGCTCACTGCCTAGAGCAGGCAGAGGTGTCAGTTTTGCCCACTCCTGATATGCCTCTGCTGCTCAAGCTCCCTTTTTTCTCTCTCTCTCTCTCTCTCTCTCTCATACAGAGCCCCATAGCTTCATGGGTACAGGGATAAAGAGGCTAAGAAGCAGGTCGGTCCAGGTTGGGAGGAGAGAGAACAGGGTTGTCCTATCAAATCACTTGAGGTGGCAGTGGCAGCTTACCTATTCCTGGAGGTAATATGTCTCCTGCTCTGAGGTGCCCATCTGGGGTCCACCCATAGGAAATGTTAAGCCTGTGGGTACAGCCTTGGGCCTACCTCTTTTTCTCTAGGGCTATGACTGGGGTCCAGGCACCCTGTTTTGTCCATCACACCACTCCTAATGGCCTGGGCAGCAGAGCAAGGAGACACCCAGACTTGGCAGATAGCTTGATGATATCCCAGGAGGCTGAGTCCCAGCTCCGGACCAGGGACGGCTGAGGCGGCTATGTGCAACTGGGCCCTGGACGCTCGCTCACAATCATTCCCACATGTAGGAAGTCCCAGGCTCAGAGGCAACGTGAGCTGGTGGATGTGGGTGAGCACAACAGTTGGCTGGGGAACACCCGGGGTCTCAGCCAACACCACCTCCCATGTGCAGGCTATCGAGGCCCTTGTGGCATGGAAGCGGCCAGAGACCAGTTCCCCCACAGCCCTCACAGGGCACTCTGACAGAGGTCAGCTCCTCTTTGCCACTGGAAGCTGAGAAAAGTGGAAACAAACAATGCCCCAAACCGTGGAGCTTCTAAAGAATCCGAGAAACCATTCGAATTAAGACGGCAGAGCTGCCTGGGGCACAGGGAGCAAGGTCAGATTCTGACTCTACAACCCTGGTGCTGAGGTGAGAGTCACTCCTCCGCACTCCAGCCTCCCTTTCCCGGGTTTACAGCCTCACCTCCTCCCTCTGCTTGACCGCTACCCTTGGTCACTCACAGCCCAGGGAGGCCCCCAGCATCTTTATCCAGACTCGAGGATGACAGACAAGAGCCCCTTGGGCTTCTAGGCCTCTAGAAGACATCTAGAAACAGTTCAGGGGCTATGTGGGCATCTTCTAGGCACAGGCCAGGGCAGGGGCTGAGAAGGATGTTTTGATAAAGGTGATTTGCCTGAGGAAGTGTGTTCTGGGCTCAAGGCTAGGCCTGGATGAGGGTCTGAAGGTACAGACATAGCCCAATCTATGGGCTAAGGGAGACAGAATCCACTTGGACAGGTACATAAAGCCAAGGGGGGCCAGGATGTCTGGGCCATGGGAGGTCTGGGCAGGGCCACCCACAGGATGGGATAGGAAAGATGCTAGGAAATGTAAACTCCCATCTCTCAGCCTCGGACTCCAGCAAGACCCCATAACCAAAAGTACAAGTCATTTCCTGTCTCCTCTGGGAACCCTGGTCATTGCACAGCTCCCAAGGTGGAAGCCAGGCACAGGGATAGGATATGCACCAGGCTGGCAGTACACCTTTGCCCTGACGAAGTTCCGTGATCCAGATCAGCCTCTAAGTAGGCAGAGCCTCAGCCCTGACCTGCAAGTTAGAATTAACCTTTTGACCTTGTCCTCAGGAACTGTGCACGCATTGAGATTGAAGGGGCCATATTCAGCCCACAATACTTCAGTTTCTCCCATTAAATTGGGTTTGGTGTCTCTCTGACTGCCTGATGTGAAGGAGAAGGTGCGCGGGGGGGGGGGGGGGGGGGGGGTTGGGGATGGGGATGGGGACAGGACCATGATACTCAGAGAGAAGCCAGTCTTCAGACCCCCAGGGGAGAGCCACATTCTTCTCAGACTACATGACAGGGCTGTCACTGAAGACCTCCTTTCTTTTCCCTGGTGTAACTGGGGTCTCTTGGTAATTGCCGGAAGTGGAGGCTTAGAAGGCTCGGGACCAAAGGGCAGGTCAAGGGGCAGCTTGGAGGTGGGGCTGAGGAAGCCTGGGGGACATGAGTCAGGCCAGCCCCGCCACCCCAAGCTCATCCCCCAGCCAAATTACCAGGTTTCCCCAGGTACTCACTGGCCTTATAAAGGCACCCTCTCCCTGGTGGCTGCCAGTTGCTGGTGGACATCCAAGATGAGGACCCTCCTGGTGTTGCTGCTGCTGGCTGTTGTGTGTGCTTCTCTGGGTAAGGCACTGGCTGCCCCTGGTTTGAAGGGAGGCAGGCAGCCTCTGGGAAGGGTTCAGGAGCATGGGGGGTTGGGGCTTCTGAGCTGAGTGGGTACCATTTGGGGCACTGGCCTGGTGAGGAGGCTTCAGGGAGTGAGGTAGAGGCTCCTATGGTGGCTCCCTGCTCAGCCAGACTCAGAAACCTCTTCCCTTTAGATATTATGTGGTACCTTTCTGACTGTGTGTGTGTGTGTGTGTGTGTGTGTGTGTGTGTGTGTGTGTGTGTAGGGGGGTTAGTATAAAAATTAGGGTGAGAAGCCAGAGGTGCATGAAGGGGAGGTACCCTGGGTACCACTTGTGAGTACTGGGACCTGAGATTTATCGAGAGTGGCCCTCTTTCCAGGATGAGCTGCCCCTAAATGGAGGATTCTTGGTGCTAAAAAAAAGGGGGGTGGGTGGGAAGGCAGGCCATGGACAAGACTGGCTGCATGGTCAACCTCTCTAGAACACTCTGCCCTGACCCTGATGACCTGGTTTAGGGACAGAAATGAGGCGGGGGAGTGGGAGGGATGGACTTCAGCCTGTGATTATCAGTGGAATAATTATCATCTCCAGGATAATTAGCCCCATCAGCTTCCCCTGAGCGTGGGGAGGGGGCGGAGGAAAGGAAGAAGGGCCTTGGGCAGCAGTCTAGCCATCAGGTACCCATGTGGAAGGTGGGGGGGGACAGTGGGAGGGGCCTGGAGGCTGGCCTGGAGAACAGGGAGGAGGTCTGGGTCAGGGTCAGGTTGGGGTTATCACTTAGAAATCACGGAGAGGAAGATACTAGTGAGACCTCAGATCAGGGACACCAATCAGGAACTGCAGTCCCAGCTACCGGGCAGGAGGTTGGAAGGGCTGAGTCAGAAGGTGGAGACACTGACTGGCTGGGGCACTGTTATCCTCAAGGCTCAGCTTTCCTGAGAGGTTGAGCTTATAGCATTCTGGCAGAACCATGCCTGCTGGAAACTCGTTGGGGCTCTGAACACTAAGGAGGACAGCCCAGGAACTCTCACCAGCTCGTAGGACAGAGGGTCTCTGGGGACCACAATGAGGAAACTGAGGTACTATGAGGTCCTTGTCTAGAATAACCTAGAAGTGTCTCCCCAGCCAAACAGGACCGGAGACAAGTATGCAGAGGTACTGCATGGGGTAGGAGAGGATAGTCAAGAGACATTGCCAATGAGGAAGCCATTTTTCCTGAGAGTTCCAGAGACCCTATAACCTGAGAAATTTATATCTCTTATCCCAGCAAGGAGTGCCGCAGACACCTCCCAACTCTCAACACAGGGCCACCACAGCTTCAACACTGATGATTCTTATGTGGGAGGTGTGGTCATCTAATTCCAACCAAGCAGGTGTGCATTGCCAAGGGCACCTGTTCCCTGACACCCTTACAGGAAAACCCCTCCAGGACACTCCCCTGTGTGACACTTCTACAGAACACATCTGCTATTCAATGCCCTTAAGTGAAACTCCTACAAGACACTCCTTACAGGACACCTCCCAAGGCCTGGCCACAGAGATATCTGTCTCCACACCCCGGCCTCTTGACCAGACCCCCTAGCATGTCTTGAGGCAGCTGAGAGGTCCTTGCAACCCTCCAGGCTGGCCTTGTTTCTGCCGTTCCACACCTTTGGCCAATGCAACTGTTCCCAGCCACACAGAGAAGTCCACCCGTGTGGGCTCAGATGTGGGGCCCTGCCCTACCGTTTCACAAACCATGTTGTCTCTCAGGAGTCACCATGGAGTAATCATGGTGCCTTTTGCCCCAGCCGCCCTTACAGGAGTCTCGCTGCCTACTGAATCAGCCGTGCCTAGGAAGCCTGTGTTCTCTCCGGGGGCCTGTCAGTTTTTGTGGTTAGAAGCTGTGGCCAGTGACACAGCATCGGCCCATCAATCACCCATCTCTGGAGTCTGCCCACTCACTCCCTAGCACTGGCAGCCTTTTGCTGAAGCCTCTGCCTTCAGCCTGGAGGTTAGGGCCACCAATAGGCCTTAGGTAGAGTGGGGCAGGGCCAGGCTGTTCCTTCCCTCCAAATGAACAGCTCTAAGTACCTAACGATGCTTAGAGACACAAGTCATTAGAGCCAGCCAGCCCTGGCAAGGAAGCCAGCTGTCTATAGCCCTTAAAGCTCCCATCAGCCCTCTTCTAGGAAGGAGGGGCTAGGAGCCATGTGCATTATGAATTCTGACATTCTATCATCCGAGAAAGCCAAGGACACTATTATTCCCATGTTATAGGTGAGGACGCCATGGATCGCAGTTGGGATAATGAGAATTAGAAGCTCTAAATCAGCCTTCTTTATATTTCTTCCTTCTGCTCCATCCCTTCTGCCATCCACCTCTACTTCTCCATTCATGCACCTAGCCATCAACCCACCTATGTGTTCATCTAAACATCCATCTACCGGTGAACCCACCCATCCATGCACCCTTTCACTACCCAACTCTTCATCCATCTGCCCATCCACCAATCCATCCATTCCTCTGCTCATCCACTCACACACATGCATCCATTCACACATCTGTCCATCTAGCCATATAACCACACACCCATATCTGTCCATCCATCCATCCATTTGCCCATCTGGGCATCCATGCTTCAACCCATTCATCCTTCTACCCATCCATCTATCTACTCATCCAACTGTACATACATCCATCTTCCCATTTATCCATCCACTCACCCCTTCTCCAACCCACCCATCCACACAACCATCCATCCACCCACCCACTCATATGTACATACATACACCCATCTACCTACCTGTCTGATCTCCCCTTGGTTTAGCCGACAAGGCTCTCCTATATTCACTAATGTTCTCAGTCTCCTTGACAGAGAGATAAATACAGAGCAGAGAGGCAGATAAGTGTGGGAGTTCATAGGTGCCAGGGAAGCTTTAGGCAGAAGGGCTTTGAGTCTAGCCTGAGGGTAGCATGCCATCACACCCCACACTTGCCTGTCACTCAAGCTGACACTTTGATACTGACACACACAGGGCCAGAGGGGACAGAGGGAGGAGCAGGTCTGAATCACTACCATGGAGTTCCTGGCTTTATCAGACCCTCCCAGAGGACTGGGGGAACTCCTGGAGGGAGAGGAGGATCAGAGAGTATGACCTTGGGTGGGCCACTAGGCAGACAGCTGGGCACTTGGCCCCAGCCCCAGCCTCAGCCCAGACTGATGGCCTGTGCTTCCCCCCAGCCCGGGCCCTGTACTGCCATGTGTGCTGTGGGCACGAGAATTGCGAGTCTCTCGTGGAGTGCGCCTTGACGGACAAGTACTGTGTGATCACTCGGGCCAGTGAGTACCCTGGGCCACGCAGGCCCCATCCCGCCCCAGCAGCGCTACACAAGCACTTCCTGGCCCCTTTCACCTCTGTCCACCCTCCACGTCGGAAGCTCTCGGTGTCCCCACTCCAGATTCTAGGGACACCACCATTCTCTGGTTCACAGTTTAAACTAGGGCTAACGATCAGGTGGGAGGAGGGTTGGATACAGGCTGGCATGTTGAAGATACTGACGTCACACCCTGGTATTCCAGGCCCCTCTGGACCTTTCCTGCTCACCCACATCCCTCTCTCCAATCAGCTGACCATAGCCTCTGCCCCTGGGTACCCTGCCATGACTCTAGAATTCAATCCTGCTGCTGACCAGAACTCTCTCTTCCCTGACCAGGCCCCCTCCTTTGTGTCCCACCGTGCACCTGGTTCTCTCCGGAGCAGTGGGGCTGAGCTGGGGCCTAGAGCTTGTGTATTGGGCTGTGATGGGGTTCAGGCTTGGTGCTGGGGTAGCTGGAGGCAGGGAGTCACGTACTTGAAGTGGCCCCAGAAGAAAGCATGGGCGTATCAGAGAGGCTGACGAACCTTTCTGACTCTGAGGACAGTGTCACCTCAAGGTCTGGAAGGGTTTGGGGGAACTCTCTTTGCTGCTGCCATTTGGAATTGGATCACGAGACCGCTGGTTCCGGTGAATGGGAGTTGCTATGGTCACTAGGCAGCTTGCTCCAAGATCCTATTCTGGGAGTATGGGAAGGAAACCAGGAGGCTTCACGGTGGCCTGGTCTGTCCATCAGAACACAGTTGCCCACAAATCCCAGTGGTAACCCAGGCACTTCTAGCTCAGACTTGGAGCCCCCCTAATTTTTGAAGAGGCATTGTCCTGGTAGAATCACGCACTCACCCAGCCCAGACCCTGCGTGATACTCTGGTCTGCACCCTGGCTGGTTCTTGTGCTGCTCGGATCAGGGGCTCTAGGAGGAAACATCATCTACTCCTCCACTGCCTCCAGGACCCTCCTTGCTCTGCAGAGGAGCGTCCTGCCCAGAGGTAGCTGCCATTAGCTCTCCAAGAGACGAACAGCTAGTGGGATGCAGGCCCAACAGTTGCCCAGGGCACAAGGCAAGAACAGTGAGGATGGGATCTTTGCCCAGCAATGGGTGAGTGCCACATCAGGAGCCAAAATCCAGCAAAAACCCGAGCAGGGGGGCCCTGCTGAGGCAAAGATGGTAAACAGTGAGGGTCAGCAGGTAACCAGGAACCAGCGCGCCCCATGGTTCTATCCCTGCACAAGAGCTTCTCTCCTGGGCTCCTGCCCTGTCCTTGTCCTTGCTGGCATTTCCCCCTTGCTGAGCATGTGTCTATCCAGCCTGTAGTCTGTCCATCCATCTCCCCAGGCGTCTGCTGAATACAGGGACACTGAGATATGTGAGGGCATTCCTGTACTCCAGGACCTCAAAGGTCACAGTCAAGCAGAGTTCAAAGATAACCCTCAGAAGGCAGCAGGAAGTTCTCTGGAGAAGCAACATGGGTTGGCCTTGGGTAGGAGAGTCCACTGTGGGTAGAAAGAGGCTTCTGTTCCTGCCCCTGTCCAGTGAAGTGACATGGGCAGACCCAGGATCTCCCTGTCCCCGAGGTGAGGAGGGAAGGGGGACGCAATGACATTAGCAGCCTGCGGCGGGCCCCATGTGTGAGTCCCCTGGGGTTAGGAGAAACATCTAGTGGCTGGGTTTCCAGGGAGAGAGACCAGATGGAGTACCAGCGCCAGAACCTTCTCTCTAGACCCTGCCATGGCGTCCATATCTCCCAGCCATTTTTCACACACAGCCACTAAGGCTGCTTCTCTCCTGCTTCATCTGGGACGGCAAAGGCCTCTACCTTAGACTTGGGCATTTACCGTAAGAAGTGAAGAAGTCTAGCGTCCCTCTTGCCCCAGGAGGAGGCTGTGTCCTTACAGTGCTTCCTAGGTCTGGACGAGTACCAGCCACTAGCAGCACGTGCCCGTAGGGTTAGGTTCCCTTTTGTCCAGGAGCAGCTGCGATCCACTCTGGACCTCCGTTCCCTGTGTTGCCAAGGCCAGGGAAAGACTATTCGGAGGTGGTACTGAGCTCGGCCACTAACTACTGCCAACTAGTGACTAACATGTAGCCATAGTCTCTTCACACCAGCACAGCTCTCAAACAAGCCACAAATTCCTCAATACTCCAAAGAAGGGCTGGGGCAAAGGCTAATTCCGCCTTTGGTCTGTGTTCTCCAAGTGGGGAAACTGAGGCATAGAAAGATCAAGCATCCTGAGTACTTATCCCACCTCCATCATACAGTGTCTGGGCTAACTGCAGGATAGAGGCCCCCTGCTCACAGGTCTGGAGTCACAGCTCCCAAAACCTCTAAACAGTGCAGAGTAAGGGAAATTACTTGCTTTTCCTGGGGCCGTGTGTTCTCTGTCAGAGTTCTGCTGTCCCCACTGCATGTGTGTGTGTGTAAACACAAAGCAACCCATCCCTCTGATGAGCATGCAGACAGAGAACAAGTCTTGCACACTGGTACTTCCCGAGACAGCCTCAACTCAGGTCAACTTCTCCTCTCCCAGGGGCCCTTGCGAGCCCTGCCTCTGACTTTCTCATGGATTGTGAAACCTAGGGGCTGCAATGCAAGCCGTGGAGCTTTATGGTCACTTAGCCTTGTCCAGGGCGTCCCAGTCCCAAGAGGTGTGAGAGCTAAGTGGGGCCCAAGCCTGTCTCCTGGAGGAGATGAGAAGGAAGGGGTGGGGAAAAGAGGAGAGGATTGGAGAACCAGATATCTCTCAGGAAAGGGAAAATGGAGCTGAGGGACTCAGAGACTGAGGGAGGGAGGGAGGGAGGGAGGGAGGGAGGAGTCTTCAAGTCAGTCCCTGGCCTCCAGTGTCACAAAGTCCAGTCCATCATAAAGAGGATATGTCCCCAGAGTCACCGAGGAAGGACACTCGTTCACAAGGTTCTTTGAGAGGCCCCAAGCTGCCACTTCAAACACTCAAGAGTTCCAGGAATTACCTCAAAGCATGTGGCCCCAGGCTGCGGGTCCCCCAAGAGCTGGCTGGGCAGTGACAACTGTGGGCACCGTGGCCGCGACACCCATGGCCATTCCTCCTGTTTCCACAGCCAACCCTGGTGGCATCCTGGTCATGAAGTCCTGCGCGCCAACCTGCCCCAACAGCACCGTGTCTTCCGACGGCCGCGCTCTCTCTGTCTTCTGCTGCGAGGGCAACCATTGCAACCGTAGTGCCGCCTCAGGCCTGACCAGCAGCCTTGGGGCCCTGTGGGCCAGTGCCTCTGCCAGCCTACTGTGGGCGCTGCTTCGAGCTGCCTGGTGAGGGCCTGCGTGGCCCTTCCCAGCTGTCGGGGGGGGGGGCAGGGAGGATCTGTTTGCAGCCTCAGAAGTATCCTACCCCCCCGCCCAGCCAGGCTGTTAACCTCTCTTCCCATTTCCCCCAGGACACACTCAAGTCTTCCCTTCTCTCGCAGAAAGGAAGTAGCAGCATCTGTCCCCAAAGGCTCCAGCTCTCTTCCTTTCTCAGGAAATGTTCCAACAGGGCACAAGGACACACCTCCCCAAGAGCTGCCCTCCCCCTCTTCTATGAGACCTCAGCCCTTTGCTGAATCCTGGAAGTGCCTAGCAACCCTCAGTTTGAAGAGCCAGCTGTTTCCCCAACTCCCCCCACCCACATTTCAGGAGCATCCAACAGATATTAGGCTTGGCTTTTGTATTACCTGCTCCTTGCCTGAGGACCCTGTACATGGCCATCTGGACCCCTGGGCCTCTTCTATGCATGAAGTGATCCTGGTATGGACATGATTGTAAAGTTTGGGCACTGGATCCTTCCAGCTCTTTGTACTCTATAGCTACCAATATTCTCTCTGTTCATACAACCATTTACTCACCCACCCACCCACCCATCCATCCATCCATCCATCCATCCCTTCATCCACCCACCCACCCATCCATCCATCCACCCCTTCATCCACCCATCCATCCATCCATCCATCCATCCATCCATCCATCCATCCATCCATGCATATATACATACATCCAAGCATCTAGTTGTATAGACCAATCAAAGTCTGCCTACTAGGGCCTTCCAGGGTCTCCATCTGTTAGCCAAGTTCTACAGCCCAGGGACCCTAATAGTTCCTGTCCAACTGAACATAAGCTTTTAAAAGGTCTCCTAACTGCCCATTGTGTGTGTGCGGGGGTGGGGGTGGGGGTGAGGCTGGTCACCTTGGGCATTGGAATAGGTGTCCATCCTCTCTAGGCATGGGGAAATTGCTTTGTCTCCCTGGAAGCACCATCTTGCCAACCCTTAACTGATGCTGTCCCAAGAGAAAAATAAATGTGCCAGTCTGTTCGATCCAAGGTGTTGAGTCTTGGGGATTTCTGGTCCTTGACCAGCCTCATCCTCAGAGGCAGGCAGGGGCATTTGAGAGAGGGCCGGGTGGGATTCTTACTGCAGAAGCCTGGGTATAGGAGCGGTGCCTCTGCCTTGCACTCTGCTTCTTGGGTTTCCTTGGCCAAGACAGAGGGAACAGACTTCTACAACCTCCCAAGTGGGAAGACTCACAGGGATCCTCTGAGAGCCCTCAGAACCGTGATGTCCCTGATACTGCTACTGGCAAGATGCTCACACCCTTCACAGTGCCCCAGGAACCCCACAAGTCCATACCCCTGGGTGGTGGCATGGGAAACCCTCATCCTTACGGACAATCACCAGGACTCTGAGGCCACCCAATGCCACATCCCCTCTGGGGTTCTTCCCTAAGGGTAAAGCCAGAGCCCTTCAACTCTGGAGAGTTCTGTTCCTCGCCCCTGCTGTTTTTTTCCTGTCGCTGTAATGAAATACCCTGACAAGAGCAGCTGGAGAAAGAGTTTACTTTGGCGCCCAGCTCAAGGTCCAGTTCATCTTGGTAAGGAGGTCAAGGCAGCCAGAGTTTTGAGTATCTCATCACGTTGCACCCATAGTCCAGAAACAGAACTCAGTCTCCTTTCCCTCATCTGCTGTATCCCTAGGCAACCGGCCAGGACACACCCACTCATCCCCTGCTTGCTACCTCCCAGCTACCCCCAGAGCCCCTCTACCTCCCTGTGTGTCTTCACACGTCCCAGAAGACCCCTCCCAGCTTCACAGAGCCACAGTCCCCTAGTGTCAAGACTCAAGTGCCCTGCCTTGCATGCCCTCAAAGACTGCTCAAGTCAGAAGTATGCACTGGGCACTTGGGAACAGCAAGCTAGGGCGGTGGAGATGGAGTCCACCTAATCACCCACCTGCAGCTGTAGAGGACAAGAAGGTAGGAAAGGAGGAGCACACCGAGTGAGCTGAGGGTGCTGAGCCACATCCTCCCACGGGACCCTGGTCATACCCCGTCCCCTCAACCTCTCAGTATGCCTTCCTTGAGTGGCCAACCTACTTCTCCAGAGTCTGGAGGTCTAGGGCTGTGAGGGGCAGCCATCCAGGAACACGGCACCGTCTCCTGTCTGACCAGCTTTCCTGTCATCTAACCAGGTGGGCCTCACCCTTCATGGCAGCCGGGCCCCATTGTGTGGCTACAAGTGTCTCATCCCAGGGTTCTGCTTTCAAGAGCTGGGTAGGGCAGGGAAACAGGTTGTTACCAAGCCAAGAACCCTTCTTAGTCTCAGAGGAGGGAGCGGTTGTGCACAGAACTTTCGAGAGGGCCCCCAACCAACCTCTACGGTTCCTGGGGAGGTAGATGGTATAGGCAGCCTGAGCTCTCTCCACTCCTCAGGGTGCCCACAGGTCTGGAGTGAGCACACTCGGGGAGCCTTGTGAAAACAGGGCCTCCTGCTACATTTGGATCCCTTCATGACACCAGGCTCATCCCTGCCCTGTGGCCAAAGATGGCAACTCCCATCCAAGCTGCAAATCCATGTCAGGGGTTGCCGGAGCAGAGGGAGGAACAGGCCTGCGGGGCGAGAGTGATACAGACAGCCGTGGGAAAGCATCGGAACTCCTGACCCACGGTAGCAGAGCACGGGCAAAGCTTGGAGGTGGCTTGCGGGGGGCTGCAGGAGAAAAGAAAGTGTCAGGAAAGGGAAACAGTGAGCAGAAAGCGGAGTGGCCAGCCCAGGCACTATTCACCGGAAGGGTAAGGGAGACTGGGCTTGACCCTAAGAGCACCAGGAGAGGGACTCCATCCAGCCATGTGTGGGGCCAGGGCCTTGGCTCCTGGAAAGGAGTGAGGGAAGGTGGTAGAGCTGGGGATATAGCCACAGTGTCCCCAGCTTGGGAGACATGGGGTTGGCTGAGAGGTAGAGACAGCCGGGGAGGGCCCCAGGGTCTGGGGATGGTGTGGATGGAGGAGGTTGATGCACACACTCAAGGGAGTGTTGCTCTTGGCACCGTTGAGGCCCTGGCTCCCCAGCACAACATCGGGTGGGGTGGGGAAGAAGCAACTGGAACTCCCCAGGGCTCAGGCCATGATAACAACTCATAGTGGAGCCAGAAGTGGGAGGCTGGCTCTGGGGTTAAGCCCCTTGCGACAGCCGATGGAGAGTTCTAGAATGAAGTCAGTGCTGTCTGTGTCCTTTGCATCTGCCTAGCTGGCCGTCTGACCTTGCATGGTGCATCCTCTACTCTGGGCACTGGTATCTCTGCCCCCCAAGGACCTACCCGTTCCTTGCTCTTATGTAACTCTGGGTAGAGACAACACGCCTCTTGATCTCTTAAGCTTGTAGGATTGTGGTAGTCAAGCTCCCTGGCAGGGCAGTTTAGAACCCTCCTCCCTGCCCTGGGGCTGTCTCCACACCCAGAGAAGACAACAGCACCATGCAAACTCCTCTCAAGCAATACACCCTTGCCACCTAAGGATGAAGGAGTGGAGCCCAGCCTTCCACTCCAGTCATGCCACATGAGGACAGCCACCTGCTCCAAGGGTAGCACAATAAGGCAGCAGTGTGTGAGGCATCCCTTTCCCTCTAGGGTAGGACTCTCCTCAAGTCCTCTCCCATCCCCCAAGTTACCTGTGCATCACAGCACCCCCCCCCCAGCTGCCACGCTCAGCCTTGCTAACTTGGACTCCCACCCTTGGCCATCTCAGCTTTCTCTTGTCAGTCAGGGTAGCTTCTATTCTCCCCACAGCAGAGCACGTCAATGGAGAACACAGGCTAGGGGCGAGGACGGGAGGGCAGAGATGCTGCAGATCAAGTAGCCCTCTCCTGGGACAGGCTGAGACCTCACTTCCACTGTCCTTGTGGGACTCCACTGTGAGCAAGTCTACACTGAGTCATAGAGGAGGGGCTCCTGGGTGAGGTAGGAACTCACTCAAAGACTCTGGGAGTATCGCAGGGATCGTCAAGAGCTCACCCTGCGGTTGGGGTACAGGTGAGAAACTGGCAAGCACTCAATGTAATCACCCATCCTGGAGTTATGAGTAACTGCCTTACCCTACAACTGAACTCATCACAAGTCTCTCCTCGCTGTTAACAAAATCTGGCCCACTGGATATTATTCCTGGACCACTCAGTCTAGCACAGCCTCCATCACTCCACCTGATACCCTAACCTTCATAGGCCATGTTCATACTTGATGTCTCAAAATTTAGTTTTCTGTTTTTACTGAATGGTGTCCTGAAAATCTGAGCTCTGTCATATCAGGACTCTGCCTTGTATGCATCTGTATTCATGTTTGTCCAGCATGGAGACATGAACATGGCTGGTACTCTGCAAATCATATTTATGGTATGCATGGACAGATGAGTTGATGGACAGATGGATGGACAGATGATAGATGATGGATGGATGGATGGATGGATATGTAGAAGATGGGTGGATGAGTGAATGGATGGATGGGTGAATAGGTGTGGGAGCCCACAAAGGTTTTCTAGTGAGATCTGAGCTTGCTTTTACACAGCAGGGCTGCATTAGGGGATGGCTTGACCATGAGCAAAGTCACCAGATGTTTGGGAAGGTCTACACTTGGCTGTGCTGGGGGGAGGTCTTTTGCTTCACCCCTTGGCATTCCTTTAAAAAGCCCTATAGTAGAGACAGAAGGGGCTGATTGGTTTGGACCCAGGCCCTCCCAGGGCTATCCTGTATTTTCTAACTGTCTCTCTCTATGTATACGTCTATCTACAAATTCCTCATGTCTTCCTGCTCAAGAGTACCCTGAGGGAATAAGAGGGAGCTGGTCTCCCTCAAATGGTTCCAGGAACAGGGACCCAGAGTACTTGATGAAAGCTTGTGGAGAAAGCCCCATGGGGAGCAGTTGAACTGGTCCAGTTTTGTAGTGAAGTAAAGGCGGTGTGTGTGGGGGGGGGGGGGGTGAGGGGCTGGAAGATGCTCTACTAGTAAGGCTGTAGCATAGATTTTTCTCTATCTAGGTTTCTCTCTCTCTCTTAAAATTCTATATATGAAAAAATAAGGAATATAGTGTAAAGAAAAAACTAGGAATAAAATAAGCTACAAGACAGAGAAACTGGGTCCTTAATTTTCTAACTATGGGACTATGAATGCAAACTGGGAAAAAAACTATCTTCTTTGAGCTTAATGGGCAGAAAAGATTCCTATGGAAGCTTTTTGGCCTGGGGACAGCTAGAATGCTAAGTCCAAGTAGCAGAGAAAAGAGATTTCCCCTGAGGCAGATACAGATGGAGAATTAGCTTCCTCTTGACCATGAAGTCAAAAAAGTTTAGAGAACAGAAGTCTTGGGAAAACTTGGTAGTCTTTCTCTCTCAAACTGAAAGCTTTCTTGGAAAAAACTTAGTAATCTCTCTCTAAAAAACTAAAAAGCCATTTAGAACTAACTTTCTCAGATTTTCTCTTTCAGTAAGGGCAAAATTAGATTTACCTGGAAGAATGCGGGAATTCACTGTGGTTCACTCCAAGAGAAAACAGAAAGACCTTTTGAAACAGGGCAAAACGCCCCTCCTAGCCAGGAAAAGAAGCAGTCAGAATCCCCTGAGGTTAGATAGAACTTAGCCATAAATGCTTGGGAGAGTGGAGGCAGGGAACCACAGAGAGCTGAGCGGGGCAGGAAACGGCCGGCTCAGAGGAGGCGGTAAAGCCGGGCCTCTTGGCTGTGAGCATCTGCCATGTCAGGGACTGTATAGCTGGGGGAGGAGTTAAGCCATGACAACTAGCCAGGAGAAAATCACTCTTTTCTATCAGGAAAAGAGGGCTTTTCTGAAAAACCTTTGTTTCTATGGGGAGAGAAGCCCCTACCTTCAGACGCAGAGAAAGTCACCACTGTTTCTGGGGGAGAGGGGATGAGCTGAGACTAAACCCGGAGCTGTCTGGGAGGGCGTCTCTCTGATGGACCTGTGGAAAAGCTCTCTTTTAAGTGCTTTCATATCTTTTCATTGACTGGCTGGGGCAGATGAGAAAGCCCCTAGGGGATTTTGCTTTGGGCATGGAGGGACCTGCCTGCATGAGTGGGAGGGTACACTCAGCTCCAGGGACAGTGTCAGCAAGGGAAAACACCTAGCAATGCCAGCTCAGGGAGAACAGAAATCTCCCAATCTCCTGTGATGAAAAAGCAAAAAGCTCAGTTCAAACTTCCCACTCTGAAAGCAGAAACTTGACTTTGGCCATGTAAAGGGAAATGGAAATGGCAGACCTGAAGGGAACTATGGGAAATGGAGTCTGAAAGGTAGCTCGTAACAGCAGGCCAATATAGAGAAATGCATTCTGGGAAAGGTAGTTTTTCAGCTCAAGATGGCGATACTGTCCAGAAACCGTTTTTTTTTTCAGCTCAGAATGAAGTTTCTTTTCAAAGCTGTGCTAAAAAGCTTAGTCTTATCTCTTGAGAACTAAGATGAAACAAACAACTTGCCTCTAAGGAGTTAATTAAAATACTAATGCCGTTTGTCAACAAGCCACTTTAAAATCCTTAAAAAAGCAAGGGAAAGCAGTTCATACATTGAACATTGTTTTAGATATGAAGAAATTTATGGGCAAATAAAAAAGTTCTTTGCATCTTGAACAAACAGCCTACAATGAATGATTCCTTTGAAAATCTCATAGGGAGACAAGGAAACTGGCATTCAAAAAGATGACGGCTTTATAGATGGGGATCGAACTCCAAAAAATTTAGCTATATCACAAAATAGAGTTGCTTCACTTGAAAGTTCTCTATAAGAAAACAATACTAAATCAGAATGCTTGCTTAGTGGATGCACTGATGTTTGTGAGAAGCTAGTGAATGAAGTGAAAATACTAAATCAAGAAAATGTTCTTCCTCTGAGTAAGCTGATGAAAAATGTGCTTCATGAAACAACATCTATGTTCCTGACTCCTTTGAATAGTAGCAGTTTTAGTGAACAAATCATCTTGCCAGAAATATTGGGCTAATAAAAATCTATCAGAAATATCAGCATTATTTAAAAAAAAAACTCATGGCAAATACAGCTTTAAAAAAAATTAAGAAGGAGGAAAGTTGTCTGAGTTTGGTGATGAGTGTGGAACTGAAATGAAAAGCAGCTAAACCAATTTTCCTAATATTAAGGTTCCATCTCACAGTCTTGGGATAGTAGGATAATAAGCTTCCAGACTGCTGAGGAGTCTGGGATGAAGTTTCAACAATGTTTTTCGTGTGCAGAGGAACCTGCTGAAAGCTGCAGGTCTGGAACCCCACTCCGACGCAGACAGTTATCTTCTCCTGATGGGAAATTGTCTGTTGTGATGCCAGCCAAGCAATTTGGGAACAGAATATTCCTTGGGAGGTTTTTCTTCTCATCTCTTTCTTCCTTTTTGAGCTTGCTGTAAACGGAGATAATTCTTAATAGAGTGCATAAAGTACTGTTTAGCAACAACATTCACTAAATCCCAGGTTTGAGAGGGAGTCATTGATGAATTAAGCTCTTGTTTCCAACTGTCAGAAGAACTTTCAGAAAGATATCAAAGCTGACTATAAACTCTGAACTTTAGAAATGATTTGTGTACTTCCTGTCTTGTTAAGAGAATCTTTCTAATAGTCTTAAGAAAGTAGTCCTATAGAATGTAAATTTATATTAGGGTAGATATTGTGTGAGTCTTTCTAATAGTTCTAGGAAGTATATGTGCTAAGGTAGTCCTATAGAGCTTAGAGAGTCTTTCTAATAGTTCTTCTTAAATTTCTCCTTAAGAATATAAGCTTGTTGCCGGGCGGTGGTGGCGCACGCCTTTGATCCCAGCACTCGGGAGGCAGAGCCAGGCGGATCTCTGTGAGTTCGAGGCCAGCCTGGGCTACCAAGTGAGTCCCAGGAAAGGCGCAAAACTACACAGAGAAACCCTGTCTTGAAAAACCAAAAAAAAAAAAAAAAAAAAAAAAAAGAATATAAGCTTGTAAGAAATATTAATATGTATATGTTGAATGCGAGTTTGTGAGAAGTGTAAATGTTGAATGTAAGTCTAAATGTTTATTATAAGCTTACAAGAAGTGTAAATATGTGTAGTGATAATAGTTTAAGAGTGTTGTAAATACGTATGGGGATGTTTATACCAGAATTATGTTACGGTTAATGAACCAGAGTTTGGTAAAAAGCTAAGGGAATCTTTAAGTTGGATATAGTTTATTGGATGCAGTTTGCATCAAGAGTTTTAGTTGACAAGGGGGTTGGCACAACTAAAATTGTTAAGGACATCTTAAGACCCATTCCAAAAATTAAATGCCATCTCTATCATCCTCTAATCTTGTACTGGGAGGTGTAGCAGCTATAGAGATCACTTTGAAGGTTGTAAGTGTTAGAATTCTGCCCTCACTCCAGATGCATGACTGCACATGTGCAGTTCAGGAGTTAAGCAAAGGGTCTTGTGTCTTATGTCATCAGTGTGCACTGGCGACTACATGCACTGCGTGGTCACATAATCAGCACATGCATGGTGTAGCTCTGTAAGCCCACCTGTGCATGTTCACCAGGAACCCTTAAAGAGCCATGACTCAGATCTCTCTCTCTCTCTCTCTCTCTCTCTCTCTCTCTCTCTCTCTCTCTCTCTCTCTCTCCTGCTCTGTCTCTTCCCTCTCCCTACATGTGCTCCTTTCCCAGGCCTGGTTCTCTTGTACCCCCACTTCTTCCTCCTAATAAAGTTGTCTGCTACTAGGCAGCCATGACTCATGACTTGTGACCTTTTTGTGCCACAACCAGTGCCATTTATCATTCATTTCAGTAAGCTCAATAGGAACCTGGGCCAGAGCTGAGTTAAGCTCAATACTCCCTTCTATCAGAGGCTGAGAGTTAAGGATGGGCAACTTTCTCTTGATAGCTTCCAGCCTAAGATAGAGTATGCTTGATGGAAAGCATATCTCCATGACGGGTAATGGAAGAAATAATTATAGAGAACGACTTAAAACCGACCTCAGTCTATTCTGTGGGGCCTCAGGGGCTCTTTAAAAAATTAAGAGGAGGGACCTGTGGGAGCCCAGAAAGGTTTTCTAGTGAGATCTGAGTTTGCTTTACACAGCAAAGTTGCATTAGGGGATGGCTTGACCATGAGTAAGGTTACCAGGTGTTTGGGAAGGTCTACACTTGGCTGTGCTGGGGGGAGGTCTTTTGCTCCACCCCTTGGCATTCCTTTAAAAAGCCCCTTAGTAGAGACAGAAGGGGCTGATTGGTTTGGATCCAGGCCCTCCCAGGGCTATCCTGTTTTCTAACTCTCTCTCTCTCTCTCTCTCTCTCTCTATATATATATATATATATATATATATATATATATATATATACACTTCTATCTACAAATTCCTCATTTCTCTCTGCTCAAGAGTGCCCTGGGGGAATAAGAGGGAGCTGGTCTCCCTCAAGTAGGTAAGTAGATGGATGGATAGGTAGAGGCGTAGGAGGGTAAGTGAATGGAAGGGTGGATAAATGGGTAGTTTGATAGGTGGGTAAAGGATAGGTGGATGGATGAATGAGTGGATGGATGAATGGTAGGATGGGAAGATAAGTGGTTGTGTATATAATGGATGCATACATGGGTGGATGGCTGGATGCTAGGATTGATGTATGGGTGGATGCTATGATGGATGGATGGATGGATGGATGGATGGATGGATGGATGGATGGATGGACAGGGATAGACAGATGATGGAATGGTGTATGATAAGCAGATAGATAATAAACTGGTGATGGACAAGTGGATGGGTGAATGAATGAGTATATGGATAAATGAATGAATCGTGAGTGGATGGTTGATTGATGATTGATAGGAGAAGGTGCTTTTAGAGAATTGCTACTGGTGGCCAGGGTCCCAGGGAATAATTTAAGGTGTGGCGGGCCATGCCAGGTGCCAGACAGCAGATGAGCAATACCCATGTCTAGATTTGTGGCTCCATGTGTAAAGGTTACTCTTGTGCTAGAAAAAGGGGTGTGGAGGAAGAGCCCCAGGCCCAGAGGCCAGGCCCAGCTATGGCTCCTCTTCCTGAGTGACGATGACCGAGGTTCTGCCCATCTCTGTGTCATCTGAGGCTCTACCTGTGTCATTAAAGACAGAACAGGCCTCGGGGAAACAATCCTCTCTCCATTGCCTGACTCACAGAGCATTTACACAGCTTTGCAGAAGAGGAGCTAGAACCAGGGTGTGGCATGGGAAGCTGAGGCTCTGCTGCCCTGGTCTGGCATCCTCTCCACCAGCTGATGGCCACCTACCCTCAGGTCCCAGCTTAGACAAATCTACTTAGGTCAGTCCTCCTACAGTGCCCCAGCGCCCCTCACCCCCTCTCCAGTGGTCACACTCGTGCAGTGCATTCCTCACAGCAATGAGTTATCTGTGTCCCTCTTTCCTACTTGTCTGTGGCACAGGCCCTGTCTCTCCCCTCCCTCGGTGTCCCTTATCCCAGTAGTGACTGGAGTACAGGAGGTCCTTCTAAAATATTAGGAATGAGTGAGTGAAGGGCTTTGAAATACAGGGTAGCTTTGGGGGGGGGGGGGGGCTGGGGTGTGCCTATCCTTATACCCCAAGGTGTTTGGACACCTTCAGCCTGGGGATATAACCTGCCTACTGAGTGCCTACTTCAGGCCTGGAAAGGACCCAGGGCTGTGCTTTCAGAAGGGCTGAGGTATTGCACTGTGCCTGCGCTCACTCATAGGGCTTCCCTCTGGGCCTCTCACACTCTCCTGATCTCCGTGTCACAGACATGAATGCAAGGGGGAGGGACATGAGCAGGGAGACCTCTGCTCCAGACAGAGGTCCAGGCGTGTCCCTCAGCTTCCTGGCCAGCCTGCTGAGGTCAGGGAGCGGGCAGGCCAGAGAGACGGCATTCTCTGCCCTGCGTCCCTTTATTCCACTTCCTGGGCAATATTCTTCTGTCAGCATCTCAAAGGTAGAAGTCATGTCTCAGCCACAGCCCCAGGAGCTATGAACAAGATCTGGAAGGACCCGTGCTCTCAAAGCAGTGGCTGTCCGCAAGAGAAGAGGTGCAAAAGGCAGATATAAGGGACGTGATGGCCCCTGTGCTCACTTTATCTTGGCTTGCCTTCATATCCTGGCCTGGCCACCTCCAACAAGACCCTTGCTGACTGCCCCGGTAGCCCCAAGAGTGCCTGAGGCCAGAATCACACGCTCTCCTAAG
Source organism: Peromyscus leucopus (assembly GCF_004664715.2). Lineage (NCBI taxonomy): Eukaryota > Metazoa > Chordata > Mammalia > Rodentia > Cricetidae > Peromyscus > Peromyscus leucopus. The sequence continues at coordinate 31,951,962 of NC_051080.1, read as the reverse complement.
GGTAAATTTAGTATGTTTGACACTTCTGCTGGAACCCAGCTGGGGATAGGTGGCTGACACATCCTCCCAGCAATCCTGCCAAGGACAAGGGACCGTCTCACCGTGGACCCCACCATGGACCCCACCATGGACCCCACCATGGACCTCCTACGGCCTCCAGCTCCAAGATCGATGGCCACCATGAAGCCTGAGGTCCCTGGGGACATGCCAACATGCAGATGCCTCCTCCTACCCTGGGTGTGGGTGTGAAGCCTGTCGTACATTGCTCTCAAACTCAGGCCCAGACCCCCCACTTCTATTCTTCCCTTTATGCCCAGACCCCACAACTCCATCAAGCCTATCAGAAGCTCCAAACCTGTTTTTCCAGAAGTTTCCATACCTCTCCCAATGAGTCATCTTCCCACCACCTGCCCACCCCACCGTCACCACCCTGTCATGGAGACCTACGTTCTGCTCCCAAGGCTGGAAATCACACTCCCTAACCTCCACCCACCCATTCTCCCTGTAGCTGATGTATTCAGGGAGGCCCTGGAGGTGGGTGGGCCTTTCCAAGAAGGCCAGGACCCTGAATTTCAGGCCTTTCCCATGACATTCCAGCTGCCCTAGGCAAATCCCAGGGAACCAGGCACTATCTAGCAAAAACAGGGGACGGCATGGGACAGAGATGGGCCTTCTTCAGGGGCTCCTGTCCAAGCCTCTCCCAGATTCCAGGTCCCGCCAAGTCTAAAATTCACCTCCAGGAGAACCACATGGAAGTCCTCAGGGTGTTTGGTCCCGTCCTGGCTTTACCTCCACTTGATTCAGCTCAGGAGAGAGCTAGCCCAGGGAAAAGCAGAGAGGGGAGCCCAATGTCTATAGGGCTTCAAGGACTTCAGCCTGGTCCAGGCTAACCCTCCTGAAGCAGGTCCTGACCTGCCCATCCTTGTTGGTGCTTGTCCATCTGCTTTGCATGGATAGCGATGGGAAAGGCCCAGGACTGGTCTCTGTCTGTGTCCAGCCCATGGCTAATAGCCTGGACCCCCCAGGACAGGGGCAGAAGGAGGACTCTATAGGGTCCATTCACACTACTCCCAGGTGAGTAGACAGAACCAGGAGCTAGGGAGACAGTTACCTTAGAACTGGAGTCTCGGCAAAAAAAAAAAAAAAAGTCTCCTATGCATACAAACAGAACCAGGGTGGGGCTCCAATTGCGTGACAGAGACCTGCATCAGCACCTGCCTAGGGCCTTGGCATCAGGCCTGAGATGCTCTCAGCCACAGGGGAGCAAAGCAGAGAGGCAAAGCAATAGTTATAAGGTGAGAGACTGACAGTTCTCGTTATCATTGTGTGAGGGTCGGGGGTGGGCATTTGATGGGAATGGAGCCTGAGGCCCAAGGACGAAGTGGAGGGAAACTTGTATCTCTGCAGCAATGAGAGGTCCTCACAGCCTGCTGCTCCTCAGTTGAACCTGTCCTACCCTGTCATCGTAACCCCCCCCCCCAGTGTCCTGGGATGGCCAAGCTCCCATGGTCTAGAGTCTTCATAGCCCTAACCTGGTTATACCCAGTACATGCATAGACCCTCTGCTTCCCACGCCCCACCCTGCACCCCACAGTCACCTCCACATCGGCTGCAAGGACTATTTGCTTCCCTGGCGTTCCTTGCTCCAAGGTCCCACTGGATCAACCCAGCGCTGAGCTCAGAGCAGAGAGGAATGTGAGCCCTGCGCCTTCCTACCTGTGGGTATCGAGATAGCCAGCATGGGCTGTAACTGGAAGTAACTACCCAGTGGTAGGCAGCAAGGAGGGTAACACAGAAGGGGAAAAATCTATGACAATGCCACCCAGGAACAGGCAGGTAATCAACAAGGAACTGAGAGCCAGAGACAACCAAAGTGAGAGAAATGGAGACTCAATAGCATCTGGTGTCCTGGAGCGGGAATCGGAACCACCTAGAAGACTTCTGTCCACAGCCAACCCTGCTCAGGGAGTCCCCAGAGGTGAGGGGGCTAGGAACCTCAGTCCTTCCAGGTGGCAGGAAGCAGAGCTCTTCTGGGCTTCTGGACTCGGGCCAGAAGGGTGGGGTGGGCCCTGATTTGCATGCTGCTGGCTGGCCTGCCCTGGCTCCTCCCACAGCTCCTCCTGCCCCATCTATAAGGTCTGGGGAGAGGAAGAGCCCCCACTGCTTCCAGACGATGCTGAGGATGAAGACGGCTCTGATCCTCCTCCTTGCCTTGGCTGGGGCCACTAGCCCAGGTGAGAGGCTGCACCTGGGGGCTGGGAAGGGGTGGGTAACTTTGTCTAGATACTGGACCCTCAGCCTCCCGTAGCCCATGCCTGGCAGAGGTCATCAAATACTAGAAACTGGAATTCAGGCTTAGGGAACAATGGTGTTGAGGGATGCTTGCCTCTTGAAATTGAAAACAAAATGACTTTCACATCTTAACTCGGTGAAATCGTAAAAACGCAGTATTTCACAATCAGGGAATTTTAGCACTGACCCTTAGAACTGGGGGTGTTTTGAGAGGGAGGAGAGCTGGAGCTATTTAAGAGGATCCCCCTACCGCCATCCCCACCTCACATCTGTCCTGGATGGCCCTGGGGTGGCCAAGTCCCTCTTCCTCCAGGCTCTTCAGGAATTCAGACCTTTGAGGTGGGGGCAGCTGCGTCCTTAGCAAAGACCAGGAACGTCCTGAAGTCCTCAGAGAAGGGCCCTCTCCACTCTGTACTCCCTCTGCTTCCTCACCTCTTCCTGGAGGTGGCATAGACCCACCCTCTCTAGGGCTCTGAGGGATATCCAGACACCCCTCTGAGCTAAACACAAGACATGAGCCTTGTGGGGTCTAGGACAGGCGTAGGGTAACAAATGAGAGAAGGCTCTGTCATAGCGAAGACCTTTATTCGACTGACTCTCTGACCTCCTCATCCTCCAGCCTGGGCACTCCGATGTCACGTGTGCAGCAGCAGCACTAACTGTAAGCAACCTCAGACCTGCCCAGCCAGCTCCAGCTATTGCAAAACTTCCACCACAGGTGAGTCTCAGTCCAAGACCTTCAGGGCCAAGAGAGCGGCCCTAGGCATGTTAACTGGGGATGGGTCAATCATGGTGATGAGGACGGTCTAGAGTGGAGACTGCTGTGTGGGAGCCAGGGTGCATGGTAAGCCAGGCCTGATGCCCTTTCCCCTCCTGTGTGCAGTGGACACTCTGACTGGGAACCTGGTGAAGAAAGAATGTGTAGACTCATGCACTTCCAACAACAGCCAGCAGGGCCAGATCAGCAGCGGTTCCGGGGTCATACAATGTTGCCAGGGTGACCTGTGCAACGAGAAGCTGTACAGCGCTGCACCTGCACGTGCCCTGTTCAGCAGTGCCACCCTGGGGCTGGCAATGAGCCTGGGCCTCCTCACCCTTACCATTCTTGGCCTGTAACATGATGCTTGGTATTTTCCTCGCCCCGTCCCAGGGACCCCATGGCTTCCTTCTTGGCCATGATGGAGGCACTAGATGCTAAGACTGGGGGCTGGGTCATGGAGGGCACCAAGAGCTGATGACATAGCACAGTGCCTGCCCCAGTGCAGGAAAGTTTGGCCTGCTCCCCAGTATGGGAGGTGGGGGACAGACTTGACTCCTCCATCCCCTCTGATTTTGTACTCGCTCCCTTTATTTTTCTACCTGAACCTCTACATGGAAATAAATGATTTAAAAACACTGTAGCTGTGTGGAGTGCTGAGTGGGACGGTGGAACTTCTGGCACATGTTACCCTGGACAAGCCTCGGCGGCATGTAGCACCCCTTAGCACCTGGCCTGAAAGACATCTCCATCCTGGAAGGGGCAGACTCCCCGGAAGTCCCATGTGGGGAGGAGGGACACTATACCCCAGGCTCCAACCCTGAGATTCTGCTTCCCCCAGGCTGTAAAGAGACCCCAGTCGTAGAGTTATGAGGGCACTGCACACAGCCCTGGTCCAAGGTGAGTCTAGCTACCAGGATGATCTCATTCCTTGGGAGGGCTCAGCTGGAACTCATCCAGATGTGGATGTTTGGGGTGGGAGGTGTGACTCGGTACAAGCCGATGAGAGACAGTCTAAGAGGAGCTGAAGCAGAGCACAGCCCTAGGGACCCCAGGAAAGCTCACTGCCTACTTTTCCATCCCATTCAACGGGTTCCTGCTGCTGCCTAGGCTCCTGTGTGCTACTTGGATTTAGACAGTTTCCCGAGTGTGGTGAGGCTGTGAGGTTGAATGAAGGAGAGGCATTCAGCAGGCACCCAAACATGCAGTCCTCCTTGCCGGCAAGCAGGCTAGTCCATTCCTCTGCAGCCACTACCCTGCAAGCCCACAGGGGTGGGCACAGGGTTAACACTCTGGCAGACCTGCATGCCGAACCCTGCCCTTTGCAGACGTCAGAGAGATGGTGAGGGACCTTCCTCCCTTCATGCACCTACACCCTGAACTTGAAGGATCCTCACCACCCTGCTTCCAAGAGAGGGTTGTGAGAGGTGGAGTGTGATGCAGGCCCCCTAAACTGAGTCTCAACGTCCAGGCAAGGCACTGCTTGGTCTGGGGTGAGCCCTGCTACCTCCACCCACTCAGTCTCTTTTCTGGGCCCCTCCAGGTCCCCATTGGGAACAAGGTGCTGGAACTGCTGAACCTGCTGAACCTGGGTTTTTTTTTTACATAGACTGCCACACCCAGTCACCACTGATTGCAGCTGGGGGTGGGGCGTCTTCGGAGAGCCACGACCCTGTGGGAAGGCAAGTAGGAACATGCTCCAACCCCAGAAATCAGGAAGTTTTCCAAGAGCCACAGGTGATAGATACCCTGAGCTGGTTGCTGGGTAGCATGCTGTTCCCTAGGGCCACCATCCCTGGAGCTGAGGGCCAGTCCTGGTGCCAGCGCGCCTCCTAGTGGCCAATAAGTCAGGCAGCAGGAGACACCTAACAGAAGGGAATTCTTTGCTATTCACGTTCCATCAGCCTCCTCTCTACAGGTGCCCCGAAATGCCCTGGTCATAGAAAGCCACTTGTACGTGGGAGTCACGCAGAGAAGAGGGCTAGGGGAGCGTAAGCTTAAATCCTAGCCATTTCCAAATATGGAAATAGTCTGGGAGCAGGCTTCCCATGAGACACAACAGCATCTGAGGCTGGCAAGATGCCACAGAAAAGCTGAGAACAGCCAAATCTCCTAGCCCAGCTCTGTCTTCTATTCTGCAATCTATAGGCATCTCAAACCCAGCTCCCTGTCTGCCCCTGTATGGTTCCACTGGACAGCTTCTCTGGTATGCCTAGCCCTAACCTAACTTCACCCCCACTGACTAGGACCCACCTGGTCACAGCCCTTGGCAGGGTATGCAAAGACGGGAGCCCTCTCCAGCTACATACAACCCTATGTGTGTGGACAGACTTCCAGGGCCCAGGGGTAAGACAGCACTCCTGCCCCTCATTCCTAGGGTTCCTCCTGCAGGAGCCCAGTCCCAAGGCCTGCACAGCAATGTGGTGAGGCCATGACAAAGACAATAATAGAGGTAAGAGGGGCCCCAGTGGTGACCCTAGTTGGAGGCAGCTGCAGGACAGTGCCTAGGAGCGGCAGAGTCTGAGAACTCCAGGTGCAATCCCATCTGCAAAGCAGCAACCCCACTAAAGGTCTGGGCCGATCCCTGACCCACCTAGGACAGGGAGAGACACCATTCCCGTTGCATTAGCAAAACACATGCCATGTGTGGTCGTTTGAATGGAATTGCCCCATAAGCTCAGAGCAAGTGGTGTTGTTGGAGTAGGTGTGGCCTTGTTGGAGGAGGTGTGTCACTGTGGAAGCGGGCTTTGAGGTCTCGAATATGCTCAAGCCACGCCCAGTGTCTCAGTGCACTTCCTGTTGCCTTTGGATCATGATGCAGCTCCTTTTCCACTCTCAGCTCCTTCTCCAGCACCATGTCTGCCTGCACACTGCCATGTCCCGCCATGATGATAATGGACTAAACCTTTGAAACTGTAAGCCAGCCCCAGATGAATGTTTTCCTTTATAAGAGCTGCTGTGGTCATGGTGTCTCTTCACAGCAATAGAAACCCTCACTAAGACACCACCCATCCAAGAACAATTTCCAAAGAGTGGTTAGGGGACTTCAAAAACCAGCAGCTCGTGTCCTCTGAGAGGGCCAGCCTACCCAGAACATCCATTGTCCTCACCATCCCAAAGAGTGTGACCTATAGCCTCGCTGGCAGCTCCACCTAATTGCCCGTTTCTTATAGAGGACACAGGACTGCCTATTGCCTGTTCTGACAGTCAGTCACTTGGGTCTGTCTTCTGATAAGCCCTCTCTCTGGTCGGGCCATGGACAAAAAGGGGCTGGGATGTACCCCTCCTGGCATTCTCCTAGAACTGGCCTTTGAATTGATCAATTCTCTTACTGCTTGGATTTTTGTATTTCAGCGATTTCTTCCCTTTTTTGCTTTTATTATGTATATGTGTGTGTGTGTGTGTGTGTGTGTGTGTGTGTGTGTGTGTGTGTGTGTAAAGCAGAGAGGCTGATGCTGGGTGTTTTCCCCTATTACTCTCTACCTTTTTTCTTCCTTCTTTCCTTCCTTCCTTCCTTCCTTCCTTCCTTCCTTCCTTCCTTCCTTCCTTCCTTCCCTTCTTCTTCTTCTTCTTCTTCTTCTTCTTCTTCTTCTTCTTCTTCTTCTTCTTCTTCTTCTTTTTGACACAGGTCTCTCACTGAAAAGTGGAGCTCACCGATTTGGTTAGACTGGCCAGCCAGAGAATCCCGGTGATCCTCCAGCCTTCACCTCCCCAGCACTATGATTTCAGGCAGATACCACCCAGCCCAGCTTTTAACGCACTTACTTTCTGAGCAACAGAACCTGTTTTGTTTCATCGAATACAGGAGTTTGTGTTTCTCCAAACATCACTTCAGAGTAGCGTGTTTTTCAGACAGCGCCTTCTGTTCAAATAGTGTGTCGACAGAGATCAGTAGCCACAGTGGTTAGCCCGGCTTTTCCATGACGCTGGGGATCCGAACTGAGGACCTCACACTTGCACAGTGAGCCCTTTACCCGCTGAGCTCTCTTTCCAGCTCTGCTCATGTTTTTGCTGTGTTTTGCCTCCTCGGGGTCTGATGTGCCCCTTTTTGTTCTAGTTTCTGAAGGTGGAAATTCAGGTCCTCATCGGGGACCTTTCTTTCTTCTAAAGCAGCATTTCTGTGGAATCTCCCTCCTGAACCGGCTGTCACTGCGTCCTATGCTTTGGGGGCCATTATCATTCACACCTCTGCATGGTCTTTGTTGATGAAGGTCTGGGGAAACAGGCGTGTTTTCCTGGGGACCAGAGTGTATTGGTTATTTGTCTCTGTTTTTTGTTGTTGTTGTTTGTTTGTTTGTTTGTTTGTTTTCCTTTTTTGTGTTGTTTTATATTTTGGTTTTTGGAAACCGAGTTTCTCTGTGTAACAGCCCCAGCTGCCCTGGAACTCAAACTGGCTTTGATGCACTGTGTCTTTATCATCTGCCAGGAATGTTTCTGATGGATGCCACCTTTGCCCATAGGCTATTTAAAATGTGTTGTTACCCAGACCCTGTGCATTTGTAAATATTTTGCTGATTACTTTTAAACCTTGGTTGTTGTGGTTGTTGTTGTTGTTATTATTTTATTGGGGGGTAGTGCAGGCACACCCATACTGCAGCAGAAGTATCAGAGGACAACTTTCGGGAGTTGGTGCTCTCCTTCCACTGTGGGCCCCAGGAATCAAACTCGGGTGTCAGGCTTGTACAGTAAGGGCCGTTGCTCACTGACTCTGGCTAGCCCCACCATGCTGCGGATTTCCAAGTCCATGGCCATCCAAGAAAAGTGCCGTTTGGTTTCCATCCTTGCACAAGTACGTACTGAGATTCACTTGAACATGGTCTGTCTTAGTTCCTTTTGTATTGCTGCATCAAAACACCACGACCCAGGCAACGTGTAAAAGGCAGTATTTAATTCGGCTTACAGTTTCAGAGGGTCAGAGCCCAGGACTGATGGAGCAAAGGCGTAGCAGCAGGTACAGCTGAGAGCTCAGCCTTGATCCCCAAGCAGGAGGCAGAGAGCTAACTGGGAGTGACGTGAGTCTTTCGGAACCTCAAACTCTGCCCCCAGTGGCACACCTCCTCCAATAAGAGTACACCTTCTAGCCCTCCCCAAACAGTTCCAAAAAACTGGGGGCCAAATATTAAAACAGATGAGTCTATGGGGGCCATTATCATTCACACCTCTGCCTGGTCTTTATTGATGAAGGTCTGGGGAAACAGGCGTGTTTTCCTGGGGACCAGAGTGTATTGGTTATTTGTCTCTGTTTTTTTGTTTTTGTTTTGTTTGTTTGTTTTGTTTTTCTTTTTTTTGTGTTGTTTTATATTTTGGCTTTTGGAGACCGAGTTTCTCTGTGTAACAGCCCCAGCTGCCCTGGAACTCAAAGAGCTCCTCCTGCCTCTGCCCTCCGGAGTGCTGGGATTAAGGGCGTGTGCCTCCAAGACTTGTGTTTGTCTCAGCTGTAAGGCCGCTTGTCTGTGCATGCATGGGAATCTGCTGGAAGACTGACCTGTGCACTCTCCACCGTCGCTGTAAGTTTTCTTTATCTTCTTCCTCACAAAACGGGGTGGGGGAGAGTTTGTGAAAACCTACTAGATTTTGGCTGCTCGAAACAGAATAAAAATAAAACGAATTTTAGAGACATAAAGTAATTATTTAGTGGTGAACTTTTGATGGTGAGAGCAGCCTGTGAGCCATGGGATGCCTCTAAGACTGGCTCGAAAGTCTTGCTAGTGCATCCCATGTAAGGACAGAGGTGCAGTGAGGTCCCTGCCCAGGTGGTACCTCTTCCCAGGGTCAGCATGCCCACCCATCAGTTTGGTCTGTGGGAGCAGGGCAGCAGGAGTGAGAAGAACTTCCATGAAACCCGAGGAGAGTGTCTAGGAAGTATACACTCACCTCGGGATCGCTACTGTGTCACTTTTGTGAATCTGCGCATGAGTGGGCACATTCGGGTGGCCACGGGATGCCCAGGCTTTGCTCACCAGGGCCATAACCAGAGGGCTCATGACTGAGCCTACAGAAGTTAGCTTGTGGGCAGGGTTTGGGCGGCCTCGGGGGCGGAGCGTGTGGCCTGGAGGCGGGGTGGGGCGGGGCCAGTAGTGCGCTGGCACTGCGGGTCGGTTGCGGCTGCGGAGCCTACCCGGCCTGAGATGCCGTGCAAACGCAGCACCAAGTGTGCACAGACTCACGGTCAGACCGCGGGAGGGACCTGGGAGCGGCCACGGGTGAGTTCCCATGGCGACAGGGATTGTGGTGGTGAAGGGCAAGGGCGAGGTCACCCCGCACCAAGCCGGTGCTGGGAGCCCTCCTGAAGCAAGACTGCAGTTTTTTGGGCGGAGCTCCCCGAGAGGGCTCAGGAGGGGCCGGAGCCTCAGGCCTGGCCTGATTCAGGACCTCAGAATCCTGGGCTGGCACCAGGGAAATGGGTCATGAAGGATGGGTTGTCTTCCGGGGAGTATATTTTGGTACCCTCGGCAGGGGCCGGATCGCATCTGTAGGCAGGGAGGAGAATATTGGTCCACATCCCCCCCCCAACAGTCCCAATCATCAGACCCAGCCTGTGGAACTCGGTCCTGGGCAAGCATCATCTGGCGTGCATCCGAAGAGTCTTTAGGTAGGAACTGGGTACTCATCATGGCCCCTTCCGCTGTGGCAAAGGACTCACACAGCGGAGGAGGAGTCTACACTTTCCGGGGGGGGAGGGGGGAGAGTCCACGCGGGGGAAGCAAATGCGAGAGGGACCTCTGCCCCAAGAAGAGACCCAGCCTGGGTTCCAGTCTTCTGCAGAGCCTCCTGCACTCTGGGAAGAAACTGCGTGCCAAGTTTTCCATAACCTCCTCAAAAAAAAAAAAAAAGATCCGCTGGGTGAAATCCTCTCCCCTTTTTTGGCATTCAAGGACCCCAGAGCCTCCCCATTTTCTTTGATGCTGCCCGTTCCTCCCCGTCTTTAGCTCCCATCCACCTTCACCTTTGCTTGCTTTTGGTCTTCTGTTGGAATGTCGCATATCCTGCTCCCTCCTCCCATCTCCAGGTAAATGAAAATCAGTAACACCCACTGAGCAGGGAGGCGCTTGCGCCTGGCTCCCCCCACCCCCGCCCAGCTGTGATCCCTAGTCTCTGTCCTTGTCTGTGCAGGATTACTTTATCCTTAGGAGAGCAAGAGCTCAAGCAGGGAAAGAGCCTGCCCTTTGGATCCAGCACCAGCCGCTGTCCACCCGTTCACTTCCACACTATCCTCACGTCTCCATCATGACACCCCTGCTCCCGGTGTTCCTGGTGGTTCTGGTGGGCCTGCCTGTGGGTAAGGTGGACAGAAGCTAGAGGGACCTTGTGGGACAGGCACGTAGAAAGCCAACCAGCTGGCCTGAGTTCTCCTGCCCTCTAACTGTCCTGACCTGGTGGTGCCTAGTGGGAGGGGGAGGTTGGCTGGAGGCAGCTGGGGTCTGACTAGTAGGAAAAGGATTTCTTCCTGTTCTCTGACCCCCATCATGGCCCACAGCCCAGGCTCTGGAGTGCCACGTGTGTGCCTACAATGGAGAAAACTGCTTCAAACCCATGCGATGCCCAGCCATGGCCACCTACTGCATGACCACACGTACTTGTGAGTTTGGTGTCCTGGAGCACTGGGAGAGGAGGAGCACAGGGAGGGAGGCCCCCACCTGTCCTGGTGGACCTACAAGCTGTGACTGAGCCGTCCAAGGTCCTGACCCTCTCTGACTGCAGCCTTCTTGTGTCCTGTCCCCTGTAGACTTCACCCCATACCGGATGAAAGTGAGGAAGTCGTGTGTACCCAGCTGCTTTGAGACTGTGTATGATGGATACTCCAAGCATGCATCCGCCACCTCCTGTTGCCAGTACTATCTCTGCAATGGGGCTGGCTTTGCGACCCCAGTGACCTTGGCCCTGGTCCCGGTACTCCTGGCCACCTTCTGGAGCTTGCTGTAAAGCTCTGTTCCCCTAGACAGACCCCACTCAAACACAAAGCTCTTAAGAGACACAGTTGCATCCTCTCACCCTCTTGCTCCACCCAACCCTCTTCCCTCTGAGACTCCTCCGCCACAATGAGGACCCATGGCTATCTACAACAAACTGATGACACCCAGATACCTCACTCCAAGGCCATAACCTTTTGTTTTCAGAAGGCTGATATACGGATCTAGATCTCTTTACCCAGGATCAGGGGCATCGGGAGAGTGCTGTTTGCAGGGTGAGGGGCATCAGTCAATCAGTTAAGGAACACTGATTTGAAGGAATTAGTGGCCAAATTCCACCTTATTGGCATCAGGACCCTGCCTCAGTCTACCCAGCAGAAGATAGGTCTGCTAGAGGGGGATGAAAGATCATGAACTGAGGATGTCTCCTACTGAGTCTAGCAGCTGCCCAGGGCAAGTATGAGATGGAGGCCATGTGAGAAAGCCCTTTGTCATTTCCAGCTAGCTCAGGAACTCTGCCAGACCTGGTGTCAGGACAGCTCTTGGCCAAGGGTAGCTAGCAATGGCTTTATTTCCATAGGCCACTAAGATCTCTCCAGCCCCAGCAGCTCAGCAGGCCCCTTGATCTCCACTACACCCCCCCTCCACCCTCACACCGGCTGCTGGGCCTTGAGGCTGGCAGGGACACGGGGGCAGGTGGCCCATGCTATATTTTGTCTGGCCTGTACACTGGCCAGAGCTATTCTGGGCATGGCAGAAAGGGAACAGAGGCAGGTCAGAGCAGGCTAGTTGGGGTGACTGGGACGCCAAAGCAGACTTCAGCAGGCTTCCCAGGTCCTGTAGGCAACTTCTGTATCCTCTCGTCCCTTGGTAAATTATGGGGAGACAAATTCACAGGGAGCCAGCCCAAGTCCTGGGTGACTGCCTGTGAAGTTGATTGTGACCGAAGACTTCTGGGTATCAAGACTCCAAAGAACCCATCCCCAATTTAGGAGACACCGATCTGCCTTTCATGCCAGTGTAGTGGACCCAGGGAGCCTTACCCTCCTCTCTGACTCATGTGCCACTGAGGAAACCCCTGAAGCTGGCCCAGCCCAGGGGTCAGGATGTTGGCCAGTGTCCATGTAGTGGGATTACCCATGGCTGGCTATAGGAGAGTCTTATTGATCACCACATCCTACTGGTCACACATCCTGAATGCTTTTCTCAGACCAACCAGCTGTAGGAGCTCAGAACACAGAGGCCCGTCCTGGGGACCTTCCTCTCTGTTCTTAGGCAGACCTGAGCTCTGCTGCTGAAAGTGATGTCGTTTTCTGCCTCCGTTTCCTCCTCTGGGGACAGGCCACTCTATGGGGAGATAGAATCCTGCTGGTGGGCTTGCCCAGATCCTCAGGAATAGGAACTGTGCGGCTTTATTACAAAGGTGAATTGGGTGGGAAATGGCCCAGAGATGAGGAGACATTGACTACCCAGAAAGAATATGAGTCTCACGGGAGGTCACGAGTAGGGGGGCGGGGAGCACACGTGCATATGTACACACAGTGACGACAGAGCCCAGAAGGCAGCACTGGTTATGGTGTCCCCTGAGGTCCAGGCAGGCTGCTGGGAGGAAGCCAGTGCTGCCCCTACCCATGCTCACATATAACACACACACACACACACACACACACACACACACACACAGAGCAAGCAACATTGGAACTGACCTATGGAAGCCACAGGGTTCTGGTAAGGAGGGTCAGAGGCGGGTCCCTGACTCAGTGGGTGGGGCCTGGGAAACATTACTCTGCTTGTGCAAGTCCATTGTCCCCAGTCAGGTGGCATCCTGGGGCAGAACTGGGCCAGAACTGGGAGGAGGCCCGAGACCAGGTCCTCCCTCCCACCACAAGGGGGTGATGTGGAAGAGGCCCTTGATTACCTGTGGTTGAGAGCGTTGTGGTGTTGGGGGCAGTTTCACATGTCTCGTGACACCATCCAGGCAGGCCCCACAGCGTCCACACTGCCACCCCTCCCTAGCCTGTCCTTGGTGCTTAGCACAGAGCCCCAGAAGGTGCTCACTTAACACAGGGCCAAGCCTGCCAGTGGGAGGTGCACATTAGGGACACAGTGCCAGGTGGCTTGTCCTAAATCCTGTCTGCAGGCGACTCTGCACCCTCCACAACAGTTCTGCAAAGTGCGTGTGTGTGTGTGTGGGGGGGGTCATTACTGCACCCCTTTGACAGATAAAGAAACTGAGGCAGAGAGGAGTGAAGCGCTTAGTTTTCCCGGGCCACCTAGCCACCTCATCTGCTTAGTACCAAATCGTTCTACTGTGGGTGTTCTTCCAACAGCTGGGGTGGGGGGGTGTCTTTGAGGCTGCAGACCCTCGGGATGACCGTGGCTTCATAAACCAGAGAATCTCAGAATGCCAAGTTGTGAAGGCTTATGGAACTGAGGCCTTAGAAGGGGACCTCAGAACTGGAGGTTTGAGGGGCTGGAGAGTAGGCCAGGGGTGCCCAGCCCTGTGTGAGGATACATAGAGAAGGAACGCAGGATGGAGTGAGACCTTCAGCAAAGCAACCAAGTACCATCAGCTGTCACAGGCTGACCTTGCCTCCGTCAGGCACTAGGGCTCAAGGCAGTGGGTGTTCTCACACCAGGGTAGACAGCAGCCCTTCGACATGGGTGGTGTCCAGGACGGCTGGCGGTGGTTATCTACGGAGCTGCATTCTGGAAGCAGCTGGGAAGTCTCTGCAGAGAGGCTGCCGGATGGAACCGTGATACCACAGAGCGTATGAGTGCATGTGCCTCTCTGGGGTTTGAGGAAGCCAGGTCAACACGTGAGGCTAAGGCATGCCGCAGAGGTGTCTGCTCTAGCCCACCAGAGAGAAGCTGCCAGCAGTCACGCTCTGCTGCCCGCCGTGTCCATGGTTGGCTTCCCCAAAACGGATAAGGGGAAGCAGGGCGGGGGTGGGGTGGGGGCGGGGAACGGGGCAGACCACCTCCGTCTTCATCTTCTGCTGCGAGCGTGGGAGTTCACATTCTGAGAGTCTAGAATGATTTCCAGGAGCAGGGCGGCCCCTTGTTTCAGGGCTTGGTTACTTGCTAGCAAGTACCATGGCATCCTGCAGCACGGCTTGCCCTGGGTTCCTCGGGCACAGGCTCACACTCCAGCCATCTCACTGGCGAAAAGACAGTGACAGGACCCACTCAGCTGGCTCTTGGAGGCCAGGGCCAAGCCCCGGGCCTGCACCGAGGAGGCCCCAAAGGGTACGTGGATACATGCTGCCTGGCACTTCCCTGGGTTGTATCTCTGCCAATCCTAAGCTCTCACCCAGCAAGGACATGGAATCCACTTTTATGCCACAGTTTCCTCCCACCCCCACCCCCCCAGCCAACCCCATGAACCTATACTTCAGAGTGGTCAATGTCAATGTCCCCCCACTGAATGAATAAACAAATGAAGGACATGTGTCTATCTTGATCTCCTATCTGCCTTCTCCCTGAGTTCAGACCTCACCCACCCAGATTGTCTTGGTAGGTCCTCCTGACCCTGAAGGTCCCTGTCTCCTGCCCTCATGTCAGAGCCAGCCAAGGCAAGAGAAGTATTAGCAGGATTCCAGGGCCTTGATGAAAGTCACCCCCCCCACACACACACACTGTGGAAAGAGGCAGGACCCACCAGTTCCTATCCATCAGCTAACGAGCCCAAGGCTAGGCTGAGGAACTGGGTGGGAAAAGACAGGACCCCCCTCTCCCCCAACAAACACATACCTGGCCACTTCTGCCGCCTTCTGGCTTTTTCATTTCCGGTCCCACTTTCTTGCTACTTAGTCCTCGGGAAGAATTCTCAGCCCCTCTCTCAGGATCTCTGGCCATTTGCCCTGCCCAGCACCCATGTGTGGGGGCCCCATAAAGCATGGAGGTAAATCAAAGCCACTTGGACAGCCAGAGCAGACACGTGGGGCCTCCCGCCTGGCCTGAGAGCCTGTACAACCAGTCTATTGGCAGATGATCCCTGCCCTACTAAATGTCACTTTGGTTTCTTACCCCAACCCGGAACCTTTTTAACACCAAAGGCTTTGCTTCCCCGTCCTGCTGCCACTGGGCATGTACCACAGGACTTCGTTTCCTTGGTACCATGTCAGTACAATCCCTGGATAGGAACACTCACCCCTTGTCCCCAGGACTATGTGAATAGCCATACTTCTCCTGACTTTCTTAGTCTCGGGAGGGCCAGGACAGGGCTGAAGCCTGATCTGGCAGATGAGAAAGCGCTGACCTCTCAAAATCCTGGCCGCCGTGCTCCGGGCAGAGTGAGCTGCTGAGGAAGACATTGTAGTTTCATCTGGACTCCGCTCCATTCACACTCGCCAGGGGAGGGGAGGGGGAGAGTTGTTTGCTTCTGCTGTGCCCTCCATGCAGCTGCAGGGTGAGATGGACCTGGACTGAGCTTCCAGCCTGAGCAAGGCCTTTCTTGAGAGCCTTGGGCCTGATGATTGGGACATCCCTACTCCATGGAGGAGGGAAGAAGGCTTGTGAAATTGTACCAGGCTCCCTGAGGCCACGCGGCAGCAATCTCTGCCAGCACCCATCTGAGCCGGGTTGCAAGTGACTCAGGCCTGGGAGCCAGCAGCACTGGGAGCCAAGGGTGGAGTGGGAGCCACAAGCAGGTATAAGGGGTGGCCAGGGAGTCAGCCTCATCCTTAACACGGAGAACATGAGGCTCCTCTTCTGGTTCCTTCTGGCCGTGGTCTTGAGCATGGAGCTGGGTGAGTTGGGGGCGGGGAGGGTGGCCACTTTTTCTACTGCCCTTTCTTGTCACTGTCCTTCCAGTCTGGGCCATCACTCGCCCTTGGGGGTACCCCTTTCTTGTCCCCCTCTTCTCATCCTGGGCACCAAGACCCTCTCTACCCACCAGCTTCTGTGCTCTGCCATTGACCTTCATAGATTCCGAAACCCTCTTCTCTGGACCCCACAACATTCAGCACCGTCCTCAGCTTACTTCTCAGTTTGAAGTCCACCCCAAGGCCTCTCCAGTTCCATAGCAACACCCTTGCACACACACAAAGCCGGGTATACCTCTGCTGCTTTACCCTCCTCCAGCTCTAGAGCCCCGGCTAGTCTGCAGCCGTTCTCTCCCGATGCCCTTCTACCTCCTTGCTTAGATTCCATCTGTTCTGCCTTCCTTGGGCTTCTTCATCCACTTGACTTCAGTCCCCTCAGATGTCTATACCCTAGCTTCCTTGGCTTTAGTCACAGGCGCTTTGACCCCCAGTGCCTGTGGATGGCCTTCCAGGGACAACCTCGAATATCACTGCCTATGCCTGGCCTCGACATCACTTAGCGGGGCCCAAGTTGTTCCTATATCCAACCCCAACCAATGCCTGTGCAAAGAAACAATTGCCCCTGTTGTCCATTAGCAACCTGTGCTCCAAACTCAGCCAGCCCCAGCTCCCAGAGGCCTCACCTAGTAAAACCTCGGTTTCCATCCATGGGTGGGAATGCTCTAGAACCTGGGGTCCTCCTGAAGTGAGGTGGGAGGTCCATGCATACATCTCTGGCTAGATTTCACCCTTCTTGGCTTGGGCCTCATGGGAGATTCTATGACCTGAGAAAGCCTGAACTATTGTCCCCCAAAACCTTTAGGACAGACCAGATCCACTTTGATGGTCCTGAACTCAAAGTTGAGAGAACTGTCACTGTCACGGCTGAGGTTTCAGAGGGAGTGCTCAGTCATGGGCCAGTCATCCTCTCTGTCTTAACCAAGACCCTAGTATTTCGGGAGTGTCTGTGAGCCTGAGACCACACTCTACACTGGGACCTCCCAGTCTCTTCCTCCATGGAAATCATACCTGCCCCTCAAGACAAAAGCCTCAAGCCTGGACAGTTAGAAGTTGGAGGGAGCCAGGCTCCATGTGCCTCTCTCAGCATATCCCATGTCCTACATCTTTTCTGGGTGCCTGCTCTGTCACCCATGGGTAATGCCATCTCCCTGGGGCTCAAAGCAGCCTGGGAAGGGTGGACTGCATCCTAAAGCTGACCTCAGAGTGAGCAAACAGGATCAGAGGGAGTCAACTGTACCTGGTAACATTGCAGTGGGACCGGACCTGGTGGACTCCGCTGTCCCAAGACTCAGCCCATTGTCTCTCTCACCCTCTTCTCCAAAGCCCTCCCTTTCTTTCTAAGCAAGTCTTGACCTGGGGTCATCCCCATGACCCTATCGCTGCACCCAGAGCCAGTTTCTTTTTGAGAGCTAAATCTTCCTGGCCTCCTTGATGAAAATACAAAAAAAAAAAAAAAAAAAAAAAAAAAAACAATTGGCCGGGCGGCGGTGGCGCACGCCTTTAGTCCCAGCACTCGGGAGGCAGAGCCAGGCTGATCTCTGTGAGTTCGAGGCCAGCCTGGGCTACCAAGTGAGTTCCAGGAAAGGCGCAAAGCTACACAAAGAAATCCTGTCTCGAAAAACAAAAACAAAAAACAAACAAAAAAAATTAAAAAATAACAAGGCCAGCCCATGCATCGAAGGAGGACCTCTGCCCAGAGCTGAGAAGCTCCTTGGGAGGAGACGGCCTATGAGCTGGGGCTAGCTTGTGCAATATTGATGATGGGAAGATGAGTCTGGACAAAGCTAGGAGGCATGGAGAGGAAGAGGAACGGGAGGTGGTACCGGTCCTATTCTCCCCAGCACCTTGCCTGATCCTTTGGTGCCCCATCCACCTGTTCCTCAGTCAGCTGCCGTCTAAGCCCTTCTCTGTCCAGAAAACCCATGTGCAGTCTGTCTTTATCATCCATGGGACAGCTACAGGCTTGGGGCTTTTGCTACCTGTTTGTGTCTCTGGCAGAGTCTCAGCTTTCTCTGCAGGGATGGTAAACAATCAAGGCTCTCCTCTCCAGTACTACTCAGTGGCCCAGGCAGGATGGGACAGGGCCTAGGAGTTTCCCCACGCGGTGTCGGCTCTGGACTTGCACAGAGCCATCATGCATCAGCGTGATTGGTACTGGAAGGGGCAGGCCATGGGGTTAGGGATTTTATAATCCAGGGAAGGGAGCCTCAGGAAGCAATAAAGAGATTCGGGGAGGCAGGGAGACAGATGAGGGGATCCAGGGAAAGCAAGAGAGAGCATGGTAGGCCACTTGCCCAACTGGCAACCCCTGGGCTGGATGCGAGACGAGTGATGTAATATTTGCCAGGAAAATGGCAAACAGAACTCAGTGGGCTCCCACCTTCCTTCTGTCTGGCCTTGCCATGGACTCCCTACTAAACGGGTAAAGGCCCCATTGCCTCAGACCGCAGAACATTTATACCAAGGGGTATAAATGATCCTTCTGGGGTCCCTGGAGGTAATGAGGGCATGGCTAAAGTCTCAGGCCCCCATCCCTCCCCCACCCCCGTCTGCAGGAGCCTGAACCTGCACCCCTCTCCCCCAGGAGGTCTCACCTCTGCTCCATCCAGCCCTTGGTGCTCTGAGCAGAAGGACACAAGCCGGCTGGTTCCAACATGATCACTTGTATCTCACCCAGTGGTAGGCTGAGCCCCAGGGTCTCACTTAGCCCCTCCTCCAAGGCCTGAGAGGGGCTTTGTGCCCTAGATCAGGGTTGGGAAGCTGGGCTACAGAGACGTGGGGCTGGCGGAGAATGGAAGCGGGGTGCTGCTGGGTACCAGACGCTGCGAGCAGAAGTTGCTCACCGGCTGCCCCTCTCCCTGTCTGCCTGTAGCTGTAACCCAGGGCATGCGGTGCCACCTGTGCAAGGGCTTTGGAGGCTGTTCCAAACCGTCCGACTGCCCAAGGAGCTCCACCCACTGTATCATCATTGGCACCCGTGAGTGTGGTGGGAAGGGTGGGCTGGACACGCCCTCCTCGCATGGAGAGCTGGCGCACTGGGCAGGCAGAGCCCAGAGCCCATGTGGTGCGGCCCGACAGATCAAAAACAGAGTAGAGACATGTCTGGCAACCTCTTACTAGGGCAGAGACCAGGCAAGGGCTCTCCGTGCCTGGGGGTGACTGACCCTCAGCGCCATGGCTGAGGGGGTGGAGGTTTGGGCAGCTGGGAGATGCAGGTAGCATGGTCTCTCTCTTGTCGCTCAGGATCTCCCATCAGCTTTACAGACCTGCCTCTGGTGACGAAGATGTGCTACAATGGCTGCCCTGAGGTCTCCAAATTGGGCTTGGGCCCTCATGTGTCCCTCGTTTGCTGCCAGTCCAATCTCTGCAACAAGGACTGACGACACTCCGTCACTACCAGCTGACCCCACAGAACCTGACCCTTGGAGGTTATTCCAACCTGGTCAAAGCACCCCAACCCCGACTCATACTTCCTCAGGAAGTTCTAAGTGAAGTCCTATGCGAATCCACGGTGGTACAGACTTAAGGTCCTAATTCACTGTGGGCCGTCCTCAGTGTCAACAAATCTCCCAATAAAAAAGCAGCTGGATCACATGGTTTGAGTTGTCCAATGGAAGCAGCGTGTTGGGCACTGGATTCAGGCAATTCCTTGGCCCCTCCCCATCTCTTGTCAGCAATGGCCTCCTTGGCCCAGGCCGTCTGCAACAGCCCCCACTGATCCTTTCTCTTTCACCAAGTGCCTGCCTATTTCCAGGTAGACACAGGGCCTGAAAGGCACAGGGGCCTGCAGATGGCTACTACTGCAGGCTGTGAGGGGGAGCTGAGTCTGCAGGCACTTGAGAAGCACCCCAACTTGAGTCTGGGGCACCTGAGTATCACCCTGACCTGGGGCTGATATGCAGAGGAGTGCCCCAGACTTTGGACTTGGGGGTGAAGGAGCACCCAGACAAGGGGCTGAGGGCTAGGGAGCACTCCATCTTGGGGATGAGACGACCCTTGATCTGGGGTCTGGGACACTTGAGGAGCACCCCAACCTGGGCTTGAAGGCTGAAAGAAACCCTGACCCAGAGCCAATGAACACCTTTACTCTGAATGAGACTCCAGAAGCCTCCTACAGACCCACAGTTGAGCAGGTGGAGGAGGAGGGCCTCTACAGAGGAGGATGGTGCTCACAGCCCTTTGGGGACTATCTACCTCTGTTGTCAGTAGCTCCTGGGGAACTCTGCTACCGTCTCCGCCTCATGTTTCTGGCACCTTGTCCTGTTCTATCTTTCCTACCATGCCCTTGCCCGGTTCACCTTGCCTTTGTCTCCCAGAAGGCTGCCCATCTATCCAACCCTAAGGGGATAATTCCACCGAGTCTATTTGATAGTCAAAGGAATTTATTTGGGGTTTAACTCACAACAAGAATAAAGGAGTTGGTCTCAGAATCCTGGAGGAGTGGAGCACTGCCCAACTTGGTTCTCAGGAGAGCTCTGCCTTAATCCGCAGCACCAGCATCCAAGACCATGAGGTAGCAAGAGAGAAGAGGGGTACACGTATGTGCATCCCCGGTTTTAAGGGTCGCCATCTGGGCCACACTAGGGGTGGTGCACAACCACCCACTACACAACCCTGTGTGGCCCTGGATAGGAACTCTGCCTCTAGGCACCCGTCAGAAATCTGCAGTGGGAAAGCTGTGCCCTGAGGCAGTTAGATAGAGCTGCCCAGACATCATAACCACTCATCTTAGTATGGACACAGGGGTTAGACACCCAGAATTTGTGGAAGCTACTTGGTAAATATTTACCCACTGGCACCCAACCAGGCCTAGAGATAAGTTTCGGGCTCTCAGTTTGGCAGGCACAGAGGCAAGTCACAGTTGATACCCAACAGGAAACATGGAGGCAGGCCCTGACCTCAACTTGCCTATTCTCAGATTGGCAAAGTTCTCATGAAAACAAACACTTCTAAAAGGTGACACTCATGAGGAGGGCAATGTCCAAACAGAGTCACTGACAAAAAGCTGGGACCTCAGCATCAACCAAAATGCAGAAAAGAGGAAGCTCATGCTAGCGATGCCTGAATGAGCAATGGTGTTGCTCAGGGCCAGGGCAAGGACAGCTGGCAGCTTACTGGTACCCAGATGTAAAGTCAAGAAGAGATGGATCCAGACCTCTCTCACCAGTTCAAAAGACATTTCAATTGAATCAGAGACTTCAAAGTAAAAACAAAGACCTTTTGTTTGTTTTGAGAACTGGTCTCACTGTATAGCCCAGGCTGGCCCGGCTTCCTGCATGATGGAAAAGAAATTCTTTAAATGCTAACCCATTTAGAAGAGAAAAGGCCTCCAACATGACTCTAGGCTCACAAATGATTAATTGGATCATTAAACCCAGGTAATGGTATGACTCAGAAGGGGTGCCCCTGGACTTACACACAGAAGTAGAAACAGGTCCACTGAAACTGGCCCACAATTGCTCAGCACAGAGCTATATTCACACACAGCACCCACAGGGTGGAAACCCACAAACCCATCACTGTGAATGAACACATGCAATATGACATCCTTCGGGCCACGAAATCCTAGTCACCAACATCTAAGGGCGAGGCACTGACCCACACTCCTGCAGAGTTGACCCTTGAAAACACGACAGAATACTGCGTTCTCTAGGACTCTGCATGAAATGGCAGGGGTTCAGGGTAGACTGGAAACAGATGAGGGAGGGAGGGGTACAGGGCAGAAGGAGACTTACTTCCAAAGCATTTCCTCCTGCTGCACCATTCAGCATCTCTGATCACCAAAATGCTTGTACATTTCTTTGGTCACTCTGGATATCAGAAAGATTCTCCAAGAGTAGTATTTATCTGGGGGATGACAGAGCACTGGGATGGGGACACATGTCCTAGTCCTAGTGACAGAGGCAGAGAGACAGGAGAGGGGGAGAAGTGTGCCTACGCTGTTTGAGTAGCCGCCTGCTGGTTTGGGAAACATGCTTGGCCACTGTGGTCAGCGGTGACTCTGCTGTGATGGCCAAGGCACGTTGTCTGAATTGCTGCAGTTACCGAAACCTGTGTGTCTTGTGCTGGGTGTGCAAAGTACTGGAAGGCTCTTGAGCAAAATCATTGTCCCAGACAGGACAAGAACCTTCCCGTCACAACTCCCTGCCTCTATCTAGTTTTACTAGGTCTGACAAGAAAGTTCCCATCCTGGGATCACTAACTTTCAGGCTCTTTGCCAGCCAGCCAGCCAGCCAGCCCATCTCACATCCTTCACTCTCTGTGTCTTTCCATATGGTGTTTTTTGCATCTTTGGTCATGGCCTTGATTTTAAAAAAAAATGGGTAAAAGTGTCACTTGAATTCCTGGGGTCCACTAAGGAACATCAGAGCCTCCATGCCTCTCCAGGCATGAGTATTTCCTCAATGTTTTTCCCAAGAAGCCCAGAATCTCCTGTGTTAAGCAACCCAGAGGCTGAGAGTCCTGTCCCTTCGGGGTTTTATGGAGGTTTCATTATGTGGGCATGATCGATGACATCATTGGCCACGGGTGATCAGCACAACTTCCAAACCCTCTCCTGTCTCCGAAGGAGACTTGGGGTGGGGATAAAAGTCTCCACCCTCTAATTTGCGCAGGTATCTCTTAGGTGATCGGTCCCATCCTGGAACGACCGAGGGGCCTCCCTCCACTTATAAAGGGTCATCCATCAACTTATAAAGGACACTCTTATTGCTACAGGGTTTCCAAGAGGCTTAAGGAGCTGCGTGCCAGGAAACTTGGCTGAACACCAACAGTGTCTTTCACAATGCTGCAGGAATGGAGGGATGGTTCAACAGCTAGGCGCACAGGCTTCCTTTCTGAGATAAGGGGACGTGTCCACCTAACTAGTGGCATTTGCAGCTATCTGCGGCTATGCCCAAACTATTGAGCTCAGTAGTGGCATCTCCCCCAACTCTCTCTCTCTCTAGCATGTCACTATGTATCCCAGGCTGGCCTCGAACCTATGGCGATCATTTCTCAGCCACCCAAATGCAGGGATTTGCAGGTGGGTATCACCATACTCAGCAATTGGTACACTTTGAAATGTGTGAGCTGCCAGGTATGTGAGCTATACTCAAATAAAGCCGCTGAAATTTTAAAAGAAAAAGATAGCCAGGCAGTGATGACAGACACCTTTAATCCCAGCACTCCAGAGGCAAAGGCAGGTAGATCCCTAAGTTCGAGGTCAGCCTGGTCTACCGAGTGAGTTCCAGGACAGCCAGGGCTACACAAAGAAACCCTGTCTCACATGCCAGACTATCCACTATTCATAGTAGCTCTGAACTGGAAGTTGCATCTGTCCACAGTAGGACTGATCCGTTACAGTCTAGTCACAGCATGGAATAATATGTAGGAAATAGCAGGAACACTGAAATCTCATGTAACAGGAGTGAATACAGGCAATGGGAATGAAGGAAAACAGGAAAACACACACGGGACATGCAGGATGTAAACACATTTATACAACATGTAAACACTAACAAGTCTGTGCCCATACAAGCCTAGATAGTGGGCTAGAAAGATGGTTCAGTGGTTAGTAGCAATTGCTACTTTTGCAGAGGACCCAGGTTTGGTTCCCAGCACCCACATGAGGTGGCTCACACCCACCTGTCACTCCATCTCCAAGGGATCCAGTACCCTCCTGTGGACACACACATGCACATAATTGAAAATAAAATGAAACGTTAAAAAAAAAAAAGAAATCCTGTCTTGAAAAAAAACGAAAACAAGCAAACAAACAAAAACAAAACAAAACAAAAAAAGATAAACAAGATGCAAAATCTAAATGGAGAGTCATAAATTACGATAAAAGAATCTGTAAAATCATACACATGGAAGCTTCCTAGTACTTGGGAGCCTGGGACTGAAGGTTCAGGTCAGCCTGGGTTCCGTAGGAAGACTTGGGAGAGGGGGCTGTTAGCAAACTTGAAAGGCAGAAGACCAGGAAGGAAATATTTGTCTCACATGCCAAGAAGCACGCCACCCTCCATGTGTGCCCACAGGGCAGTGCCACAGGAAAGGCTCAGAGGACATGCACGGGGGAGCCAGGAAAAGGGGAGTGCTGAGGTGGGGGTGACAGGAGAGAGCCTCGTCACCCTTATTATCGAGGCTGTGACACAGGCACTAAAGAGCGCTCGATGAAAGATGCCCTGGGTTAGGCCTGTGGGAGCGGTGGCCTCCGGTGCTGCTCCTTGGAGGGAAATTAGCAGACTCTGAGGTATCCCTGAAGTTTGCCGGATGCCGCTTCTGTAGACGCCTGTGTGAACTAAATCCAGTGCATCTGTGACCACTGCTGTGTGGCCATGGCCATGTGCAGTGACTGATCCGCAAAATCAGAGGCTTCAGGGCAGACTTTCAGGAGAGGGGCTGGACAGTAGGCTGAAGTGCAGTTTGGGAATCTGAGACCAGATGTCTGAATATGAGGTGACCTTTAATGCTTTCTTCTGAGGACTCCATAGGTCCTTTGGGAAGGGCTTGAGTTAAACCACAAGTACTGTCATGTTTACCTTCCTGGACAGGCTGTGCTATGGCAGACTAAGGTGGCTTCTGATTCGGGACAGTGAGCCAGTGGAGGGGTGGTTCTAGTTCCCCTGACACCAGACATTACCCTTCTAGAAACATTCCTCTGATGTCTGGCTGGTGGGTGAAAAGGGTGGGCAAGGAAAAGATGTCTACTGCCCCCCTTTCAGGATGAAACTGTGAATATCTAACACTCATGGGTCCAGAAGCTGGAGCACAGAGGCTCATGGACACCAGCATCCTTCTAGAAAGAGTCTGGAGGAACAGGGTGCAGTGGCCTCTTTCCAGAGCCACCCTGGGTCTCATTTGTTTGTGAGTTCACTTTCTTTTCAGTGTGGGAATTTTAGGAGCCACTCATCTGGCTGGGCAGTAGTGGCACACACCTTTAATCCCAGCACTCAGGAGGCAGAGGCAGGCAGACCTCCAAGGTCAAGGCCAGCCTGGTCTACAGAGTGAGTTCCAGGACAGCCGGGGCTACACAGAGAAACCCAGTCTTTAAAAACAAAACAAAACAATGACAACAACAAAAAAGAGCCACTTGTCTGCTCACCTGGATTCCCCTTTGTGGGGGACAGAAGAGCTAGAGGCCCTTGGCCTTCCCGGAGTCAGCAGAGCCTGGCTACAGGGGGAGGGCCCATGGCTAGCTAGGGAGGAAGACATGTGGGTGTTTTTCCCTCAATGGAACATGGTTGAGGGTGAGCATGGCCAGCATAACCTTGAGTGGCTGTGGGTGGGGTACAGGATTACAAATTGCCCCAGCATGACCTGCTCTCCTGGTGAGGCCAGGGCACCAGTCCACAAAGCAGAGGTACTTACGGGGTATATGGATGTTCTCTCGGAGATGGTGTGAGAGGATGAAGGAAGGAGCCACAGCATTCAGTGAGGACAGGGAAGGCAGAGGCGGGGCTTTCCTGAACTTAAGAGAGCATCTGTCTAGACAGACCTCCCTCCATAGCTTCTCCTGGGCTTCATGTGGTAACCAGTGCTCCCTTCCCCAGACATCCGGAGCCAAGTCTGTGCTGCTGATCTCCTTTACCTTGAGAGGCAGAGGCAGGGATCAGTGCAGAGTGCCTGCTCAAGGGCTTCTTCCCATCCCTCACACCAGCGCATTCCCTTAGTGCTGCGGCCAGAGGGAGGTGGTCTAGACAAGGTCTGGAAAGAGTCTCTTCTGCAGAGTCCCAGTGTAGCAGTGTGAAAGGGGCAGAAAGGTGGGATCTGACTGAATCACAGCTCCGGCCTGACTGCTCAATGTCAGTAGCCCCAGAAGAGAACCCACAATGTCCTAGCACAGGAGCAGTGTTCTGGAGGTCCTCCATGGTCACCCTTTGAGCCTGAAGCCCAAACATACATAAGGCCTGACCCCAGGCATACTCTGAACTGATCCTGGTTATATACTAACCCCTGATCTCAATCATCAGGCCTTATTCCTGGATACACCCTGAGACCTGATCTTGTTCACACTTTGAGTCCTGACCATGGCCAAACACTGAGCCCTGATCCTGACCCTGGTCATACTATGAGTTTTTACTCCAATTATATTCTGATCCCTGACCACAGGCTCTAAGCCCTGGTCCTTTTATACTCTGAGTCTTGATCAGGTTACACTCTGAGCCTTGATCCTAGTCACGCATTAAGCTCTGATCCAAAGGTTCCTGGAACTGAGAAGTGAAGGGTGTGGGCCTCTCAGAACAGAGGCCTCCCAGACAGAGCCAGCCCAGACCCTGGCTGGGTTACATTCCTCCCTGCCCCATGATGGAAGCTTCCCAGGTACAGCCTGGGTCTCCCAGTGCAGTGGGTGGAAACTCTAGAGGCAGTGACACTCAGGGGCCAGGTATATTCTGGGGGTAAGGCAGAGGTGGGGCCCCTGGGCCTGAGGACAGGAAGGAGCGGAGCTGAGCTGGGTGTGGTGGAGGGACTGGGTTCGACTGAGTGTAGAGTGGGTTTTCTTACCCGGTTAACTTCAGCACATCTGTGCCCGCTGCCCTGTGGTCATGGCGGTGCGTGGTGAATGATTTGCAAAATCAGACAGGCTTGGGATGCTGCCTGGCTTGCTAGGTGACCTTGCCTCAGTCAATTAGCTTCTGAGAACCTTGTTGCTTTATCCACACTAAAATTAATTAGTACTCTGTCCCTCCAGAACTGTCAAGAGGAAAAATACAGCTGGTAGGCTGAGTCTCTGACTCATTCTAGGCTAGGAAAGCCCTGGAAAAGACAGTGGTTGGTCCCGGTGCCTAGGCAAATGGGGATCTCCACTGCAGGGTGAAGTCAGACCCCAGTGGAGCTGCTTGGCAGGAAAACCCTGGGACCATAAAAGGACCATGGTAGAGATTCACAAAGATCACTTTAACTGGATGGGGAAAGGCAAGAATGGACACCCCTTGCTGTGGGGCAGCAGGAGCAAAGCCGGGACAGGAGTGAGGTTTGGATGCCCCCACACAAAGCCTCCTGGGAGGCCCAGCAACAGTGTGGTCTCGACCACTAGCCAAGAATCTGGCAGCTGTGCCCCACCCCTACACTTCTCAATTGAGACAGGGTACTCTAGGGAGATGCCTACGGGGAATCAGGGAGCAGCGGGTGCTACCAGGTCATGGGGATCCCTGTCACAGCCTCCTGTCTGGGGCAAGGACACCACACAGACAGACAGACAGACACGAGAGAGAGAGAGAGAGAGAGAGAGAGAGAGAGAGAGAGAGAGAGAGAGAAGACAGAGACAGAGACAGAGACAGAGAGAGAGAGAGAGAGAAGAGAGAGAGAGAGAGAGAGAGAGAGAGAGAGAGAGAGAGAGAGAGAGAGAACTTCCTTCCCTCCAACCCAGTGGTTCTCAACCTTCTTAATGCCCTGACCCTTTAATACAGTTCTTCATGTTGTGGTGAGTCCGACCATAAAATTACTTCCATTGCTACTTCATAACTGTAATTTTGCTATTATTATGAATCGTAAAGTACATTTTTTTTGGAGATAAGGGTCGCTAGCCACAGGTTGAGAACCACTGCTCCAACCCCTTGACCTTTAGGGGAGAGAGGTAGAGGGAGGGAAATGGGCCTAGAGGAGTCCTGCCCAAGACCAGCCCATGGGCCATTTGAGATCAAGGTGTACAGACAAGCCCAGAGTGGAGGGCCCTCCAGGAAACATGGGGTAGTGGTCCCTAAAGCAACCCTGGGCCCTCCCCATCTCGCCCTTCCTTCAGAAACCTTCCTGTGGATCAAGCAAGGTCTGTCTTTGTTCCTTAGGCCTTTGAGCAAACTCTGGACTGGTTGTCAGTGGCAATTCAGCACACCCCACCTTCCCACTGACGACTTCAGAGGAGCTGGGAGGGACAAGGTCACCTTGGAAAGATTCTGGCCCAGAGCTGACAGGCCATTGCTCTGCTCTGCGGACAGTAGCTGGCCACAAGGCGAAGGTCTTTAAGAAAGCTGGGAGTGGGCAGGAGAACCCAACCCCCCACCGCCCTATTCTGTGAAGCCTGGAGACTCCTGACCTGTCCCAGAGGGAGGAATCTGGAAGACTCCCTTGGCTAGGAGTTTGCAGGGGTGGTGTGGAAGGGCCCCCCGTGAGGGGAGGAAAGCAGACCCAGGACCAAGGAGGCAGCTTTGAGTGGTGGAGCTGAAAGAACAGGCTGAGGGGGGCTGGGTACGGTCAGGAAGGAGCCTGAGGAGTGCCCTGGAGAATGGGGTATTGGTAAGGAGGCGGAGCAGGCCCTCCAGAAATCTGATCCCCCTTCTAATCTGCTTCGCCAACCGGTCAGACCACCACACCACTGTAGGCATTCCAGCATCCCCACCTGGCAGGCCAGAGTGAGCGCTGGGACTATGCAGGGGACCTGGATGGTGCTGTTGGCACTGGTATTGGCCACCTGTGGGGAGCTTGGTGAGCATGGGGGAGTATGGGGGGGCGGCAGGTTCGTGCTTCCCAGGACTGTCCTCAGAGACGGTACCTTGCAGGGAGGTTCAGAGGGGATGTGGGCAGAGCTGGGGCCGGCCAGATGGGCAGAAGGCAGTAACGAAGTCCTAGGTGCCAGCTGGGAGCTACTAGCTATTAGCGTGTTTTCTAGGGAAAGCCTTTGAGCTGGGGGAGGGGGAGAACTGTGACACTGGAGCAAATTGCCTAGGACTCTGGGTACCATGGGGATGTGGAAGGGGAAAGGCGACCCAGAAACGTCCAGAAATGGGGGGACCACTGGACTCGGGGTTTAAGAGAACACGCGATGCCTACATGATACCGGCACTCAACCAGTTGGGCTCTCTGTGGTGTGGACCTAAGCCAGATAGGTCCATACATTTGTAGAGATTCTGAGTTGGCCAGAGACTGAAGCCCTGCCAGGTTACTGGGGGAGAGGGGAGGTGACTTCCCTGTGACTCTGGATTGCTTGGACCAGGTGGAGACAAGTCAAGCATGTCGGGGGGGGGGGGGGGGCTCCTGGGATTGGGGCCGGGATGCTGCCGAGACGAAGCACAGTACCTTTCAGCTGGGCTCTACACCTGCACCCCTGCCCTCAGGGAGGACACCTGTGCCAAGCTGGCACCTGTGAGCGCCTAGATGCGGCTTCCACCCCAGTGCTCCAAGAACCTGCTGGCCTGACCCCTGGACAGGCAGCGCTTCAGCAGAAGGACAGTTGGGGATGAGGAAGTGGAAAAGTACCTGCCTTCACAATGTCTGCTTGAAACTGGCCTGTGGCTGTGGTCTCGGTGTGTGGTGTGTGTGTGTGTGTGTGTGTGTGTGTGTGTGTGTGTGTGTGTGTGTTGATGATCATTCCAAACCAGCTGTCCTCATCCCGGCCCCGGGCTGAGCCCGTTGTTCCAGGGGGCACATTCTGTAAGACCCTAGTTCAATGGTCATGGTGTCATCCCTGAGCTTGGTCAGTGGGCAGCTAGGCCCCTGGTTCGTGTCCTTGTCTCCTTATACTAAGACGCCATGACAGAGCTGGGCATTACCCGCAGACGTTTGCTGGGCTTTTGGAAGAGCAAGGCCTGCTCATTGTCCTCTCATGGTCTCTCTCCCAGGCCTGGCCTTGCAGTGCTATACCTGTCAGGATCCTGTGAGCGTGTCCAACTGTGTCGCCATCACCACCTGCCGAATCAATGAAACCATGTGCAAGACCACGCTCTACTCCCGGGAGATTGGTCAGTAGGTTCTGGGTGGGACAGAACTGGGGTCCGTCCGGTGTCATAGCCCCTCCAGACCGGTGATCTCGGCCAGCTGGGCTTCCACACAGCCCGTACCACCATTCCACCATTTCCACTAAAAGACTTTCTGTCCCAGCCACCAGGCCTCCCTCCCCTTCTCCCCTCGTGATGGGATGTACTTGCAGAAGCCCCTGGGAAGGGCTGGCTCTCTTACAGTTTGGGTTTTTACATTCTGTATTACATGCAAATCACCCTACAGACCAATGTAAGATGCCATCAGTGTTCTTTGTATGTCATAGTCACTCAGTGGTCCTGGTGAAAGAGGAATGTAGGCCAGTGGGGTAGGTGACCCCGGAGCGGGTGGCCCCTGGGCTTGGGGCATGACCCTTCTGGTTGACACTTTTTCCATCCTACAGTGTTCCCTTTCTTGGGGGACTCCACGGTGACCAAGTCCTGCGCCAGCAAGTGTGAGCCCTCAGACGTGGATGGCATTGGGCTAACCCGGCCAGTGTCCTGCTGCAATTCTGATTTATGCAACGTGGATGGGGCCCCCACCCTGGGCAGTCCTGGTGGCCTGGTCCTTGCCCTGGTCCTGATCTTTCTCTTGGAATGCCTGCTGTAAAGCCATGGCCATCTTGCTCTGCCCCCTTATCCCCGACAGCCCAGTTCCCTGACGCCTTGAAGAAGTACAATGGTCACTTGCATCAGCCTCTTGAGTCTCCTTTCTGGGTACCGACCTGCCTTGTGGGCAGGGAGAGGGGCCTCCTTGCTACATCTCTGTCTCCATCTCTATCCCAGTTATTCTCTCCTGTCTCCTAAAGTTTAAAATCATAAGCAAGGACAGTCAGTCACTAAGTCGAGGACACCCATGCAGACCAGGTGATTGCTTTCTTCTAGGTTGTCGGGCCTGTGGGGAGCTTGATAGGTGGGCAGAGGCTGGGCTAAGGAACCTCACCGCCAAGACGCCTCCTCTCCTGCTGGAATCCACCTCTCTCCTCCCTGACATGCAGATGGCTCCGTTGCCCCTCACTAGCATGCCTCACTTACCTTCCCTGCTCTGGGCCTCTGGAGGAATCAGCCCCTCATTCAGCGGGTGGCATCTTCAGCTAGGCTGAGATGGAGTGGCATTATCTTGCTTCCATCATTACCCCAATCCTTGACCCTGGATCCAGGGCTCTTCCTCTTGGTCATAACCTCTGGTTCCAGACTAGGGTCCCATGACCAAGTGCCATTGAGGACACTTCATATGCGGAGAAGAGGATACTGATGATCTGGGGGGCTCCCTGTCCCTGGGACCCAGGGGTCCCCATCCTTGTCTCCTGTGGAGCTTTTCACTTCTGGGCCGGCTCCTGGGGTCAGGGCTCCAACAGCCTAGTGAGACCCTCCGCAAGTCTTGGGGTAAAGCCAATCCCAAGCATTATGGCTCTCTATCCGGAGGCCTCTGGAGGGAGAACGGGGGTAGGGGGTAGACTTCTCGAATGTGGATAACGAAAACCTACGGTTCTTTGGCTAGCTTGGATACCCACATCTGGGTGTGTGATTCTGAGTTCTAACTTTGTCAACAGGAGGGCATGGTCCTGTCATCCCATCACACTTTCTTGCCTGACTTTTCTTGTCTAACACGAGCCTTTGCAAATTTACAGGCACTCCACAGACCACCACAGAGACTGAGGACAAGGCTCATCTGTGATGAGAGATCTGGGCTGGCTATGACCAGAGAGAGAGCAGGGCTCAGTCTATGACCAGCGTAAGTCCCAGTTTATAGCCAGGGATCAGGAAGCTGTCTAAAACTAACATCATTTTTGTCTGTGACCAGGATCAGGACCCAGTGTATTGCCCTGGAGGGGTTTCAGTTTGTGCCCCCCCCCCCAGGTATCAGTTATGTGGAATCCAGAACATTCTTTGACCTCAGCCTCACTGGCTGTGAGCCTCTCTTCCAGAGACTTGTCCCTGTCTTTGGACTAGCTAACCCCGAGTCTGTCAGCTGGTCCCTTCTCTAGTTCACTGGTCAGAAGTGAGGTGCTTCAGCAGGCCCCCATCCCGACGAAGGGCCTGGCCAATGTGGCAATCCAGGAAATTTATCAGGCAGCAGGAGGCAGATATGGCAGAGTTTGGCCTGATGGCCTCTGACTTCAGCTGGAAGAAGATTCATCTCCAGGCAGAGAAGGGAAAAGTGATTTGGGCATTCAGTGGTCCACTCCAACCCAGGGCTGGTTGATAGGGCAACTTGTAACCCTTTCCTGGGGCCTGGAAGCTCCAGCACACACACACACACACACACACACACACACACACACACACACACACACACACACACACACCAACACACATCTCTGACCTTGAAATCAGAAGTAAACAGACCACCTCTCTACATCCCGGCCTTGCTCTTGCCCTGAACACAGAACCAGATTAAGTTCCCAAGCGACATGACCAGAGACAGATTTCTTTCAGGCAGCAGGGGCAGGACTGAAAGGAGGTGAGCCCTTCAATCCCAGGGTTTCCAGGCCTGTGACAACTGTCCTCTGCAAAAGCTATGAGAAAGGCCATTTGTACCTTGGAGAGAGGCCAGTCCGAGGTTCAGGCTGGGCTATAGACAACGCTATCCTAGATTTCTTTGGAAGAAACAACAAACCTCTAACTTCAATTGCCCACAAACCCCACCACTCATCCATCTACCCTTTATCCCTCTGTCTACCACCCCATCCATCCATTCATCCATTCTCCCATTCATCTGTTCTATTATTCATTGATTTCCATCCATCTTACATTTTCTCACTTGCCCATCATCCCATCTATTTATCCATCCTTTACCCCATCCATTCATATATCATGTTGTCTATCCACCCATCCATACATTTAATCACAACACATCCTTCCATCCATCTCTATCACCTATCCATCATCCTCTAATCCACACACCCATCCATTCTCCATCCTTCCAACTATCCATCATTTCATCTCTCCATCCATCTTTTGAGACAGGGCTTCATGCAAACCAGGATGATTTCAAACTCACTTTGTAGCTGAAGATGACCTTGAACTCTGACCCACCTGCCTCCACTTTCCAAGTACCACTGTGCGGGGCGGCTACCCATCCTTTAGTCTATTCATCTACTTGCCCATCCCATCCATCTTACCTACCACCTGTCCACCATCCCCCCATCCATTTACCCATCCACCCTCTGTCTTTTCAACCATCCATTCATTTACCCACCCACCCACCATTCCATCCATCTACCTACCATTTTCTTCATCTTCCACTCATCCATCTATCCTCTCATATCATCTATCTATTCTATTATCCATCTATCCAGTCACCCCCTGTCCATCCTTCCTTCCCTCCTCCAGCAAATGCTCTCAACAGTCAGCATGGCCAGGTCTGGGTTGGGAGTAGGAAGGGACTCCGAACACTGGAAAGAATGTTCCTCCACGTGCAACGCCGATATTCCAGCAGGAGGCAGGAAGGGCGAGCATCAAGTACCAAGGGTGGAACATTCTGTCCCGAAGGCAGTAGAAACCCAGGGGAAGTTTCTAAGAAGAGTAGTAAGTGGAGTGATTTGCATCTTAGCCAGCGCCTTTCAGTGGAAGGTAGGAGGATATGGCCAAGGAGGAGGAACCAGACTCCCAGAAACAGACAGGGTGATCTGGTAGACGGCTAGGGCTGGACGGCAGCCAGCTGGATGGGAGGGAACAGGAAGAGGCCATGGCTCCAGCTTGCATAAAAGGTGGGGATTGCCTCAGGTGCCTGGACAGACCAGGAGAGGAACCTAGGGGTCTTTGTTAGGGCAGGTGCAAGAGAGATAACTTGGGGGGATCTTGTCAGAGCCCCTGTTGGTTTCTGCAGGCAGTCTAGCTTGGCATGGGCAGGTTTCACAGACATTCCCTCGTTTCAGCATTCTAGCAACCCCAAGGGCTAGGACGGTCATCACTCCAATTTAAAGATTAGACTGGCTCAGAGAGGAGGAATGACTGGCCCACGGCCACGCCACAGCGTCTGCAGCACTCAGGTCCGTGGAGAAGTTCTGTCCCAGGCTCCGAAAGGCGAACTAGCCCTCCAAGTCACACACTGTCTTGTGCTGGGCTCAAACCTGGTCTCCAGGTTCTAGACCTGGGACCAATGGCAAGGGTGTGGACTGGCACAAAGAAGCTGGCAAACAAGGGCATAAATGATGCCCTGCCCAGCAGTGTCTGCCCAGACACGATGCTACCTCCCCAATCTTACCAGTTGCGGGGAGGACAGCTAGAGGAGTGGCATGGTCCCCCCACGAGGATGCTGTGTGCCCCCTCCTGGCTGCTGCTCCACCCAGCACCTCCCCTGCCATCACTAACCGGTGAGGTCATCCCTCCTTCCCAAAGCCAGGACAAGCAGGCCCTTCGGGTGACCTTGGGTCAACCTCACGTCAGCATGGCCTGTCCGTAGTACAAAAGCCTGCACTGCGCATCAACATTCTCTCCCCAGCCCTGGGCTCCAAGTTCACCTGCACTGTGGTTCAAAGGGCCTTACAGGACCATAAGGACCCACTTTTGCTGAGCATGCTCATCTGCCCAGTTTACAGACGGAAGAAGGGGAGGCCAGAGTGGGTGCCTGATGAGCAGGCCTGGGTCACCCAGCAGGCCAGATCTAGGCTCAGTCTCCCAGGCTTCAGAAGCAGACATTCCCTGGCTCCTCTCCCAACCTCTAGGTGTGGTCTGTGGACAGAGCCCCAGGGATGAGTGGCCCCACTATTTAACTTGTAGGAACTGCAGTCCCTCCCTCTGCAAGCCACACCTTCTCTTTACTTTCATGTCAACCTTGTACAATGGCCTCACCCTACAGAGCCAGGTCGCTTCTGCCCTAGCAACCCATAAACAGGAAACCAAGGTCTGGAAGGACAAGGGGACCATCCCAAGGCCACACATAGAAAGACCTGAAAAGCCAAAAGAAAAACTCATGCCTGGCCCAGAGCTCCTTCTCGGTTCCCATCCTATCAAAAGGTCAGGCTATAATTCTGCTCTGACAGCCTGAACAGGTGGCCCGGTCACCAACCCCTGACAGAGACACACACATGCGGGCTGCCACCCTACCTCTGCAGTCATCCATCTATCATCACTTATTTTTAGCCAAGTATTATCCATCCATACATTCATCCATCCATCCATCCATCCATCTATCCATCCACCCACCCACCCAACCATCCATCCACCATCCCATCCCATCCATCCATCCATCCATTCACCCATCCATCATCTATCTATGAAATTAATCATTCATTCATTGTGCATCTATCCATCTACTTGTCCATTTATCCCCCATCATCCATCCATCCATCCATCCATCCATCCATCCATCCACCTGTCTTTTCCCCCTTTTCCCTTTCTTCATCTGCCTTCCTTCCCACACACATCCACATACATATCCACACATTAGAACCTTGGAGAACAGAGAAAAAGCATAGAGCCCTCAACTGGATTGGGCTGTGGAGGATGAAGGCCCAGATGGTCCTTATGACATGGGAAAACAGCCAGTGTGCCCATCATGTGAAAGGCCCAGCACAGGAAAAGTCATAGGAAGTCAGGAGAGACTGTCAGGCCAGGAGGCTAGGGGGTAGGTGGAGTCCTGTTTCCAGAACTAAAGCCAAGAAGCTCAAGCTTGGTCTAAAAGCCATTCACTAATGGTCAGGGGTCTGGTGGTGGTGGTCAATCTAATGCCCCATATCCATCTCCACCCTCCTAGCACCTACACCTCACCAGTCACTCCCCCCTCTCCACATTGGCTCAGCCTCTACTTTGTGGGGACACAGTCTTGGGCACTGCCTAGGCAGAGGGGGATACAGTTCCTGCGAGGCATCTCTAAAGCAGCCTTGTATCTAAGCCTCAGAACTGGGGCTATATGGCCTACTGGATTCACTCAGGCATAGCTGAGGCAAGAGGTTCATCAGAGGGCCAGCTGAGCCAAGCTCTAAAAGGCTTCCTCACTTGGAGTTGTCCCAGAACAGCAGCAGGGCAGGGTGTCTAGTACTGGAGGTGTGTGCCAGCAGATGTAGGACCCGGGGCTCCCAGACAAGGGGCTCCCAAGAAGTCCATAGAGGGGCCCCACCCCGGGGTGGTAGATGATGATGGCTCCCATCCACCACCCACATCCCCAGCCCTGTGCCGCCCTACTGAGTCACACTGGTTCTGACAACACCCAGGAGCTGAAGCTGGAGGCTGAGTATAAATCCTCAAATATGAGCCCGGCCAGGGCTCCCAGCTCCTGAGTACTGAAGAATGGCCTTTCGCTGGGCCATGTGGCTGCTGCTCTTAGCAGCCTGGAGCATGGGCTATGGTGAGTGGCTGGGAGTGAGATTAGCAGGGGGACTCTGCTGTGGGCCTCAGTTTACCCCATCTCCTAATGAGAGGTGCTGGGAGGCTTTGTGACCAAGGCACCCTCTGGACCCCGGGTGAGCCTCCTGGGTCTTAGATCTCAACTTTTCCCTGGGATAGGAGTCATGGCCATGGCCTGTTCTCTAGGGAGGGAGACAGATGTGGATGGTGGACACGGTGTCGGTCAGTCAGCCATCTGGGTCCTGAAGAATCTCGGGAGGCCACTTTCACTCACATCTACCTGGCTCCAATACGGGCCCCTGGAGCTAGGTGGTGAGACTGTGCCCGCCCCCGACCCTTGACAGGTGAGGCCTTCAGGTGCTATACCTGTGAGCAGCCCACGGCCATCAACTCATGCAAGAATATTGCTCAGTGCAAGCTGGAAGACACAGCCTGTAAGACCATACTGGAGACAGTGGAAGCCGGTAAGGCTGGGCTCAGTCAAGGGTTGGGGCGGGGGGGGGGGGGGGGGGGGATGGTCCACCTGGGGTCAGGTTTACCTTTCTCCCATGCTTCTTTTCATCTACTATTGTCCTGCTCAGCCTAGGAGGCAGAGGGGCAGGATGATGTGTGCATGTGTGTGTGCGTGCATATAGAGGCACGGCCCCTTAAGCACCTGCCCTGAGATAGTAGCATAGGAAAAAGGGGAGTGGAGATAGGTAGAGGTTAACCGTCGGCTTAAACCCTGGCTCTGTCAGGGTTTGCTGCTGTGACTTGGGCTAGAGCCGCCACTGGGGACCTGGGAGTGCGCATGCCCCACAGAGGCTGCTGCTAATATGAACAGATGTGCCACAGCTGGGGTTTGGGCGGATCTGGGGATGCGGGTTACGGGAGGAGTCGAAGAAGGCAGAATGATACCGGGAGGGTTTGCAGAGCGAGACAGGCGCTATAGCGACTTCCGGCTCTGACGTCTGCCCATCTTTCAGAGTTCCCCTTCAACCACAGCCCTATGGTGACGCGCTCCTGCTCCAGCTCCTGCGTGGCCACCGACCCCGACGGCATCGGGGTGGCCCATCCCGTCTTCTGCTGCTTCCGTGATCTCTGCAACCAAGGCTTCCCAGGCTTGGTGACCGGCCTCTAGTGACACGGGGAACCTCGGTCCTCCTCTAGCTACTCTCCTGGCAGGGCCTGGTGCCTCCTGCAGTCACCTCTGCCTGCACGGCTCTGTGAGCAGAGCTCGCTGGGCCTCAGGCCGCTCACTCTGTCCCCCCCCCCCAAATTGTGCAAAATAAAATAAGCCAAGGGTGAGGGGGTTTCTGTCCTTGCTGGGCACTGGGAACCCAAAGATAAGCCTGCAGGGAAGACAGGCTATGTTCTGGCATGTTCCAGGCCGACCCTCCTTCTCATGCAAGGCTTTCCCTGACTCATTCTCATGCAAGGGTTTTGTTGTTGTTGTTGTTGTTTCCATGTCTCAGATGAAGAGCCATAAACTTAGAGGGAGAAAGGTCTCCTGGGTCACTCTGCACACTAGCCCATCTCGGTCGGTCCAGGGCAGGTTCCTCAGCCCAGGAAACCCTCCCCTAATAATCTCCCCCTGCACCCTGGACACCATCCTGTCCCAGAAAGGAAGCTTGAAGTTGGGATTTGCTTCCAGGAATTTGTGGTCTGTCCAAATCTGCCAGGAACAATACAGGAGGGCACACAGGGAGGCAGACAGAAGATCAGCAGCCTCTCTACCCTAGTCTTTTTGGGGTGCCCATCTCCACAAATCTGTCACCACATCCACCCCCACCACCCCACTCTTAGAATGGCCTGCCCACGCCTTCAGACAGCTGGGGGTTAATTCTGCAGTCAATGTTTACTTATCTCCAGACCCAGCGCCAGGCTGGACCCAGAGCACTCCCAGGGGCAGTGGCCTGGACTGCTCCTGAGGGCACAGGATGGAGGGGAGTATAACTCAGGGGCTGCCTCCCCAGCCAGGAGCCCACGTTCCTTAGGACCCAAGAGCCCTTACCTTGTGGCTGCTGCTTCCCCTCACCAGTGTGGCCTCTGGCTGTCCCTTCCACAGTGCTCTGCCACCTGTGAGGCGTGTGGCAGCTGTGGAGCCTGAATGACCCCAGGCACTAATGCTGCATCCCTGAACACTTCCTGGACTCTCCCAAGTCAGGGGCGGGAGGCATGGTCCTGGAGTCTCATCAGCAACCAGGACTGCTGGGTTGGGTACTGTGAAGAAGGTAGCAGGCTGTCCAAACAGAATGCAAGGGCAGGGGAGAATTACCAGGACAACAACAGGGCCCCTCTGGACCTGAGAGGTGTGAGAAACACCTCTTCCCCCTAACATTCTGTGCTGCCAACCTGGCCCCTTAAGTCACCAGCTAACACCATTTCTAGGGCCAACTCCACACATGCACTTCCCCAAGTGGGGCAATTCCCCTGCACGGTAGCTTAATTTCAGAGAGCCTCACCGGAGCTTCGGATCTGGAGGCAAGAGGCCAGGGCGATCGGTTCGCTGTGGAGACTGGGCATATGTCACCCCCTAGTGGAGAAGCTGGGGTACTGCCTCAGCCCTCTTCAGAGAGGCAGGAGGTAGGAATGGGAGAAACTAGCCAAACCTAATCCTGGTCTTGAGTTCTTCATGGGGAGGCAGGAGAGCTGTGGCTTAGCACCTAAGGGACCCGCTCGCTGAGCCACAAGCTCGGCTCAGCTACCGGGTCCCCAGTGACAACAGAGGACTGCAAAAGCCCTTGCCTCATGGTTGACCTTGAAGCTGCCCACCTACGAACACATCTGGATGCTCGACTACCACCTAGGTCATTAAGCAGGGAACTCCACCTCCAGGCCCCTCCAGCCGCGAAGGCAGAGACATAGAAGCCCCGTTGCGCCTACCGCTTCCTATCTGGAGTCTCAGTGGGACCGTCTGGCAGCGCTCCAGATGGCTGCTATGATCCAGCCATACACCCTCCCAAGGACCCCCCCCTCTAGATTGCCCTTGGCCCTTTATCCTCTGCCCATCTCCTGCCCTCTACCCCACTAAGCCCTGGCAGGGCAAAACCCCTCTCCAAAGCTCCTGAAGTTAAGACAATGAGTAGCCACCCACATGCCTACAGATTCAGGGCGGGAGGTGGGGAGGCAGAGGTGTGGGATAGGTCTCGTCAGCTGCACACTACTGGCTGGCTGCACCTCTCCATCCCTCCCCCATCACCGAGTACGTATTTAAAATTAACCCGCTCCTCCCCCCATAAAACATCTGCTCTAAGTCCCGAGGATCCTACTCGCCCTGCTCGCAAAGAGCACGAAGAGCCCAGCGCTATCTGCACCCTACTTTCCTCCTGACTTCCTGGGGGCCTTCCTGGGACTCTAGGGAAGGAAACAGAAAACGCTGGGCTGGGTGCATGTGGCTAGAACTGCACAGTTCTCAGGCTGGGGGTAGACAAGGACGGGGATGAAGGTAAGAAGACCAGCTGGGGCTCTAGCCTGCTCACCCTTGGCCTCAGTCCCACGACTCCCCAGGCATTGCCCTATGTTCAGAGGCCCCCACAAGCTTGGGTACCCTACGCCACCCACGTGCCTCCAGAAGACATATCCAGGAAGTGGGTA
Organism: Peromyscus leucopus; assembly: GCF_004664715.2. Taxonomy (NCBI): domain Eukaryota; kingdom Metazoa; phylum Chordata; class Mammalia; order Rodentia; family Cricetidae; genus Peromyscus; species Peromyscus leucopus. Next base: position 31,912,637 of record NC_051080.1, on the reverse strand, counting down.
GGGCTGTGGGGGTGGGGGGGTGGGGGTGGGGCTGCAGAAATGAGAACCTCCCCACCCCGCTTCGTGCCTTTTAAACTCTTTAATCTTGTGCTTTCTTTAAATAAAACAGATTGCAGCTTCCCCTTGATAGCACTAAGGCAAGCATAGTAGCATGGGGTTGGGGGGGGGGGCAAGGGGGGGGCAGGTGAGGGTCAGGGCATCACTGAAGCTCTTGGCTCTGGCTCCAGGTATGGTTCCCAGAGAGGTAGCAAGGAGGCAGTTGCCCAGTTTCAAGCAGCTGTCCCCCCTCCCTGAGCTGACAGGGCAGGTGCTCAGCATGGTCATGGGACCCCCTACACCAGGGCTCCTGGCCTTGGTGACCTGGCTAGACAGGGTGCATCCTCTCAGTGGCGGGCATCACCAGAATCTTAGCCAGGGACCAACTTCCATTCGCCCTTCCGTGTTCCGAGGGGTCCTTGGGCTGGTCCTGGCCCGATCTTCCCTGCGATAAGGTGACCCTCCGGAGGGCCCCACTGTCCCTGAGTAAGCTGCAGGCCCCAGCCACACCCCAGACGACTGTGGCCTGCCTGGACACAAGCAGCCCTGACTTTAGGCTCTGTGCTGGCCCTTCCGCTGCTGCAGGATCCAGCTCATCTGGGCACACGAACAGTCATGCTATGGGGACCCAGGAGGCAGAGCTGGGCCAGGACAACGTGCACTCCAACAGCTGCCCACGATGAGGTAAGCACAGAGGAGTATCAAGCGGGTAAGAGGAGCCAGGCTTGTCCGAGGCCACTCTGGCTAGGAGGGCAGCCCAGGTGGCCCATTCTGTGGAATGGACCGGCTGACAGGCAGGGTAGGGAGGGCGCAGACGTGGCAGTCACTGGTCCTTCCGGGGGTCACTGAGGCCACTCTCAGCGCGGAGCAGCTGGCTGCTGGTCTCATTGTAGGCGATCCAGTGCTTCAAGTCTTCCGGCAGCTCGGGGGGCTCCACCTGCAGGGGGACAGGAAGCTAAGGCTCGGGAGAGCCACCCGCGGTCGTGCGTGGTGAGGAAGAGGCACCACGGAGGGACAACCAGCCAGGCTGCTGGCTGCCCTCCTGCCTCTGGACCTCTGCTGATATCATGCTCCAGCCTGTGACCTTGTGGGCACCATGCCCCATTACGACACCTGCCCAGTACCTCCCCAATTCCCTCTTAACCTATTTTCTCCTTCCTAGCTCTTTCCATCCCATTTATACCGGCTAGGCCTCATCAGCAGAGCCATGCTTTTGAGGCCTGTCTCCAGTACCAGGCAAAAGCCTGTGAGGCTGGCTGGCTGACAAGCTACCAGCTGCCTGGGGGAAATCAGGATGAGAGGCAGGGAATGAATGGGAAGGCGCTCCTCCAGGAGTGCCAGACAAGGCTGCTTCCTGTGAGGCCTTGCAGATGGGTTCTGAGGACTGAGGGGTGAGGGTAGAGGCTGAGCAGAGGCTATCACCTCTCATGATGAGTACCACACAGCAGGTGGGAAGTGCTGGCCCACAGCCTGGGTCCTTCCTGGGTACCTGCTACCCATCTATAGTCGGGGTTATTCCTTCCTAGCACATGGCCCCAGGCTAGCCCCTCAGATTACAGGACCCAAGCCCAGACTCAGCCTGTCTTGAACCGTATCTGCCTCTCCCTGGGACCCAATTCAACTCAAGACACAGTTCCGGTAACCAGGGAAAGTCCCAGCCAACCCCAGGCCTCCCGCTGAGCTGGGTTGCCGGGGTGCATGGGTTCCACCTCCTCCACACTGCCATTGCTTTCTGTGACTGTACCTCCGGTCCCCTCACATGCACTGTACCAACAGCCCCTAGGAGTTCATGACTCAACAAAGGCAAAAAGCCAGGGAGCCATGCCTACCACCAATCACCGTGAAGACTGGGCGAATTGGCCACCATCTCTCTGAGTCTGTGTTTCCCTACAGATATAGCTCCTAAGCATGGATGTAAGGTCATTCCTAGGCTCTAGAGGAGGCATCTGTCTAAGGCCAGAGAGGGCACAATAGGGTGGGGCATGCCCTGGCACCTTTCAGGAGCCTGCCCTGGCAACCATCACTACCCTGCCTGTCTCCAGGGTCACCGTTGCCACGCTAAAGGAGCTGGCTCTGCCACCACACGTGGAGGAGTGGGCCCTGGGGAAGGGCCTTGGGTCCCAGCAGGTATAGGGCTCTCCTCTCTCTAACCTTGGAAAGACACGAGGCTTGTGGTCTCCTGGGGTCAATCCAACCTCAGGCTTCTCAGCGGCAGGTTGTGCCAAGGAGGGTTTCAGGCCCCCTGGAATTCCCAGCAACTGCTTCTAACTGACCAGACTTTTTATCTCGTGCTCAAAAAGAGGCACCTGTCGAAGACCAGAGAGGGTGACTCAGCACTCTAGACCACACAGAACTAAGACTCAACTCCTAGTAGAGAGACGTGCTCTGAGCATCTCAGTTCTAGAAGAGAGGGAGGGAACAGAAGCCCTGGGGTGAGGGGCAGGTTCAAAAATGGCTAAGCCTAACTGTAAAGTCTTAATTCATAGATAGTGGGGACACAGAGGAAAAGTGCCAAAATGTTCCTCCGATGCAAGACCAGTCCCAGGACTTAAAAGAGGTTTTCCTCGCGGGAGGGGGCTGGGTGTTGCACAGGGCAGGGGCATCGGGGTGGGGCTGCTCACCCTGCGCTTGCACAAGTGCTGCACTACGCGATCCGGCGAGGTGCCCAGCACGTGCTGCCGGGAGCGCAGTAAGGTGCACAAGAAGCCGTCGCGAAGGCTGACAAAGCGCGCCTCCAGGTAGAAGGCGCGGTCATCCCAGCCTAGCAAGCGGGTGCGCACCTCGAACGGCTCAAACAGGCGCAGCGAGCGGCGATAGCGCGCGCACGAGGCGGCCAGCACCGTGTGCGCGCCCAGGTCGCGCAGCGCCCCCAGCACACCGCAACGGGTCAGGTGCGCGGCGCGAGCCACATCGGCCTCGCGCAGGTAGCGCGCGTTGTTCATGTGCAGCAGCAGGTCCAGATCCGACGGCAGCACCCGGCCCGCGTACCGCTGCTCGGCCAGCAAGTCGCGGACGCGCGGCTGCAGCAGGCGTGCGCGCAGAACAGCACAGGGCACGCGCACCAGGTACCAGCCGTCCAGCAGCGCAAAGAAGGCGAGCGCCAGGGCTAAGGACGCTACCAGTAGCCCCAGCATCTTGGCAGCGGGCGCCGGGTGCCCAGGAACCCGGTGCTCAGGTACCTGCCGCGGGCCTGCCCGGGAGCCTGGGAACTCCGGGAACCGCTCGGAGCGCACCACCTCTTCCAGCAGTCCAAGGGGGAGGCGCGCCGGAGGCAGCAGCGCCGCCGGTTGGAGTCGCGCGCAAGGCTCCCGGTCATACCCCCCCGCGCGCGCCCTTGGTGGTGTGTCCCACGTCCTCCGCCAGAGCCGCTTTCGCTTTTCCCGGGGCGGGGCGCGGCGGGACGCGCGGAGCAGTACAGCGCCACCTGGCCGCTGCGCTCGGCGCTGCAAGTGCAGGAGCGACAGCGAAGCGTGCTCCCTTCCGCGATCCAGTCACTCAGATGAGCACAGCCAAAGATTTCCAGAACTTCCCCGGAGCAGCTGAGGAACTTTGCAAGGAAAACGGACAATGCATCGCTAAAGGTGCTGCTTCTGCGAGGCTGCCCGTGACCTGCAATCCTGTCCAGGCATCTTGCTTTCGCAAGGCCCCTGGGGCGTTCGCTGTGGGTTAGAATTAGATCCCGTCTTCCGGGTGCATTTCAGTCCCAGTCTGCAGACACTTGTCCCCCAGTACTCATCCCCTGTCCGCCAAAAATCTTGATCACCCGCCCTGCACAGCCTTGGTGCAGTGGGAAGGGGCTTGGACCTGCCTAGGCTCAGTGTGCTGGGCTCGGCTGACTCCCCGTGGGAGACCTTGATTTGGGGGATGTGGGGATGCGGGGTGACTTGGGAGAGAGGGCTGGGGGTGGGAGGAGGGCGGAATCTGTGAGTGGTATGTGAAGTGAGTAGAAAAGTTCTTTTTTTGTTTGGTTTTTTTTTGTTTTTTGTTTTTTTTTTGTTTATTTTCGAGACAGGGTTTCTCTGTGTAGCTTTGCGCCTTTCCTGGAGCTCACTTGGTAGCCCAGGCTGGCCTCGAACTCACAGAGATCCGCCTGGCTCTGCCTCCCGAGTGCTGGGATTAAAGGCGTGCGCCACCAACGCCCGGCTAGAAAAGTTCTTAATAAAGAAAAATGAAAAAAAAAAATCTTGATCACCCTAAATGCGCCCCAATAACCCCCACCCTTTACCAATTTTAAGGCAAACAACATCCGAGGGGGAGGAGAAAAAGTGGGGCGTGGAGAGGAGTGCGATGAACGTAAATGATTTATCAACTAGGCTGAAGGTGCTGGCCATGGTTTGTGGAAGTAGAGGAAGGTTTTGCGGTCAGGTTGGCTCTCCTGGATAGCCTCCAGGACTTTGATAATCCTGTGTGCAAATGACTGCAGGGAGCCCAAGGATGGGTGGACTGATGGAGCTCCAGACCCCCTGGGCACCATTACTCCAACCGTCCCATCCTGGGCTGGGTGGGTCTGCTGTGGTCTGCCCAGAGCAGAGTTCTTTTCTTTTTCGGTTTTGCTTCCGAGGCCAGGAGCTATGGCACAGTGGGTGCCTGAGGTCTTCTTGGCTACTCCAAGAGGCAAGGAACTCACTGCCAATCAGGGTGGCTCCAAACTACCGGAAGAAGAACCTTTCCCACACATTGCTTCCACCTGAAACGCCTACCGTCTCCGTCTGCGCTCTGGCTGGGGGAGGGGCAGCCTCTGAGGAGGAAGAGACTGCCGGGTGCTCCCTGAGTCCATTGCTCAGAGAACGGGCCCTCGGCTAATTGCTCTGTCCACCCTGTCTCGTGCCTCCGGGAAAGAGACCCGCCACAGGTAGCCAGGCCTTTGAGACAGGGAAAGGCGTGGATGAGCACCCATCTCCCGGGCCTCCTCTGCTCCGGTCACCTTGCTTCGTTTTGAGCCTCTCTGCTGGCTGCTCGCCACACGCTGTTCACTCTGCTTCCATTTTTCTCTCTCCTCCCCTAGCCTAGACCACATTGCCAGGGTCCTCTCAAAGGGATCTGAGCACACCTCGCTGTAGTTTCACGTCTAAGTCATGCATGTCTGTCTCACAGAACTCTGACTGGAGGATGGCCTGGTCGCCCTAACAGACCTTGGAGTCTTCAGGGTTGCTCAATACACCTCTCTCTGCCAGCACTAGCGAATAAGAGTCCTGGGTACAGAAGCTTCGCTCGGGGACTTTGGGCTCTTCCAGGGCTCCTGTGTTTGCCCTAGAGCCCGGCGTCACCTCCAGAGGCAGGTTGGCAATCCATTTTGGCCACCAGGGGGCAACACAAGGCTTGGGGCGGCGGGGCAGGCCCCAGCAAGATGACTTGCCCTAGACCTTGCCCCGCCCAACTCTGGTCCCTCCCCTTCCTCCCCTGGCTCCGCCCTGCTAGGTGAGCGAGGTCAAGCTGGTGGCAGCTATGAGGGAGTTAGAGGCCCATGCCAAGTCATAGGTTTGGTCTTGGCACCCAGGGGCCCTCCTCGGGGCACCTTCTGCCTTCTTCCCCCACCCTAGCTCTAATAATTCATTGCAAAGAAGTCTCCAGGGTAGGGTACGAAGGCCCTATTGTCCCTGTGCCCCTGGGCACCTTTGACCTGCAGGCAACAACCACAGGGAGAGAGAGAGACTCAGCTAAGGGTCAGCTGAAGTATGGTCCCTGGTGGGCTATTCTGCACAAGCCAGCTCTGACATCCTCTACCCTGTGTTCTCCCAGCTCTGTGTTAAGAGCACAAATACTTTCCCGTTTCTCTTATTTATCTGAGTCTGCCGGACCTGCAGGCTCCATGCTGTGGGGTGGTTTTTGGGTGTCCAGGAGTGACAAGGAGAACCCAGCCAAGCCTAGGTAACTGCTGGATGTGGTGCGCCATGAACAGCCCTCAGGACCAAGCAGATGCCCCGTAACTGCTGAGCAGATGAAGCCGGGCAGGGTCCTGCAAACTGTGCCTCGTCTTCTGCTATCTCCAGGGAAGACAGCAAGCCTCAACCAGAAGGTTCCCAAGACAGTGCTGCCAGTAGTACCACCCTGAGCACCACCCCCACCCCCCACCCCCGTGGCTGCTGTTACCACCACCACCACCACCACCCGTGACTGCTGTTGGCCCCAGGTCCTGCACCATGTTCGTAGTAGATGTGAGGTCCTGCTGGATCTTCAGTGTCCTCCTGAAAACACAGGGCCTCCTAGAGCCTTGGGTGCTCATCTTCTCCTAGGCTTGAGAGAGGATGCCTCCTACTTGAGGTCATACACAAAGGCTACGGGCATCAGCTTTGAAGAGAGCCCTGCAGCCTCTGGCCAGGCTCACCCTCAGCACGACCCCAGTTCCACTGGTCCCTGAGCTCCGGCTACCACCACGGAACTCTGGGGCTCAGGTTCTGACACCCGGCTCAGTACACAACTGGACGCTTTCGATCCTCTGTGTCCCCTGTGTGGGCACCCAGAGCCCACGGCCTGTGCTGTTACTCACTATTTAGGAATTTATGATCCTCTGTGTCCCCTGGATGGGCACCCAAAGCCCACAGCCTGTGCCGTTACTCACTATTCAGGAATTTAAAGCTTTAGTAAATGCCTGTGATCCCTGAGAGAGGGGTAAGAGGCCCCAGGGACAGGTCACACCTGGAAAAAGCCCTGCAGGGCTCGAGGGAGGTGTACAGAGACACTTCTTTAACTTCCTCATGCTACTGTAGTGAGTATCTGTCACTCTCTCACACTCTTGGATGGTAAAGATAGGGCCAGGCAGCATGCTCCTGGGGTCTTAAGCTAGTCAAGAGGCCACGCCCTAGGAGCTGGTACCCCAAAGTCATAGGTGGAACGAATACCCACGACATGCTGTCTCGATATCGACACGGGGAAGGGGGGGGCATCAGCTGTAGAAATGGGGTCCCCATGCAGATCCCCACCCCCCAGGATCCAGGTTATTCCCAGGTGTAAGACGGGCTTCCTTCAAAAACTTTCCCCGGGAATGGGAAGGGTGGGCATGTCCTCCTGTAGACGGCCTCTCCCAAAAACTTCTAATGGCGTAGATGTAGACTCAGCAGAAGGAACTCGGGAGTGTGGGCTGGACACACTCCTGCGTGGGGTGGGGTGGGGGCAGCTGGCTGCCTTCTCTGAGACGTTTGTGTTTGTATTTCCTGTGTGTCTGCAGTATGCAACAAAGTTGTTTGTTTGTTTGTTTTGAGACAGGGTCTTGCTATGTAGCTCTGGCTGGCCCGGAACTGCTATGTAGACCAAGCTGGCCTCAGAGGCGGCAGAGAGTTGCCTCCCTCTGAGCCTCAAGCTCTGGGATTAAAGGTGAGTGCCACCACGCCCAGCTAGCATAAAGTTTTGTGTAGTCGATTCCCTGGGGGTAGAGGAAGCTGCAGAATGCTCTCCTTCCCAGGGGCTCCTCTTATCCATGGAAACTCAGGGCTTCCTGCACTGGGAAGGTCGTAGAGGAGCACACAGTAGCACACAGGGCTCTGAGAAGCTTGGCAATGTGCCCGAGTCTGTACAGCAAGGGCTGGGTGTCCTGAGATACGCAGTCCTACCTCCTGCCAGGTGCCACATAGGCGTCCTACCAAGACCAGGCCTCTAACCCCTAAAGTCAATGGCATGTCCATGACCCTTGATAGGCATTGCCCAGGTGGAGGCCGGGCTCATGACGGGCTGCTTAAGGATAGACGCTCTCGCCGGGCGGTGGTGGCGCACGCCTTTAATCCCAGCACTCGGCAGGCAGAGGCAGGCGGATCTCTGTGAGTTCGAGGCCAGCCTGGGCTACCAAGTGAGTTCCAGGAAAGGCGCAAAGCTACACAGAGAAACCCTGTCTCGAAAAAGAAAAAAAAAAAAAAAGGACAGACGCTCTCTCCAACTTACCCAACAGGTATTTATTACAGGCCTACTGTGTTCCGAGGCTCTATAAACATGAGGCAGGTCCTCCACCACCCCCACACCACATCTCCTAGGACTCCCAGTACCTCACGCCCACCTCCCAGCTTCATTTCTGCCCAATCCATCTCATCTCAGCCTTCACCAGACCCTTCCCAATTGCGGCTGTGCAGACGGTCTCAGCTCCTGGAGAGCAGGGTGGCGAGGGAGTCCTGCAGCAGAAGCGCCAGAGCAGAACTGGGGGGGCACAGTGCTGATGGGGGGGGTAGGGACGGGGGGGGGGCAAAGCGCCAGCTGTAGAAATTGAAGCAGCAGAGAGGAGGAGGGCGCACCAGGAGAGGCAGGATGAAGGCCGGCCCTTGTGTGGATGCTAGGAGTGGGGGTGTGGGGGGAGGCATCCCTGCACAGTAGAGGCTGTAGTAGGACTCTCCTAGAGCCTATAGATGGCTGGAACCCCACAGCAACAGGCTGCAGAGCACAGTGAGCAGCCCCAGGGTGCTGGCCGGCTGCAGGGTGTGGGCCCCACTGACGTTGCACAGGTCGGTGGAGCAGCACGTGACGTTCTTCTTGCCCACGTAGTAGTTCTCCGAGTCGTCCTCGCAGTTTGAGCTGCAGCCCTTACTGATAACTGTCACGAGTCCAATGGCCCCTGGGAAGACAGGGTGACACTTGGGTTGAAGCCAGGCCTTGCTATTCCCCTCCCCTGCCCCTGCCTCGGGCCCCTTCCTGAGCATGCTAACGCTCTGGATGAGTGAGCGGGCCGAGGAGGGGGAGGGTAGGAAGGTGGAGTTGAGGGTTGGGATGGCCGAGCAGGAATGTGCAGATATATGGATAGGTGGGCAGATGGACAGAGGGAGAACTGTGGCAAAGCCCAAAGTCGAGATTCTTTGCTGCTTAGCTGGAGAAGGGAGGGATGCTGAAAAGGCAGGATAGCAGAGTGGCTGGGCAGCAGAGCAACGGGCGGCGAGAACTGTGTGGGGCAGCGGGAGGGGGGGGACGGGGACGGGACGGGACTCACGGACACGTGATGTCCAACAACTGTTCTGGCCCTGGCTGCAGTTCTGCACGTTCAGGCAGTCTCTGTTGCTCACTTGCGCTGTGCATGAATAGCACTGCAGGCCGGCACCTGTGGATGAAGCCGGAGGCTTGAGGCTCAGAGGCTGGCCAGCTGCACTCCAAGAGAGCCTTCCCAGACACTCTCATCCCCACACAGAGTGGAGAGACCCATCTCGGTCCCCTCCAGGCTGCTGAAGTGGAAGTCCAAAAGCCTCTGACACCCTTCTGGGAGGGCTCTGCGCCAGCCTACCTCACCGCGGTCACCCAAAGCCCACAGCCTGTGCTGTTACTATGTCAGGAATTTAAAGCTTTTAGTAAATGCCTGTGATCCCTGAGAGAGGGGTAAGAGGCCTCAGGGACAGGTCACGCCTGGAAAAAGCCCCGCTGGGCACTAGGCTGGAGGGAGATGCAGAGAGACACTTCCTTAACTTGTGCGTGCTGCTTGCTGGGCACTGAGGTCGTCTACCTTTGTCCCCTAAACCCAGCTTGCCTCTCAGCCCTTCCTAGACCCCCACGATGCTGTGTGGCAATGGTAGGGCCTCTGGGCCCATCCTGCTCTGTGTCTGGGGCAAGTGGCCCCAGATGCCAGGATGTGTTGGCTGTCTTCTCTCTTCAAAAAAAATGATAAAGCTGGCGTTCAAGTCACACCTGTCGGAACAGATGCTGAACCCCCGACTTCAGTGGCTACAACCTTCGTGCTGCGTAGGTCTCCGGTGCCTTACAGGCAGCCCCCCCTCCCCACCCCTGTGTAAATGAGGAAGCTGAAGCTTTGAAAGTACAGTGACCTTTTGGGAGTCACTTGACGGGAGGGTCCAGCACACTAGATCATCCCAGACTGACCACCCAGTGGACTCTCACACTGGAGGCAAAGGGAGCAGGGGGTAGCCCCTTGCGTCCCCTCTCAAGACATCCTGAGTACCCTTTCCTGCTCTGTTCCTCCCTCTTTGCCCAGTGACACTTCTCAGCTTGAGACTGCTGGCCCATGGGCCTCCCTGACGAAGAAGGCCGGGTAGCCCTGTACATCTGTCCCTCAGTGGCCTTTCCGGGAGCCCTTCTGTTCCTCCCAGCCTGCCTCTCACGGGACGATAGTGAGAGCCCTCCCTGCAAAGCTGCTCAGGCTCCTTGCTCTTCTCTCTCCTATTCCCTCCTCTTAGTCCATCAGCCCCTTTAACATTTCCGCTTCACTCTTCCCTAGCCCTGCCCCATGGCCGTCCGAAGCTTACCTGGCTGCAGAGCCAAGCAGGTGGCCAACAGGAAGAAGAGGATTGCCTTCATGGTCGCAATGGGCGGCTGGGAGTGTGCCTCCAAAGGCTGTTTTTTTATATGGCTTCAGCTGGTGGAGGAGGGTCTGTTACCCACAGTCAACAGTGACAGGTTCCCTGGAGCCAGTGAAAGCCCAGGGACCGGCCCATTCCAATCTGATCTCACACACCTCCCACTGCCTGTGTCCCTTCTTTGTGGTGCTGGAGGGCACAGCCTTTCCAGGGTGTGGCCACGGCCTCTGCTAGAAGCCCTTTCTCAGCCACCCACAAAACAAGGGCTGGAAATCCTAAGACACCCACACTGTGCCTGCCCTTCTCAGGGGAGTGAGGCCAGTTCTGAAACATCACTTTCTTGAGGTTCTCTGCTCCCCAAGTCATTTTGGCCAAGACAAAGGTGCATCTGTGGGACCCCAGTGCTCGGCACCAAGGCTGTGTTGCCTTCCTGGGGGGCCCATGCTCCCTGAGAAAACAGGCCTGGATTGAAGGCCACAATGACTGGCTGCTAAAAGGTGTCCCTGAATGGGGCCTCTTCTGGGGTTGCCTTCCTTGGACAGGGACCCAGGAGCCGCTGAGGAATTTGGACAGCCATAAGAGCGTGTCCTAGAGCGTTGGAGTGTGCCAGGCCCTGGACTAAGGGATCTAGCCTCAGGACCTTGTTTATCCCCCCAACTTGGAACTTTAGCTACAAGAGTCGGGAAACACAGCTTCCAGGCCACCACTTGAGAGGTGCTGCTGTCCCCAGACCCACCTCGCACACTGCTCTGCGGTCTGGGGGGCACCCAGCCTACAAAGCAGGGAGGGATGGAGATCAGGCCGTCTCTCCCCGGGCAGCCTCCCTGCTGGGTTGTAGTGGTAGTGGCTGTCTCTCTTTAGCAGAGGCCACAGATCTCGTGGGTCAGTCTTCCCCAGCCAGCTCTGACCACAGTTGCCTTTAGATCCAGGGGTTCGGTGCTCCCTACAGCTGTTGGCTTTGGGGTGATTCATAGTCTTTGTTGTTTGTCTCAACCTGAGGCTCACCTACACCCATCATCCTTCAGCCAGGCTCTCTTGGTAACCTTGCTGGGCACACTGTTGTTCTGGCCAGATGCCAGTGGGTAGAAATGCTGGCCATGGCCGCCATCCACTTGCTCACAACCAGGGACAGTGGTCTCTGGTGTTCTCTTGCCCCTGCTGATAGATCCCTGACTACCCCTCCACCCTAAAAGTACCCCGAGAACAGCCTGGCCTTTAAGGCATGTGAGAGTGTTAAGTATTCCCCTCTAGCCTCAAGGAAAAATGCCACGTCCCAGCCATGCCCAGACCGTGCAACAACCACAGATTGGCTCATGGACTCTAACTTGCAGTAATCTGTATTCTCCCCTGCCCAACTCTCTAGCACTCCTGGGCTGGCCTCTTTTCCCTGGAAATTCTCTCATTTGGCAGTAAAGAATCTGTGGCTCAGAGAGAGAGAGAGAGAGAGAGAGAGGCAAGATCCTGCTCAAGGTCACACAGAGTGAGGGTACCCTCCTCGGATGCTTTCCTGTTCTCTGCCCACCTAGAATTTCCTCTTGGAACATCCCCTCCTGCCACAAGCCTGCCAGTCCAAGGGAGTGTTGTAAGCGCCCACAGCTTGGCTGTGTCCATGGATGGCTGTCTGCCTGCTCCCACCCACCATGATGGCTGCCCCTGGAGAGACCTTGCTTATCTGTCTTGGCACTGGAGGCACCGGCACCCAGCACCAGCTGGAACAGTCATTCCCCAAATATTTACAGGTGTGTAAATGTTTGTCGATCATGCTTGATATGAAGTGAATATTCTAAAGGCAGTAGTTCTTGAATGGAACACGCCTCCTCCCCCAGGATCAATGCCTAGAGGCAGTTCTGGTTGGCTCAGCCCGGGGGCACTGGATGGATATAGTGGGCACAGGCCAAGATCTGCTCAACACCCACAGTACCAGAACCTTGCAGAACCTCTGGGCCCCAAACACCAGTGATGTCCAGAGGGGGAACTCTGCCTCATCTCAAATATTGAAGACTGTGACTATGATTTTCCTACAGCCCCACCTCTCACCACAGGCTTAACTCTGACCTCAGCCCAACTCTGAACACTCATTCTGGTGACTCTAGTCCCCAAATAGGGCAATATCATAGCCACACCCTGAGTCCTGGCTATGCCCATACATGAGCCTGATCATGACCACATGCTGAACCTGACCCTGGTCACACTCTGAGTCTTGATCCTTGATACACACTGAGCCCTGATCCTGGTCACTCTTCCTAATCCTGGACACACAGTGAGCTCAGCTTCTGCTCACACAGTGATCCTGACTCTGGTTGCAAGCTGCTCCTTGACCCCTACCCACACACTGAGTCTTGATCCTGGTCATACCGTGTGCCATTTCTCTAACCACATATTGAGCAGTGGACTCTACTCACACAGTGAGCCCTGATTCTGCTCACACACAGAGCCTGATTATGGTTACGGTATGAGGCTTGATCTTGGTTACACACTTTGCTCTGAACTTACTGCTGGCTAACCCCTGACCCTTGCCAGTCACGATTAGGGCATGCACTGAATGCAACCTTGTGGCCTGAACTGAGCATGAATCCTCTGGTGGCACACTTCCTGAGAAGGCCTGTCACAAAGTGCATACTCCCTTCAAGGCTCTCCAAGAGTGAACTGTGGTGATATTGTGTTCCCCAAAATATTGTGCACCCTAGTAAACTTATCTGGGGTCAGAGAACAGAACAGCCACTAGACATAGAGGCCAGAAAATGGTGGCACACACACCTTTAATCCTAGCATTCCAGAGGCAGAGATCCATCCGGGTCTCTGTGAGTTTAAAGCCACACTGGAAACAGCCAGGCATGGTGACACACGGCTTTAATCCCAGGAAGTGAGCCTTTAATCCCAGGAAGTGATGGCAGAAAGCAGAAAGGTATATAAGGCATGATGGACCAGGACTTAGAGCTGGTTAAGCTTTTAAGCTTTTGAGTAGCACAGTTCAGCTGAGATCCATTTGGATGAGGACACAGAAGCTTCTAGTCCGAGGAAACAGGATCAGCTGAGGAATTGGCGAGGTGAGGAAGCTGTGGCTTGTTCTGCTTCTCTGATCTTCCAGCATTCATCCCAAGACCTGGCTCCAGGTTTGTTTTTATTATTCGTGCTACAGTGAATGTGGTCTGGGTGTGACCTTGACGTGACTCACCCTTAGCCTGGCTCCACTGCCTGAGTCTCTAGTTTTTCTTGTTCTCTCTTTTCCTCCACTTCCCACCACAGCCCACCATGTTCCCTGGAGAGCCTGCCCGTTCACATAGCAAAGAAGCCACTGTTCTTTGGGTGTGTATTCGCAAAACTATGCCTTTCCATCAGATCTCTACCTCTTCTTAAGGAGCCATCACAGGGTCCCCTGCTTGGACACAAATCATAGTTGGGTGGAATTGTAATTTTGCATATAGATAGCTTTTAAAAGCAAAGTCACCGTGTGGAATGCAAAAAACCCACAACTGACCTCTGTTTATGCCACTGCGGGCCTTAGGAAACATGGTCTCTGAGGTCAGAGGTATGACAGGTGCAGCCAGGCCTCCAGGAAGCCTCTCCCACTAAGGTCCCTACGTTGGGTCCTGGAAGTCAAAGCCACTCCTTTCAAGCTCTGTGTGTGATATGCTGATGAAGTGGTATGGAAACCTTGCCACGTGAAAGAGTGTGGGTATTGGTCAAATGTACAGTGTGTGTGTCTTGTGAGAGTGAGCACATGTACAAATATGAGTATTGGGGGTACTGTCCTGGACAGTGGGCTGGAGGTCTGAAACTCCACAGGCCCTGTTGCATCCTGGGACATGTCCTAGTTTTAATCTCCATGGCCTCTGCTTACTCAGAGGTGATTTTTTTTCCCTCAGCATTATTCATGGCTCTGTCTGCAACACCCCCTTCCCCCAGGCTCCCAACTGTCATCAGCTAGCCTTTGCTTTAAATCTCTGAGAAATGTCCCTGTTTGTCTCCACATGCCCACTCCTCCTTAGAGACAAGTCAGTGAGAGAGAGAGGCCTGAGCAACCTTGGAAGGCGGAATGGGAGGTTGGTGATTTCTCCACCTGAGTAATGGGCCCCCCTGCCGTCCAGGCCTTTTTCAGGCAAAGGCTTGCAGGTAGAGGGACAGTCTTGCAGGGATGATCCGGGCACTTAGAAGATGGCCGAGGTAAGCTAGACCATGATAAGTGATCTGCCAAGACCGACCCTTTCCAAGGCCACTTTAGATATGCCGGGAGGGCAAGTCTGGCTGCTGAGGAGGCTGCAATGGTACAAGAGTCACCTCAAGGGCTTAACTATGGATTAGTGGGAGGGAGCAGATGGGACCTCTTGGTGCCAGGTTCAAGGGGACACCAGTCTTCCTCTCTTCCCGAACCCTTCCCCATGGCTAGAGTGAACTCAGCCCTTTAGATGACAAGGGCCCTGGAGTCATGCGCCAGGCCCCACTTCCATGCCGAGCCCTACCACTAGAGAAGTGTGTGGTCCCAGGTTCACAAGATGGCAGCAGAGAGCCACACGCAGGGGCAGTGCCAGCCATCCCAGGGGAGTCCAGAAAACTCAGAAATACTGAGGGTTCTGGGTTCCAGTCACACCACATGCCTGGTATCCTCTGTGACTCAGTTTCCTCCTGCATTCCTCACGCATTTAACTTTATCATGCAGTTCATGACCCAGAGCCACCTGCTGCAAGACAATGGCTGTTCCAAGCCACTGTTTCAGGACAGCTCACAGTGCAGCAGCAACGGTTGACAATGAGGGAAGGAAAGAACAGGACCGAGGAGGAGGCAACAGACCACCAGGGCATGCATGGACCAGAGGTCAGGCAGATGGAGCGGGAGGGGAAATCCAAAGGATGGATTCTGGGGGCAGGGCTAACCAGAACTGCTTCACTGGATGTGAGGGAGCATTCAAAGTGACCCTTAGTGAATAGGAAGGTGGAACTGCCAGGAAGCACTATGTGCACCGGGGGTGGGGGGTGGGGGAGGTAAGGGGAGGTGGGGGGGGATTGCCAGGCTGGTCAGGAGGCTCTTGATCTCCATTTCAGAAACACTGTGTTCAAGGTGCATGTGAACAGCTATGTCCAGGTGCTTGGCAAAAGACAGACGTTTGGACATCGGGGGGGGGGGGGGTAGAGTCTGGAAGGAGACGTGGATTTGGGAGCCACCCAAACCCCAGGACTGGAGATCCCTAGGGGGTGTGAATGGAGGGAGCAAAGGATCCGACAAGAGAGGGTGGGGAGGAGCGGGCAGAGGGTCCTGGGTGCTCAGGCAAGGGTGTGAATTAAGGAGGAGCAAGTTTCCATAACCCGCCTTTCTATGGCACCGTGACAAACTGCCCCAGTGTGGAGGCCTGAAACAACACAATTCCGTTTTCTCACGCTTCTGCAGGCTAGGGTACTGAGATCGGGACGCCACCAGGGCTGTATTCCAAAAGAGGACGTTTCCTGGCCTTTTGGAGCTCCTGTAAGCCTTCCTGTTGCACTTCTTGTTGGTATAGCCTTCCTCCATCTTCAAAACCTAGGGCCCAACCTCTGTTGTCCCTTCACTGTCTCCATTGCGGTGTCTTCTTTATATTCTTTATATTCTGATTCAGGTATGGTTCACATGCAAAAAGGTTCATCTCATCTCAAGGTCTCCCAAAGCATCCACGCTGCACTACGTTTCAAATCTCATCATCAAAATCCTCTAAATTGGGCACATTTTGAACTCTAAAGCAAGGGTCCATAGGGATGGAAAGGGATCCTGGAAACTGGAGAGCCTTGGGAACCTCCCACCACAAGGTGGCGCTGGACTTAGCCTCCCGTCCGTGCTCGCCCGGCCATGGTTCCCAGGACCGGACGCTCAGCCCGGGCTTCCGCTCCTCATGAACGCGCGGCTCCCTCGGGCCTTCGTCGTTCTACGGGCGGGGGAGCTGCCGGGCCGGGGCTGCTCCGTTGTTCAGCCGCGGTGTAGCGAGCTAGGCACCACTGAGAATAGAAGCCTCCCGGTGGTCTAGAGCGTCCCCGGAAGTGGCTCGGGGAAGGCCTCGAGGAGCGGACCGGTGGAGAGCTGCGTGGCCGGTATTTCCGGCCAGTAGTGGCGGCTCGGGGTCCTCAGGTGAGTGGGGCCGGGCCGGGCCGGGGCCGCCGCGAACTGTGCTGGAGGCCGGGCCCACGGAGCCGGACGCGCGTTGTCGTTTCCCCGCCCGGAGCTCCTGGGGACTAGCGGATCCCTTCTCAGGAGTCCCGGGATCGGGTCCCCACGGCTCCCAGGCGCTCCACCGGCACGCAGACCGGGCAAGCTCGGTTGTTCCTCCCCTCCTAGGACCCTTCATCCATCGTCTCTTGCCGGTGTTTTGAGTTTTCTCTCAGTGCGTCGTCCGGGCTGCAGCCCAGTGGCAGGTTGTTTCTTAGACCCGTCCTCCAAATGCCTCAGGTCCGACTCGAAGAAATTTGCCTCTCCCCTTAGGAGCTTACTTACATTCCCGCTCCCAGAAAAGTAGTCCATTAAGTCCCTGTTCAAGTGGCCCTGGGTGGTTAGTGCTTCCTTTGAAGTTTCAAGGTTAGAAGCCTCCCGGATTTCTGCAGCCACGTTTAGGAGGTTCTAAGTAGTACAAGGTTCGAATTTTCCCTCTCTTCCTCTTTGCCCTTCCTAGAACTTACTGGCTAGCCCAGGCTGGCCCTGTACTCAAAGCAGTTCTGCCTCTGTCTCCCAAGTGCTAAGATGGCAGGTTTGAGCCACCACAGTCAGCTTGGCAAAATTTCATTTCTGAAGTGTGTGTTCAGCCACTTAACCACTCTCTACCCATGTGCAGGGCAGGGCTCCAGGAAAGAGCCATCATGAGCTGGGCCTCCTTCCGGAAGCTTGTCCCTCCCTCAAGTTGCTGCAGAATTCCTCAGCTCCTTGGGTTTGTTATTAAATGTTCCCCCCTTGAGAGCAGACTGTGGCCTTGAATTCCTTCTGTCCCACAGTGAGGCGCACACAGCAAATGCTGTACGTGCAGGTGGTATGCACACCGCCCTCACTGACTAGAATGGGAGACCCTTGGGGACCAGCGCCAAGTTCAAGGCAGGAGGCTGACTTGAGGGAGGAAACCGGGTTACACAGCTGGCTGGTGACAAGCTGGCATTCCTTCCCTGTGTATCTTTGGAACTCTGGCACATTTGCATAAATGTGTCTCTTACATTGTGGTCTCAGGTACACTTTTGTGCTGCTCAGGGAAGTAACCCTGTAGCCTTCTGGCTCATCAAATGCGTGATTGGAAGGATCTGCCCAGCTAAGGTTTGGACGGGGGAAGGAGAAGGCAGAGGCCATTAGGAATGCATTGTGACTCTTACCTTTTCCGGACAGTTTTGAAGGTTGCTGGTGCTGCTTGCTCTGTGGTCTGCAAGGACGGGCTAGTTAACAGACTGGATAGCAAACCCCAGGCCCAGTGGCACTGATGTTTGAGGTGGCGCTTTCCAGTGACTCTAAGCCCATCTTGATTGTTCTTAGTAACGTTTCTTTCTTCCTCCTCTGCTTTCCAGTTCCTGAAGTGTATGGGTAAGACGACATTGTGAATCCTGGTGAGAAGTATTCCCAGCTCAGAAACCTGGACACTGTTGACGGGGAAAGCTGCCACCTTTTGCCATCTGTGTGAAGGCCCGAGGCTCCAGCTACACCCAGCAGTCCAGGGTAACTCAACCCTGTCACCTCCCCTGAAGAGAACAGCAGTTGACTACACTACTAGGATCTGAGGCCTAAGTGGGCTGGAGCCCCAATACCGAAGGGAAACTGAGGCAAGATACTGCTGTAGGCAGAGAACAGAGCCAAGAATGAACCTGGCTTGAGCCTAGGCTCAGTCCTGTGGGCAGGCAGACAAGAAAGGGAGAGACTGGCCCAGGGAGCCAGAGAAAAACATAGTCAGGGAAGGACAGGCAGAGCCCCAGCCTGGACCACCTCCTCATGGCCTCCAAGCAAGCTGCAGCCAAGGGCAAGGGGGGGAAGCGCAAGCGAGTGGTGCTGACCCTGAAGGAGAAGATCGACATCTGCACTCGGCTCGAGCGTGGTGAGAGCAGGAAGGCCCTGATGCAGGAGTATAACGTGGGCATGTCCACTCTGTACGACATCAAAGCCCACAAGGCCCAGCTGCTCAGGTTCTTTGCCAGCTCAGACTCTCACCAGGCGCTGGAGCAGCGGCGGACCTTGCACACGCCCAAGCTGGAGCACCTGGACCGAGTGCTGTACGAGTGGTTCCTGGTAAAGCGTGCCGAGGGTATCCCTGTGTCGGGCCCCATGCTCATCGAGAAGGCCAAGGACTTCTACAAGCAGATGCGCCTGACAGAGCCCTGTGTGTTCTCTGGAGGGTGGCTTTGGCGCTTCAAGGCCAGGCATGGCATTAAAAAGTTAGATGCCTCGAGCGAGAAGCAGGTGGCTGACCACCAGGCTGCGGAGCAGTTCTGTGGCTTTTTCAGGAGCCTCGCGGCTGAACATGGGCTGTCTCCCGAGCAGGTGTACAGCGCCGATGAGACGGGTCTGGTCTGGCGGTGCTTGCCAAATTCCACCCCGGATGATGGGCCTATGCCCCGCTTCAAACAGAGCAAGGACAGACTGACTGTTTTAATGTGTGCCAATGCCACTGGCTCCCACAGAATCAAGCCCTTGGCCATTGGGAAGGGTGGTGGCCCCAAAGCCTTTAGAGGCATCCAGCACCTGCCTATTGCTTACAAGGCCCAGGGTAATGCCTGGGTAGACAAGGAGATTTTCTCAGACTGGTTCCATCATATTTTTGTCCCCTCCGTGCGAGAGCATTTCAGAACCATAGGCTTGCCTGAGGACAGCAAGGCAATCCTCTTGTTGGACCATTCCCGAGCGCATCCCCAGGAGTCCGAGCTGGTGTCCGAGAATGTCTTCACTATCTTCCTGCCTGCCAGTGTGACCTCCTTATTGCAGCCCACAGAGCAAGGCATTCGCAGAGCCTTCATGAGGCTCTTTATTAACCCTCCTGTGGCCTTACAGGGCTTCCCCACCCGGCACAGCATGAACGATGCCATAGTCAATGTGGCCTGTGCCTGGAATGCTCTGCCGAGCCAGGTCTTCAGGCGGGCTTGGAGGAAGCTGTGGCCCACTGTCACATTCCCCGAGGCTTCCTCCTCTGAGGAGGAAGCAGAATGCTGCAGCATGAAGCCTCACAATAAGACTTTTGCACACATCCTTGAGCTCGTGAAAGAAGGGCCCTCCTGTTCTGGCAGCAGGCTTCAGAACAGCAGGGCTGAAGAGCAGGCTGTGGCGGGGAGGGACATAGAGGAGGCCCCTGCCGTTGGGACACCGTCCCAGGCCACTGGGCTCGCAGAAAAGGCAGAGAAAGATGCTGGTGAGGATGAGGAGGCAGCCTGGGAGCAGGCAGCCACCTCCTTCCAGGCACTTATGCGCTTTGCAGAGCGGCAGCCATGTTTTACCATGCAGGAGGTGGGGCAGCTGCAGGCATTGCACACGGTGTTCAGGAGACAGCAGCAGTTGAGGCAGCCCCGCGTGGCTCTCAGGGCTGTGATCAAACTCGAGACCCTTCAGGAGCACCCTGGTGGGTGTCGGGCCACAGCCCCCTCCACCTTGCCCTGCTCCTCCGCAGCAGGTGGTAACTGAAGATGTCGGTATCTGCTGACCCCCTGCAGCGCGGCTCTGTAGTGTGTGCAGCCGTAGTGTGTGCAGCCGTGGGGCTCAGACTGCGGCTAGGTAGGAGCACATGCTCAAATGAGAGCAAGCAGGACTGGAGCCCCAGGAGCGTGGCTCCTGTCAGGGTGGCTCCTGGTTCACACAGAGGGCTCCCCGTGTTCTGGCTAGGGGTTTGACTGTATCTCCTAGCACGGGTGGGTATCGTTTGAATGGCAGGAGACCTGTGCCCGCCCTCAGCGTTCTGGAGCTCTCCTCGCTGCAGCCGGGTCCAGTGGGCCAGCTCTGCCTCTGGTGTTGGAAGACTGAGCCACGTTAGCAGGTTGAAGTGCCTTGAGGGGTGTACCTCCAGCCCTCAGGAGGCTCTCTTTCTCCCCAACTGGTGAACCCCCAAGCCCAGTCCCGAGGGCACTGGCTTCAGCTCCTGACCTCAGTGCTCACGTCCCCCACTAGGCACCATGCCGTCCGTCCTCTTGGTCTGAGCCCACCTCAGCCATGGACAAATAAACTCCGTGGTGAGACTCTAGTGTCCCTGTCCGCAGCAGGCCCTACCTCTAGGGGTCAGGTTCCATGGAGACGCTGCATGCTAGTCTTAGCATTGCTCAGAGGCCGACGTGTCCAGAAGCCCGTGCTCCCCAGAACCTCGAAGTAACAGTTGACCTGGACTCAACAGGATAGGCAGGTTAGCAGTAATCCTGTGGAAGGTGTCTCTGCACTAGTTGGTTCTGTGGAAGCCAGCTGTCAGAGAACATGACTTTTCCTGACCTTGGAGCTGATGAGCAGCACCGTGGCTACTGTGTCTGTGACTCCCAGTGAGTGCCCTTTGTCTGCAGCGGTTAGCTCTCTGTTCTTTCACCATGGCTTTGTCCTTGACCCCCGCTGCCTTTGGGGTTCATGTAGCTGAATTGCCACAGTTTTCATTCCAGTGTTCCCCGACAGCTGCTTCACCAGGAGACCTTTGCCTGGGGAACCTCTGAGAGCCAGGGAGGGGGGGCTTCAGGAATGTTGGTTTGTGTTTCTATGTCTGTCCAAACACCGAGGATGGATGTCGCAGACCACTCTAGTTGTGGCTGGATGTTTTGCTTTACCTGCATGTGTGAACATTATAACCGGGTTGTTTTTAGAAGTCTTTGTTGTGATTCTTCGGTCCCTGTTGACAGGAGTCATTGTTCTGTCACACCGCTTGTTCTGTGTGTCCAAGTGACATGTGTATGCTCATGTGCTGTGTGGTTTCTGGCTACTATGGGGACTGTTGTGTTACCGTTGTGGCTACTTGAGCTGCTGCAGGTCAGAGGTTGGAAGTCACGATGCCTACAGCATCAGATGATGGACATGTGGAGGGAAAGTCCCACCCTGGGAGGATGGGGCAGGGCTGGGGGAGCTCCTGGGTCCGTAAGGTGTGTGCCCATGAGACCACACTCCAGGACCAGTGCTGGCTGACCTTGAGAACCTGCTCCTGGTGTTGCCACTTACTAGATTTGTGATGTCTCTTCCCAGGGCACCTTCCAGAACAACCGAGGTGGGCAGGCCCCCTTTGTCTTCAGAGGACCAAATGTTCTGCCTTCCCGTTCTCCAGCCATTAGCAGCTAGCTTCCTTGAGGCTTGTGCTAGCGGTGTCTAGGTACAGACTTGAGGAAGGGGTGTCAGTGCCCTGAGAGCATGCACTTCTCTACTGCCGCTCATGTATGCTCTGAGCATGCCCAAGGTACTCCTCCTTAGGACCAGCCTCTTAGAAGCCCGAGCAGTCTAGTGTTTTAGCCTCAGAACCTTTTCCCCAAGCACTCTGAGATGGTAGACCCAGTGTGGCAGATGTAGAGACAGAACTGGCAGGACCTCATTCCCTTTCCCTCTGCCCAGTGGTCACTGAGGCCCTCAGAAAGCCCTGCGTTCTCCAGGGCAGAATGTGCTCTGGTCCCTCTATATACTGTCTGCTTTCTCCTTTGCCTCTCAGATACCTGTGTAGCCCAGGCTGGCTTAGAACTGCAGCCCTACTTCAGCCTCCTGTGTGCTAGTATCATGGACGTGCATTGCTGTGCTCGGCGCCTTCCAGCTTCCTACCAGGAACCAGGCTGTTGTTCCATTGACAGACCTTGGGCACTGTAGTCAGTTGCCCGGCTGCTCCCTTCCACCAGCAAAGCCTTTCCTCTCTGTGTATTAGTCAGAGACCCTCCACATCACCTCTCAGAGGTTAGTTTGTCAACTCTAGCCCAATGCTTCCTGGAGCCTGGGATGTTGGCAGCCCTTGTGTTCTCAACAGGGCCAGAGTAGGACTGCTCCTTCCTCTAGATAGGCACAAGGAGCTGATGCCCACAGTCGTTCTGTGTCCAGCAAGAGATAGATATCATTTCCAGGGTGTGCAGTTTCCTCTTCAAGGGGATGGGTACCTTGAGCCCTACCTGGCCCTTTGCAGCTATCTGGGGAAGATCATTCTGTTAGCATTTGGTTGGAGAATATTGTCCCTGTTTATGAGGGCCTGGGTAAGACTGTAACCCCTTACCAGTACTTGCTGCTTGGTGGAAGAGCAGAAGCACCCTGTTACAGCCCTGTGTGTTGTCTCCACAAAAGTGCATCCACAGCAAGACAAGAAGCCTTTGTCCTGTGGGTGGAGGATGGTGAGCAAATGGGTGGGCAAGTTGGTGGGTTAACTGGGTGAGTGGGTAGAAGAGGCTGCTGCCTTGCCCAGTTACCTAGGTGGAAGCTAGAGTCTATTGGGAAGCAACTTCATGACCAGCCGCACTGAACCTCAGTACCATGTGATCTCAGAAAGAGAAACTGGGAGAGGATCCTGGATGGGGCTGTGATGGCTGCTGTCACCTCCTTTGTTAAGATGGAGTCTGAGGTTAGCTAGAAGAGGACCCTGTGGGAGGGTCCAAATCTGGAATTTGAAGCTGGGATCATCCTCTTGTGAGCCTGGCCCTCAGCAAGAGGATACCCTGAACTTAGCGGGGTTGTGTCGGGGAGATAGTGAGGCTGTGGCCGTGGAGTGAACTGCCCTTAGTCCTGGCTCCAGCTCGTTTACATGGTGGCCTTTTGCCAGCTTGTTCCTGCCTGCCTTCAGCCCCACCACCAGAGCACTCCTTGCATCCCCAATGAGTGTCATGCCGTCCTTGATCATGGGACGGTAGGTTTTTAAGTAGGGAATCCAGGGCTCCCTATTGAGTGATGGGACCAGTTGCAGCCTGGCTGAATCTACCTTGAGATTGTTTTGTTTGTGGTTCCAAGGATGTAACCCCCAGCTCTTACCCCCTGTCATGTGTTTAATAGCAGAGCGGCTTGAGCTCCAGGGAAGGGAGGTAAGCCAGGGTGTAGTGCCCCTTAAGGGGAGCATCCTAAGGCTGGGAAACCATGGGAGCACTTGTATGATGCGGGGAGGGTATGCCAGGGTCCTAAGGCCTCTTCTGGATGCTTAGCCCTCTGGGTGGGGTTGATATAGCTCCCTCTGTTGGACTCCTAGGCCAGGGTTATTTTCCCACTAAGTGCCCAGCCCCCTGTCCAGAACCCTGGCTACCTCATGCCCTTGCATCCCTGAGATCACAGCCCCAACCTTCAGCACCATCCTGCCTCTGCTCCCCTAGCCCAGCACCAGCCTGTGGAGGAGCTTGTCCAGATGAAGGGACCTGCCCCTGAGAGATGGGAGAGCGTTCCGAAGCTCACAAAGGACAGGAGGTAGAAAAGACAAAGGTTGCATTCTGTGGCTAGACACATCAATAAAAGGCCTTCTGTGGAATGCAGCAGAAGCACCATCCAATAAAATCGTGTCCCCACCTGCCACCCCTATGGTAGTAAATTCACTGTGTCCTCAGCCCTTACAGCCCTTCATGCCTGCGTTCCTTGTGATCTCTTGAGTCGGGGCAGGCAGCTGCCCAGAGTGCTGAATTGGTTCTCTGTCCTTTCGCTGGGGACAGGCATGTGCCCTGTAGTCTGGGCTTCCTAAGGAAGAAGGCCACAGTGAAGTTTGGGGCTTCTGGGCTGTAGCCTCCTGCAGAAGGATTCCTGGGAATCCATGGGAAGACTGAAGAAACAGACCAGCTCCCATAGGTACCCAAAATGGTCAGAGAAGTGTGGAGTGGAAGGACAGACGCTAGGGGGCCCTCTCCCTACACGCCACCATCTCTGCACAGAAAGTTTGTGCCCTCTGCGGGGAAGATAGAGACTTTTGCTCACTTCTGTAACATTCCATCCACAAGACCATGTATACAGCTGTGCTAAGAGACTATTAGGACGGACCCATTGGTAACCAGCCCCTGGCTCATTCTTCCAACAGGAAAACTCCACAACGTCCCACAGTCCTGCAAGGCTAGGCAGGTTTATGCTTGCTGAAGACGGCGCAGACTCCCAAAGCTTCCACCTCTTCATTTTAGTAGTAATTATCCAAGCAAACCCGAGCATGCAAGAGACTCCCTGAAGCCTTGGTTTGGGCATTCTGCATCCAGCCACCTACCTGTCCCCCTTCCTGGGAACTCCTGTCCTGGTGAGCATTTAGAAAACACTCCTAACTGAAGGGGTCTGCAGTGTCTGTTTCCTGCAGGCTCTACTATGGCTGCCTGGTCCCTGTATACTCCATCAGCTCAGTGTCAGGCTCCACACTGTAGCTTGGCCACTATGCCACCCAGCCACAAGGTCATACTGTTAAGCAGCTTCTCTCCTGGTGGGGAAACCAGGCCCTCCCTCAGCTGCTGTTCTGGTCAAGGGCTTCTGAGCTTTTCCTACTAATTGGATTTTATTTGTTGACATTAAGTGGCATGTGGGCTGACAGGCCTAGCTTCTTACTTGATAAATGGGATCAGAATGTCATTGTGAGTCTTTTAAAAGCTTTATAAAGGATAGCTATGCCTGTCACCATGGCCAGTATCTAACCCTGTACCAACCTCTGCAAGCCTCCAGTGTGTCTTCTCTGACCTCCTCTCTCAGTGACCTGAGAGCATCCACATCTACCAGACGTCTTCTGAGGCTTTCTCGCTCCACCCCTTACAATCCTGGAAAGGGTTGGTGCTGATGTTGCTGCAGTAAGGCTGTGGGTCATTTGCATACTGAATTCATGAAGGGTCTGCTTGGTGAAAGAATCCAGGAAATTGTGTGGGTTTCCTGCCTATGATCCCCAGGGCAGAAAGGGGAGGCTGATGGGGCCTGGCAGCTGGGAAGCTGGTATTTAATGAGGCTAGAAGTTCTGGTTTGGAAATGGTGATGGCTGAAATGGTGTCTCGTGGTATGTGTGACTTAACCAGCCAGATCGAAAGAGGAAGTGTTCACCCTGGAGTCTGGGATGGGCACAGAAAACTTCAGGGCACACCTGGGGCCACCAGGAGTCCTACGATATCAGGAAGAATGCAGGGGTGAAAGGAGACAGTCACTCATGGGAGTTGGAACCACTGCCTGAGAAATCACACGAGGCAGAGAGGGAAGAAATGCCCGCCTGTGCTTCTGTTCCTCACTTCCTGCCTCCCTGTAGCTGTACTCCATGGCAAGACTTGTGAGAAGCCATCACAGAAGGTTGGAAGGGAACATGAAGAGCCAAGGGGAGGGAACACTGAACAAAAGTCACACCATGAGCAAAGGTTGGTCACATGTGTGGGTGCCAATGGCTACACCATCAAAGGTGGTTGGCTTTGTCTCTTTCCTTGAATTTGTGGAGTACCTATTAAGGCTAAAGCCCTGGAGATATCATTGTGTACATAAGAACATCCACAATGTCCTGGTTACCAAGTCTGAAGGCAACTCGAGAGAGGCCTTAACCCTTGAGGATTTGCCATGGGCTCAGGGAAAGGCAGGCATCAGTTGCAAATAAGAACCAGATGTTCACAGAGTGTCAGGCCTCCACTAGCCTAATCGTCTGCCCATCCATCTGTTCACTGATTCATTCATCACCTATACATCCACCCAACCTAATACATGCTCTTCTATGTAGCTACAGTTCTGTCCATCCATTCAACTACATAACACACTCATCCATTCATCTGTCTGCTTGCTTATCTTTCATCATCCAAGCATCATCCATCCATCACCCTCCCATTTATTATCTATCATCCATCCATCATTTATATCTATCCATCCATGTATCATCCAAACATCTTCCATCATCTGTCTATCCATTTATTCGTCTGTACATCCATCCATCCATCCATCCATCCATCATCCATCCATCCATCCATCCATCCATCCATCTACTTACCTATTCCTCAACCATCCTCAGTATCTATCCATCCATTTACCCATGTGTGCTTATTCACCATCAGTTCATTCATCCATCACCCACCTAATATCCATGTATCATCCAGCCATCTACCCACCCATCCACCTGTCTGCTCATCCACCGTCTCTCCATCTACCCAACTGTCTACACTACTTCTACCTACTTGCCCATCTGTCAACTCAGCTACTCAGTTCACCTTCTACCCATTCACTACCTATCAATCTGTGCATCTGACACTGTCGCCCTCATGGAACACCTTGGTACCATTGGTCTATACTTGTCAAACTCCTTCCAGGGCTTACTAGATTAGAAATCCTTCCTCCTGTGAACATCTGAGGCCAACATGCCTATCTATACTTAGAAGCAGAGTCCATGGTGTGTTCCTTGCCAGTTTGCTCCCTGGGTCCATAATCTGCCAGGCCTTCCTACCTTACGGATGGTGAACAGAGGCCAGAGATGAGGCTGCAGCCTTGAGTGACCAGTTGAGACCAGCTGAGCTGAGCTGTTGTATTGTATTTGCCGCCTCCTTGTTCTTCCTCTTCTTCCCCTTCCACCTCCCCCTCCCCCTCCTCCTCTTCCTCTTCTTCTTTCTTCTATTTTTCTTCTTTCTTCTTTCTGGATTTTGACTATTCCTGTTCCTAGGCATAGGCTGTGATAGACTTACTGCATACTACAAACAAGAGTTTCCTTACCTCACTTTGCAGACGGAAAGTCTGAGGCCTGGAGGAGCGGGGTCCCCCATGTCATTTTACATAGACTCCCACTGTGGAGGCGGGCAGCCTCTAAGCCTCCTAAATCATTTTGTAGTCTGCTCATTGCCCCTTGACAGTCACCAGACCAGTGATAGAGTCACACGACATCTGAGGGATGGAGATAGGCAGTGGGCCTCAGGATGGGTCTAGGGCCTTTTAGTGAGGACAAGACTAGGCTTATGCATCTGGGGTTGATGTCAAGCAGCTCATCTCCCTGGACTACATTTCAGAAACTTCCAGAATTGACTGCCCTGGCATTCCCCCCCCCCACCCCCCCGCACACACACAGAGGTGTTGCCCAGGGCAGGCATTAGTGGCTCCTCTGAGGAGGTTCCTGCCATTCAACCACTTCAGAGTCACCATGTGGTGGAGGAGTCACCATGGATCTCTACCTCCCTGGTCTGGTTCTCCCATCCCCTGTCTGCTGAGCACAAGGCAGGGCTGCAGCCTCTCTTAGAGACTTGGTGATTCTCCATTTTCTTCCTCAGTATTTATTGAGCACTTTCTGGGTGTTAGGTCCCAGCATGGGTACTGGAGTCCCTCAAAGGTCCTGTGATGTGGGAACTGTGGATCCCAGGGCAGCCATTGTCTTAGGGACTGATGGTAATGAGGCCTTTGCCCTAGTGACTTCAAGGTCCAGGTCTCCATACTGGCTCTGTATCCCACTAAGTTTGGGCAAGGTGAGGATGTCTCTCTCTGAGTAGATGATGGAGTAGGAAGGTCTAAGCTTCCAGGGACCTCTATCATTACCCATGAACTAGGACCAGTAGCCAGCTTGGCTCAGACTGTCTGTCTCCTTCCACCCTTTGCCTGGGGGCAGGCCTGTCAGCCACCTCTAATGTGCCTAGGATGGGGCCAGCTCTGCCAGTCATGTCACAGTGGGTACTGGACCACAGGCCACCAATCACAGTCCTCTTGGCTTTACTTGAAGTGCAGGTCAAAGAGTTTCTCCCACTTTGGAGAGACTGGGAGACCAGGCCAGTGGAAAGCAGGAGCTCCAAGCCCTAGGGGTGCAGATCAGCATGGCTTTCACACGGTGGGTGCTCTTGCTCTGTTCTCCCCTGGGCCCACACAGGGAGAAGAAAGGACCATTTAGGGGTGGGGAGGATTTGTCCCAAAGGAAGGGACTTGCTGAATGTCCCCAGAAGAACAAGCCCAAGGGATGGGAACACATTGAGCAGAAAGCTCACAGAAGAAGCATTTTGGTTTTTACTGCTTTCCTTCAGGGTTTGAAACAGCTCCCGGTACTCTATGGGTCATAGGCAGAGGAGATGCAGTTACTTCTGGCTGTACCACCCACTGTCCGTCAGCTTTCTGCACCCTTGCCTCCAGCCACTCACCTGCTACCCTGGAGGAAGCTGTTCCCGGACTTCAGCCAGCCTCCTCTTTCTTGTCCTGGGCCATTGGCCTATTGTGGAGATTGCAATCCGGTCCTAGAGTGTCACCTAAATGTTGTAGGGGCTCATGGGAAACAGGTGGGTGGGAGAGATCCAGTTTCCCTCTCCTGAGGACCTTGGTTCCCCTACTCCTCCTAGGGAGCAGCGGGAGTCTGGGTAGACAGGGGCCAGCCTCAGAGGTGCTCCTTGCCTTGTCTTCATTTGTCCATCTGCTGTCCGTCCGAAGTGATGGCTCAGCAGGACTCCTTTAGCCTGGCCATGGTCCCTCCAGCCCACAGATGAGAGGTGGCCCGTCTTGTCTGTCCCCCAAAGGTCCAGCTTTTGGTTCTGCAGCCCAGTCCACTCACTCCTGCCTTAGAGAGTTTGAACTTCTGCATATCTTTTGCTCAGTGTAGAGAAACCTTTAGACAGGTCCACTCTTACTCCCTCAGGCTCAGCCAGGGTCCTCCTGAGAGGTTTTCTCAAACATCCCCCTGCAGCCCGTCAGTGGTGGTGCTCACCTTTAATCCTGGTACTTGGGAGGCAGAGCCGGGCGGATCTCTGTGAGTTCAAGGCCAGCCTGGTTTACAGAGCGAGATCCAGGACAGGCACCAAAAACCTACACGGAGAAACCCTGTCTCGAAAAACCAAAACCAAAACCAAAAAGAAAAAAGAAAAGAAAGAAAAATCTCCCTGCAGTGGGACCCAGCTGTTGACATCCTGACCAGGTTGGCTGCTTATTACCCCTGCTTTGAGGACCTGCTGGTGATTGCACAGATTCAGCCACATCCCCAGAGAGTAGCCACAGCTGTGCCCATAAGAAAAACCCAGCAATCTCTGGATGAGACAGGGACCAGGGGAATGGACAGGAGCCCTCACATGGCAGTGAGGAACAAGAATAAGATATCAAAGAATAAGTTAACCATAGATCCTGCTGGAGACTTGGGACTAGACTTACTGGAAAAGTGGTCCTTGGTGGGTTTTGAAAGGAAAAGTATCAGCTCAGGATCCCAAGACCATCTTCTCAGCACAAAGGAGGTTTATTTGCCCCCAGAGGGACAGAGAGCAGGGAATAAGAGACAAAGACCAGAGATAGAGGATGAGGGAGAAGGGGAAGGGAGCAAGAGGAAGAAGTATTTGTCCTGGGGGGAGGGGATGGAAAAGGACTGCCTCTGGATAGAGAGGAGACGGACATGACCCATAGTAAATGGAGGTTTACAAAGGTACAAGGGAAAACCCCATGTTAGGATGAGATGTTTGATTTTTAATTGACCATGTTAATTAGGTGAGCCAAAAGGGGGCTTCAGATTGCTGGACTTTGATACTTTGATAATTGGACCTCGGTAGTCAGCTTCAGGAGGAGGAAGTGGCCAAATAAGGGACTAGACCTAGGTGGCTAGCTTTAGGAATGGAATGAAATGGTTTTTAGCAAGGCAGAGGGAATGGAGAGAAGGGCAAGGCCTGCCAAGCCATGCTGGGGCTGGCCAGAGTCCCTTCAGGTTTCTCCAGAAACCTTTGTTCCGCAGGAGACGGCAAATGTTCCCAAGTGATGTTGTGGATGGATTTCCTGTGAATGTTCCAGAGGAAGTGGGGAGTGTGGCAGAAAGCGTGCTGGGAGTGTTGATAGCTTAGAGCCTCGTTCCTGCTGTATTCCTGGGTGGACCAAGGTCACGGTAGTGAACATTTTCCCCAAAGGCTCTGGGGAAGGGGCTGCTCTTGCTGAGAGACCCCAAGAAGCTCACGGGTCCCATAAAGCTCTGATGAGTGAACAAAGCTGTGGACAATTTGTCCCAGCTCTATCCCAGTGCTGCATACTCTCTGGATCTCTGTGCTCTGTGACGCCAAGGTTCTAGACACAAAGGCCTCTTTCTGCTGCACAGGATGCCTGGGTACCTGAGAGGTGAGTCACCCAGTGATGCTGAATAAGTGCCTGCGTCAGCACCTCCACAGCACAGCATAGTACAGTACAGCACAATACAGCACCAGCCAGTGTACCTGGGAGAGGAACCAGAGCAGGAAGGGTGGCAGGGAAGAAATAGGGAGATGGAGGGATGGAGAGGAGAGAGATGTGGGATGGAGAGGAGAGAGATGTGGGATGGAGAGGGGAGAGATGTGGGATGGAGAGGAGAGAGGTGATGTGGGATGGAGAGGGGAGAGATGTGAGATGGAAGGGGAGGGATGGAGGGATGGAGGGGGAGAGATGGAGGGATTGAGAGGAGAGATGGAAGGATGGAGAGGAGAGAGATGTGGGATGGAGAGGAGAGAGATGATGTGGGATGGAGAGGGGAGAGATGGAGAGGAGAGAGATGATTCAGGATGGAGAGGGGAGAGATGTGAGATGGAAGGGGAGGGATGGAGGGGGAGAGATGGAAGGATAAAGAAGAGAGAGATGGAAGGATAAAGAAGAGAGAGATAAGGGTGGAGAGGAGAGAGATGGGGCTAGATAAGAGAGATATGAAGGGATTCGATGAGAGAGAGGAGGATGGAGAGGAGATGGAGGACTTTAGAGTATAAAGGGATGAGAGGAAAGGAAGAGAGGGGAGAAGGAGGGAGGAATGAAGAGAGAGTGAACAAGAAAAGAGAGAGATGAGATTAGAGCCATCCTCCACTCATTCATTCTTCTCTCATCCCCTCCCTGGCCCATTCTTTTGAAGCCTGGTCTGTCTTCCCTTGAGACTTGCTTCAGCCTTAATCTCTTACCCCACTCAGCAGCAGAGCCAGGGCTCCAGGGCCTCCCGCCGGGCCCCAGATTGCTAAAATGCATCCACACTGCCATGCAGTGTGTTATTGGTGGTACTGGGTGGAGTGGGGTGCATGCAGGCCAGCCCTGGTGCACAGTGGACCAGGGAGAGTCACTATGGGGGGCAGGGATCTTAGAGTCTGGATTAATTGGCTGCACCCAGGTAGAGGCCAGAGGTTATCACTCCTTCAGCAGCACCCTGGGCCAGTCCCCCAGCCTGGGAGCCAACACAATGTATAGACACTGGGAGGGCCTCGACACCCTCACTCCTCACAGACGAGAGCACTTTGCTGTCCTGGATGGATCTTGCACAGTGCCCTCTGCCCCGAGGTCCTGATGCTAATAAAAGCGGGGTGAGAGACAGGACTTAGTGAGGCAACCCGATAATGAAGGATCAGAACAAGACTGGCTACAGACAGTACTCCAACTTTAGAAGCACTGAGCCCTGATCCTGCTCACACACTGAGCCCTGATTTCAGTCACAGGATGGACCCTGATTCTGGCCACAGAATCTACAACCACCAGGGACATGGGCCTGTGGGGAGTTGTCTTTGTTATCGCCAGTGAGGGGAGAAGACCCACTCACAGTGAGTGTCAGCACTCCATGGCAGGGATCTCAGACTGTAAGTGGAGGCAGGGAGCTGAGTAGCAGGATGGACTCATCACTCTCTTCTGACTGTGGACATAACGTTACCAGCTGCTTCAAACTCCTGACCACTTGACTTTCCTACCATGATGGACTGTGTGCCTTGAACTGTGAGCAAAAACCAATCCCTTGCCCAGGGAATTTTATCACAGCATAAAAGAAACTAAGATACACACTGAGCCCTTATACTGGTCACACACTGAACCCTGGCCCTGGTCATAGGCGGAAGCCTCATTTTGCTCACATATTAGGGCCTCATCCTGGTCTACGGCCATGTGCTGGTTTGGTATATGCTGAACTTGGATCCTTATCTTCTGCAAATCATACAAGACATGAGACCAGGGATCTGGGAGCCCCCTAGAGAAGTCCGAAGCTGTTCCTGTGCCTCTCCCCCACAGGTGACTCACTCCTGTCCTTGGCCACACTCCTCTGCTCCCACCCACCACAACTTCACACTAAGATGCCAGGTCCTCCTGGTGACAGTGTCCTGGGGGTGGTCGGTGACTGTGTGGCTGATTCACTGCTGAGGTGGAGAGTTTGAATGCCATAACGGGGTTCCCCCACACTCAGACCTTGGGCTCCAGCCTTCCTCTGAGTCTACAGGGCATCCAGAGACCTGAGCCAAGGTTTTCTCCACTCTGGGCTCTATTGTCAGCAACCATGAGGAAGTGACCTGCTTCAGGGATCCGGGGGTAGTCCCGAGGCATGGTGAAGAGGGACAGGACTCATGGTGGTACTGGGAGTTAACTTCAGAGAGCCTTGCTAGAGGTGACCCTTCACGGGCTTTGTGCTCACTGGACACAGTCCCTACCCACCTGAGCCCTGAAGCTGAGAGGCAGGCTATAGAGGCAAGGTGGGGACCTTCAGAGGGGGCCGTGGGAGCTGGCAGGGAAAAAAGGGCAGGAGACCTTGGAGACAAAGGGCAAGCTTTCTGAAAGGGGTAGAGCCGTGGTCAGACGAGACAGAGACAAAATCCAAGAGAGCTGGGGACCTCTGAGGCCTTCTCTGCATGGCCAGACTTGTAGAACTGGTACTCAGCAGTCTTGATCCCGGGTGGTTTCTGGGGGCAGGGCAGACGAGGAGGAAGACCTCACATTTATCCAGCACTATTGCTGTTCTGGCCAGTGAGCCTCCAGCCTTCTCATACTTCCATTGTCCCCAGACAGTGTGATGGGGTCTCCTCACACTGAGAAGAAATGGGCCCTGCGCTGTGCAGAGTGGGGCCACAGTTGCAGGAGGAAGGCTACTCTGTCAGATCCACCCACGGAATGCCTAGCAAGCTCCCAAGGGTTCCACTGTCTCACATGCTTTCAGATGAGAACTCCATGGTAGCAGGGAGTGGAGGTGACCCTGGGTCTTCCAGAGCCTGTTCCGGATTGAGGTGGCTGTTCTTGCCTCCCCATTGCTCTCCCTTTTATTCAGGCTTCTGTGAGGCATTGTCTCTAGGGCCCCCAGGAGAGAGAGGACTTGTCTTCAGACAGCCCAGAAATGACTGATGCCATGGTTTTTGCCACCTGGTCCTTGTTCACTGATCAGAAAGCAACCAGTATCCCGACTTCTCCCAATACAGAATATAGTGAGAGGCAGAGCCTAATTCCTCCTAGGATGCCCAGAGCTGCTGCTCTGTCCAAGGTGCTGAAGAAGAGGCCCTGGCTCTTAGTTGAGTTTTGCCAGGTGTCAGGCCCACAGGTAAGGAGTGTGTGTGTTTACTGGTGGGGGGTGCAGCTGAGGGGGTGTCTATGTCCAGCTGTGCAGCTGATTTTTCTTTGTGACATGTGAGCACACACAACTGCTTGCTGCACTAGAGCACACACATATATATGCGGCAGAGGCAAAACCAAGTCCTCCCTGCCTGCTGTGCCGTCCTTCCCTGGCTCTGTGAGCTACAGACAGGCACTGTCCACGCCTCCCTCCAGAGACTTCACTCTGGAGTCTTCCCCATACACCTTGCTGAGCCTGACCATGTGCCCTCAGCTGACCTGGGACAGTAGGAAGGGTGACAGTCTGGTGTCAGCCCAGCCTGTCCTGTCCCAGCTGGGAGAGTAGGGGTACAGTGTGTGTGTGTGTGTGTGTGTGTGTGTGTGTGTGTGTGTGTGTGTGTGTGTGTGTGTGTGTGTTGGGGTGGAGGATTTAAAGGCTGATTTCATGGGACCTGCTGGAACCAGCACATAGAAGACTCTGTGGCTTGAACACCCACCCCACACAGGAACAGCAGGTTCCATGGCTTCCTGACTTCTCTCTGGCTGTCTCTCTGGCTGCAGCTTGGTGGCAGTGTGCTAGCCTATGCCTTTCAAAGTGGCTGTACAGGGCAATCTGCCTCCTCCCTCGGCTCCTCTCCCCTTAGCCTCAAGGATTTTTTTTTTTTTTTTGTCTCCAGGGTGTATCCCAATTTGCAGGAGCCCTTTCGCTTGTGACCGGGTGCGTGCAGGAGGGGACAGTGCCCTGCCACCACGCTGCTGTTACCACAGTAGCACCACTAGCAGCACTCAGGCCAGCAGCAGCCAGATCCACAGCCATGACAGTGCCCAGTTCTTCCTTTCCTTTTCCCTGTGAAAAATGGAGTGTGGGTCAGTGGGACAGCATTTGCCCCACATTTAGGAAGCTCGGTTTGATTCCCCAGTTCACACACACACACACACACACACACACACACACACACACACACACCCTGCTGAGAAGAGATTGGGGGCAGGGCACTCTTCACACCTTCCGTAGACGCTGCTTGTGCTGATCTCAGAGCATCCGGATTCTTAGACATTCTCCCCCTGGAGAGAAGAAGGCCATCCCCCCACCTGCTGCACGAGCACAGCCTGGCTAATGAATAGACTGATGGAAAGTGTCCTTTGAGGACAAACCCTTAAAGGCACTGCAATTCTTATTCACCCTCTGACTCCATCTCTCTCCTTCTTCCTTACCCCCTTCCCCCATCACGAGAGCAGAGCAGCCCAGCCAACAAACAGCACAGACTGAGGCCCCAGCCAGCTCTGAGCACTTGGCTAACGTAATCCAGGACCTCAACCTACTAGCTCTTTCAACTGGGCCTAAATGTGAGCCTCACCCAGGAGGGGCTCCAAGAGCGGTTCAGGGGGCTGGGGAGAGGGGTATGACCCCCCTATCTGGATTGCAGCAGGAACAAGGGCATAGTGAGTCCATGTAGTGGTCCAGCCTGGGCTCCCTGTGGTTCTGGGTGCCAGTGGGTAAGAGGGAAGCAGTGAGTCAGCTCTGGCTAGGCAGAAGGAGGCCCAGTCTGTGGGACCCACTGCACCCTCGGGGTGCCTACTCAGCCTCTAACTTCCCCACCCTGATGTCTTCAGCTGGTTCCTGGCAGCTAGCTTTCTCCGGTGCCCATCTCAGGGCACCCGCCACTCCCATCCCCTAGGAAGTTCTCAGCACTTCCTGACTAGGGGAAGATTCGCCTGTGGACAAAGATGTGATGAGTCACTTCTGGGCTTCCCCAGTAGACTGTCACAGAGGGAAGCCATTGATAAACATCAGCTGGATAAAAACTGTTACTCAGAGGGAGCACAAGTCAACAGTACAGCTGGAGTGTGGCCTGGGTGGAGCGTGTGGCCTCTGAGGTCCCCCATCTTGCTCCCAGGGCTGTGTCTTTTCTGGCCTCCCCACCTACTCAGGGGGAGTGTCATGGTCAGGTTGCCCGGGATCATTTGGGTGTCCTCATTTGGTGATACTCGCTGCTTGTCCAGTCTCATGAGCTGTACAGGCCCAGTCCCTAAAACCCAAAGAGCGTATGGCCCCACCTTATGGGCTACGTTTGGGGCATACCCTGGGAGCCACTGTGGAGCTGTACCCCAGAGATCTGCACTTTCTACCCTAGTGGGGTCCGAGTGTTGCCCTAACCATCCTGGGGTTCACTGCGGGGTGGGTGAGGGGCAGAGACTGTGTAGGGGCTGGCTGACTGAAGAGTAGAAGATCAGGGCTAGAGGAGAGGGGTGGATGGGGAATGGCTGTCTTGAAGGTAGGGTTGACACTAGACGGATGAGGTGGTGAGAGTAACTGTGTAGCCATGATAATAAAAACGTCCGTGATGGCAACAGGCTGGCATTGATGAAGACGGCAGTGGGTGATCTATGTAAGGTGACTGTGATGGTGAGGAAGATCTAGACATTGTAAAGGCACCGTTGGTGGTAATGACGACAGCAACAGAGTAATGAAAGGGGAGGGGACAATGGTGGTAATGGTGACCATTATGACGGTACTGTTGAGGAAGTTGAGGGTGACAGTCACGTTAGTGATAGTGACAGCAGTGACGGCAACGTTGATGGAGATGGCGGCAGTGATGACGCCCTAACAGTGATGGCTGTTAGGGTCAGGGTGGTGACAGCGAGGACAGTGGGCATGGAGGTGTTGAGGATGGTGATGGCGGCGACGCTGACGATAATGGTGGTGATGGTGACAGTGTTGATGGGGTGATGGCAGACGTCATAATCAGCGATAGTGATGACGTTACTGATGGTGACAATGATGGTAATGGTCATGGTGGTAATCAGGGTACCGGTGATGAGGATGATGATGATGATGGCGGAGGTTGTAGTGGTGATGGTATTGACAATGGTCATGGCGGTGGTGCCGGTGATGGTGGTGAGGGTATTGACAGCAGTAGCATGGAAATGTCCCAGGTGATGGTTTGGGGGTGGTACTGATGGGGTGGGGTTAGCATCAATGTCAGATTGGTGATGGTGACATTTTGTTTCGATAACAACATGTGGACTGGGCATGTATTGCCGGTGAGGGTGATGGAGATTGTCAGGCTCAGAGATCCTCAGGATCTCTGTCCCAAGTGTCCTGGGACTTCACCTGGGCAGATGATGAGGAGTGACCAAGGTGCTGTGGCTTAGCACCCCCACTGCCAGTGAGGAAACTTGAGACCAGAAGAGGGGATGTGACCAGGCCAAGCCCAAAGCTGAGTCCCTATCTAGGGATGGTGCTAAGCCCTCCTGTGTGATGAACACCCCCTGGCCGAGTGTCAATTCCTGGGGCCCCGATCCAATTCTGGCCACACTCCCCACCCCCTGTGGTCCTCTTCCCCTCAGCCTCCCTGGCATGGCAGAGATGTGGAGGGCCCTGTGGGGAGCCCCCACACATTTCTTTTTTTTTTCTCCCGGTCCATGAAAGGTAGACAAGGGGGCTGGGAAGGGAGGAGAAAGAGGAGGGAGGGGGAGAAAAGCCGAGGAAGGGATTGGTTAACTTGGGAAGCAGCTTTGGGCTTCCAAGCTGTTGTGCTGAGAGACTGGGACTCCACGCCGGGCTCCGGCAGCAGCGTGGGAATCTGCTCCCCTCTGGTTTTATTAATAAAGCGGGGTGGCGGTGTCACTTGGCTCTCCTCGTAAACGTGTCACTCCGCTGACTAATTCTTTTTAATTAGAAACAAGAAGACAAAAAGGCTTCGTCCTTGGCAGCTTGACAACATGGGTTTCATAAGGCTGAGCTGCTGTGCCCAGCCACTGTCCTTGCATCCCTGCTCCCTCACCATCCTGGAGGTTGGGCCCAGCTAAGGAGCTAGGGCAACACCAGGTCAGGTCAGGTGGCCTTGCACTCCTTGTTGGCTACAGAGGTTACTGCTGCTACAGTCCCCGAGGGGTGCAGGCAGCTCCGATGACACCCACGTCCACCTCTGGAAGAGGCCATGCGGCTACCCACCACACTTGCTCACCATGTCCCTGGCACTAGTCACACAGGCAGGAGAGACAAGGACCTCATGGCATGATGATTATCTGGGAGATACCAGCATTAGTCAGAGACCAGGGTGGAGAACCAGGGGTCCCGAATATGGGAAACGATGAAGGGACCCCACGAAGGAGCATGGTCCACAGACTTCCAAAACCACCTCATCTTCCCATTAGCTTGCCAGTGCTACATGCCTGCCTGGGACTGGGGAGACTTGATGGCCTGGAACTTTCTCAACAGAAGTCAAACCTGGGCCAGCACAAAGCTGCTTGAGATCCTAAGTTTGGTAACAGCTGAGGCAATACGTGGAGGAGGGCGTTTCATGTGTCCACTCTCCCTGCCCTCTGCCCACTGCTGTGGTAGCCAATCACCACAGTGCTGCAGGCTTTCATCTGCCACTGTGATACTTCCCAGGTGAGGATGGAAGCTGGCCGGAAGAACACAGCATGGTACTTGAACAAAAGCCTTAAAATGCATCAGGGCCCCAAGCTCAGGTGCTCTTAGCAAGGGCATGTCTTCTTTAGTGGTGGAAGCGCCTCCCCAGGTCATCGACAAACACACACCAATAGTCATGCTCCTTTAAGGGCAAGCTTGCAAGCCTTTCAGAACTACCAGTTGTTGTCTGCCCAGCTCTGGGGATGGACCAGGGCTTTATCTAACTTGATGCCAAATGAGGTCCTCCAGAGACGGGGACAGGGTTCCCTTCTGACTACTGGGCTAGCCAAGATCATCTGAGATCTTGCACTCCACGGATGCCCTCCCTGTGTCTGGAGGGAGGAGATGGGCCCTTCTGGACAGACAACCCAACCTGCCTTACTTTCAAAGGAGTCCTGTCCCAGGAACCAACGGTCTGGATTGGGATTCCGTCTTTCTCACCAGCCAGGGAGTTGGAATAAAATCTTCCCAAGGACACAAGCGAGAACACACATGGGACCAGCTCTCTCAAGGCCTTCACTCTTCCACTCTGAAATGCTGGCAGTGGGGAGCCTCCTGGAACTAAGGGTCATGAGTGTAAGGGTGGTGGCAGGTGGCCACGGCAATGCAGATGTTGACCGTGGGAGCAATGGTAGGTGACAGGGATGGTGTTGTTAGGGTTGGCAGTATGGAGGTCAGGGTGGGGGTGAAACTGGGGGTGCCAGTGTGGGGGCAACAGGGGGCAGGTAAAGTGGAGTCCTGCTGGTGGTCACGGGCTGGTGGGGTAATGCTTGGAGATGTGGGACTGGTGGGGACAATGATGGTGAGGAGGCGGCTGGGATATGGTGGCAATTGTGGTGGTCACACTGTCAGTGAAGGTCACAGCTGTGACGGTCAGCTGACCACTGCAGTGTCAGGGGTCACCTTCTAGAAAGTCCGTACAATAGTCGGCTCTCTGTGCCGGGACGCTGAACGGTGGAGGTTGACTGAGCAGAGCTCCGGAGAACACCGCTGGATTGCGATACACCTTCCCCAGACCCCGCGACCTACCCATTACTTAATTTGTAAAGTTACGCCATTAAATAAATATCCTTTTAACTACGCGGAGTGGCCAAAATAATTTCTCCAATATCTGGCGCCCAACGTGGGCTAAGCAGGGTGGGCTGCTGCTCAACTGGGCAGTTTGGGGCAGACCCTGAACCCACTTTTCCAGTGGGTCCAGGGATCAAGGATTATGCCTGGTGCCCTTGAGAACCACTAATGGTGGAGACATGCTTGCCTAGCTAGGAAACCACAGGAAGTGGAAAGCCTGGGCATCCAGGTGTCTGCAGCTACACTGAGAGCTGGCTGGCTGTGGTCCACCAGTTTCAAAGCCCAGGACAGAGGCTTAAGAACTCAGCCCAGGTGGCCTGTGGCAGTAGATGAGCTGTCTCCAGTAGGAGGAGGCAGCAGAGGATAGGGGTCCAGGTCCAGCACTCCAGAGAAGGAAAATGGAGGGGTCACCAGCCAGTAGAGGGTAACCACGATCCAAGGCCATGAGGGAGCCAGGAGGGGACGCAGCACTGGCTTCCCCTGCCCGCCCTATGCCCTTTTCTTCAGGCCACCCCCAAATTCCTCCTCCAGGAAGCCCTTCCGGTTCTTGAAATTCTCTGTATTGATTTGGACTCTTCCAGAGCACTGTGCTCTGTCCCTGTTGGTACCTCTCTTCCCTGTGTGGCAGAGTGAGGTGCCATACGTACTGCAGGCATCCTTAGATGTCCTCATCTTGGCACTATGCCATGCTCAACCCAGACCTTGGACCCTTCAACCTGTACACAGCCCCTAAGTATTTACAGGGCTGGGGAGCTACTGCCCAGGGCCAGGGCCACCTGCTTTGCCTGGGGCCCAGAACTCTAGGGCACAGGCAAACAGATATCTGATGCAGAGTCTAAGTTGTGCAGGTCTAGGTTTGTTAGAGTCACCAAGCCACCCAGTGGCAGGGGCAGTGTGACCAGTCCCCAGCTCTCTGCCCGGGACTCTGGTCCCCGCCTCTCCCTCAGGGCAGGAGCAGAGCAGGCGCAGGGCAGGGCGGGCCCTGGGTGGCAGCAGCCTCAATGCGCAGAGCCTTCCTGCGTGGGGAAGCTCCTCGCTGCTGCTGCTGCGTCATGGCTCAGCTATTCTCAGCCTCTCTCCTTTTATGGTGCCGGAAGAGAAGCAGGCGGATGCTGCTGGGCTGGCTCTGGGGAGGTATTTAAATGAAATTGCAGAGAACAGCAGGAAAACACAGCCGCCAGGGTGGGGGTGGCAGCCTTGGACGCCACCCTCTAACTGGCATGGGCATCTGAACTCCCAGCTCTGGGGGTGTCTGCATGGGCCAGCTGGCAGCACCCCCCCAACCTGATGGAGAGCTGCTGCCCCTGCATGATCCAGCCCAGTGGGCACACAAGGAGGCAGTGGGTGGGCACTCAGCCTGGCTAGGGCCCCAGTGGAGCAGAGATTGAGGGTGGCTGCCAAACTCCCACCTCAGCCCAGCCTCCCATGCCTCCGGCTGATTCCTGGGCCGTAACTCTGACCCTGCTCCCCAGCTCGGGACTGGCTACCCGGACATAGGGAACCCTGGTAGTCTTTATTCCTGCCTCTCTCGGTAGCCATAGTTCCTGGACCTTCTCTCCACAGCAGGGACAGCTCACACAACGGGGACACCAACCCCAAGTCATTTCCCCACATCTGGCCTCTTTCCATCCTCTACCCTCTTGTCCTCCCTAGGTTGAAGAGGTCCCAGCCACATTAACCCTTGGCCCAAGGTTGATATCTTGGCCAGCATGAGGGAGACCTGACTTGCCCTGATACCTGGTCTTGGCTACCCTTCACTTTCGGCCTCCGGTGGACAGAACCCACTTGGCTACGTTGCTGCCCTTGGCCCAGGGTGCTGCCCCATTCACCTGGCAGTCCCTCTTTATTTCTGGCTGTTAGCCCCTGCCTACTTGGGGGCCCCTGAGCACCATTGCCCAGGCAGAACCCAGAGTCACCCAGTTCTGGCAGGCATGCAGATATGCCAGGAAAACCAAAAGGGTGCTGTGACTGGGACACATTTGGTTTCGAGCAAAACACACTGCCGGACCTGCATGAACACCAAGATTGGCCACCCATGCTTAGGGGCTCTGTGGGGATGCACACAGGACAGGCCAAGGCATAGGATTCAGCATCTCCTGGGCCTGGGGACCCTTTCCTAGAGGCACAGGGAGCCACGTCTTTCTCATTTTAACACTGGGCTTGGCATTTGTCAACTGAGCAAGGGAGCGGGCAGTTGGGTGGACACAGGAGCCTCGTAGCCACAGGGCCACTCAGCTCTCTCTCTCTTTGCCTCGAAGAGGAACCCTAGTGGCCACTTAGTGCAGTCTGCCTGTTGTATGGTTGAGACTGAGGGCCTGAATGAGTGGCCTGAGGTCACACATGGCCTCAGGAAGTCGCAAGAGGAGAGTTCCTGTCCACAGCTCTCAGGCCAGGCTCAGGCGGGCTGCCCAACAAAGAACCCAAAGGGCTTCCCCAGGTCTCTGCTCCGTCCCTTGTTTCTACCCTTAAACTTGCCTCCTAGCATGTGAGTCCCAAGATCTGTACCCACAGTGCCCATGTGGCCTCTCCTACCTTGCTCTAGACTGTCCTAGCTTGAGCGATGACCATTAGAGGGGCCGACCTGCTCCCTGCACTAAGAATCCCCAGGAAGGGAATACTGGGCGATCTTTGCCAAGTTCTGAGGCTCTGAGCAAGGCCACCTTGCTGACAAGTTGCAGAGGGCAGCGGCCAAGCGAGAAGAGGACCACCAGTGAGGAAACTGAGGCAAGGGAAGGGGTAGGGACTCAGGGAGACTTACCCATGATCACATAGCACAAGGAAGTGTCCTACATAACGACTCTAGGAAACTAGAGGTCTCCCTCAGACCGCTACCCCAATTCCTACCCTTCTTCTGGCAACCTCCATTGTTGTGTGGCTTGCGCAGGTATCTGGCTCTCTCTGGACCTCAGTCTCCCATATGAATAATGACTGGGTTCAGTGAGGAACGTAGGTCTCTTGAGGACAGACTCCCACAAACCTGTGTCCTTGTCCACTGCCAGGTGGGCAGTGGGAAATGCCTGGGGCACATGGAGCATGGAGGCTGTATAGGATCCATGGAAAAATACCAGGCTTCCTTAGAGGCTGGACTGGAGGTGTTGAGGCAGGAGGCAGGCAGGAGGAGGGAGGAGACAAGAGGGAGGAGGGTCTGGTGTGTGGGGGCCCTGAACGAACAGGCTGCCTTGCCTGTTCCAGGGACAAGGATGTAGCACACGGCTTGCCAGACGGAAGAGGAAGGAAGGAAGGAAGGGGAGGGGTGGGTGCAGAGAGAACATGTTCCCGTGGCTCAGGAAGGAAGGCTGCTGGAAAGGGAGGGGAGGAGAACTCTGAGCCCTGGGGGAGAGCACCTCAGACTCTCAGGGCTCCAGTCCTGCTCCGCCTCCCCACCTCCCGTGCCCTAGCCTGCCTCTGTTGGTGGCTAGCTCAGTGGTCTGAGGCAGATCTCCCACCTCACAGGGCCCCTATGGAAACCAAGTGAGAACTCCTCTGTGAGAAATTGAACAGCAGCCCTGTCTTGGATTCTCCATCTTTTTCTGCTTCCCTATCATCTCCCTCAGTCTTTCCCCGACCTTGATGTTCTCCTTTGGTCTCAGCCTCCAAACCGCTGTGTATTCATGTGCCCTGGGGGAGATTAGAACCCTCAACCCTCAGCTCCTGAGACCATCATCGCCCAGCCCTACTGGGTCCAGAGACTGGCAGTGGGGGTGACCGGAAGTCATTCAGCCAGCAGAAGGCTGGTGGGAGGGCCAGGTGGCCTCCCTCCTGCCGGTGGCTCATTCACATGTCGGCTCAGCCTGAGCTTGGGAGGCCTTCAGAGTCAGTATACAGGGGCTTATGAAGCCCACAGAGCCTAGTCCTGCGGACTGGAGGTGGGGCCTCCTCCCTTCTCCTGCCCCATACCGACACCCAGGAAGGACTTTGCCCCCCCACTGCCACAGAGGGAAAAGTGAGGTCAGGTGATTAGAAGGGGCTGTGGAGGGGCTCATCCCTTTCTCTTCAGATCCATGCCAAATGACTGCTCTGGGCCCCCGGTTTCAACTCAGAGTACAGACCTGGAGTCGGCCAGGGTAACAGGGCATCATCCCTGGAGCTGAGAAGTAGGGCCAGGAGCTGTGGCTGTCCAGACAGCAAAGGACATCTGCGCAAAGTGGTTGGTGGCAGGAGGCTGTCTAGAGATTTGATAAAGACAACTGGGCCATGAGCTGGGCAGGAAGTCCTGAAGCTCAGCCTGTACCCCTTCTCCTGTGCCCACACAGATGGCAGAACTGTGGGCAGTTGAGAGCAGGAAGCCCACCAGATCCCTGCCATGCCCACCTCTGCTGCCCTGGTTTCTGGCTCCATGAGGAATGGAGTCAGTCCCACAGCCCATATCATGTGGGGGGGTGTGTAGAGGGATGATCAAGGTGTGTGTGTGTGTGTGTGTGTGTGTGTGTGTGTGTGTGTGTGTGTGTGTGTGCTTGTTCATGGGTACAGGCACACACTTGTGTGTTCACGGTATACCTTAGTGTGCAGGTAGAGGGATGGCCATGAGATCTGTCCTTGAAGGAGCTGTCCTCTTTCCCTCCTTACTACTGGGTGTTAACTGTCCAGCTTTGGAAAAAACATCTGCTGGGAAGACCCTCTAGCCAGGCCGGGACAGCTGTGCCCCACAGTGGCCATGAAGGAACTTTGGAGCTATCCTATAGGAACAGAGAGGC
The DNA here is from genome assembly GCF_004664715.2 of Peromyscus leucopus. NCBI lineage: Eukaryota > Metazoa > Chordata > Mammalia > Rodentia > Cricetidae > Peromyscus > Peromyscus leucopus. The sequence goes on along the minus strand of NC_051080.1, from coordinate 31,869,177 downwards.
AACTTAAGGGGCCCAAAGCCCACATGCCTCTGGGAGCCTAGGTGGTGGGGACCCCGGCACATGTGATTCCTGCCAGGAAGCTTGTACTTACAGGAGATCTTGGGGCGGGGGAGAGAAGCAGGAGAGCAGAGCTAGAGGTTCCAGGGACAGGGGCAGGACAGGAGGCTGAGGGACACTCCCTGGCCACAGAGCTCTCTGCCTGACATATTGGGAGGGGGCCCCATCTGGAAAAAGGCAGCTCAGCATCACAGCATCCCAAAGTAAAGGCTGTGAGGTCAGAGCCCAGGGTGTTTGGAGTCCCAGGAGCAAAAGGCAGGACCGACAGGGCTACCTGGTCACTTGGATGATCTTAGCACTCTAAGGACTCACGGAGGTCACCCAGGCCTGCCCCATCCCCGAGGACTCCTGTTTTTCATTGGGCCAGACATCTAGAATCTCTGGGATAGGCTGGTTTTGATTTCTCCCCCACCCCCGTTCCTTCCCTGCATAGGCCTAGCCCCCAACACCCCTAGATTCTTCCCCAACCTTCAAGGGGGCTGAGGAGAGTGGCACTATTACCTCTCTCATGGGGCAGGATTGGTGTGCGCGCGTGTGCGTGTATGTGGGGTACTGGAGGAGTGTGGGTTAGAAGTCCCCCTCCCTGGAGGCAGGAAACCAGCCTGGCCTCTTTTCCAGTGTCAGAATGTAGCCCCAGGCTGCAGTGCGGGGGTTTGCTGAGGACTTCTGGGGCAATAATTGGGCAGCGATTAAGTGTTCCCACAGCAGCAGTGGCTGTTGCCTGCGCCTGTCACCTGTCACTGGGCTCCTGTGTTCACAGCTTCTGAAGACCCTGAAGGAGGAGGCAGGGTTCCATGTGACCAGTCACCCCCGTGGGGCTCAGAACAGAGTGTCTCAGGAACAGTGGCCTGAATGGACTGTTCTCTATGGGGATAGATGAGGTGGCCAGAGGGTCATAGCGCCTCAGCACTGGGACCTTCACCATCTGGGCACAATTCCCCTACAAATGGGGTGTGGAGGATACTGTCCCCTAGGCACAGTGCCTCATGTGGTCACCTCCGGCCTGCTTGCTCCTCCCTGCTCCTCCCCAGCTTCCCCAATCCGGGGGGCTGTCCACTGGCTTCTGCTGTGGGCACACAGGGGCTGACTCTGGCCACTGAAGGGCTGCTGCTGCTACAGACAGAACAGAGTCCAGCTGGTTCATCAGCCTGAACCCATGGCGTAGGACCTTGGTCAACCTTCAGCTCCAGACTCAGACCTGCAGCCTCCAGCTTCCAGGAAGAATCTAGCTGGTTCCTATTCTAGTAATTTCTCTGCCTGGTTCTCCTCCCTGTGGTGGTGCCCCTCCGCCTGCCTTCTGTGTCCGCCCACTCACCTCTAATTAGAAATGCCAGGAGAGCCATTTTGGGGGAGGTCCCCCCACAAAAGACATTCCACTTAGGGATGGAAGCCCCGTGGGGGGATGGAGGAGACAGGTTGGCTCTGAGTGAGACAGGGCTCCTCAAGACATTCAGAGAGCAGGGGAGGGGCTCTGAGGGGTACAAGGTGAGGGGATTTCTGTAGGTGTGTGAACAAGAGTGGGATAGGGGAGGCTGAGGTATGAGTATGCGTGGATTGCAAGTGGGGGCCATTCGTGTGCATGGAAGGCTGTGAGTGGGGGGCATTAGTGTGTGTAGAAGGCTGTGGAGTGGGGGGCATTAGTGTGCATGGAAGGCTGTGAGTGGGGGGCAGTAGTGTGGACGGCTGTGAGTAGGGGTCATGAGTCTTGGTGAAGGCGTGTGAGTGGGGGCACTAGTGTTCACGGAGAGCTGTGAGTGGGGGGCATGAGTCTACATGGAGGGCTGTGAGTGGGGGGCATGAGTGTGTGTGGAAAGCTGTGAGTAGGCTAAGTGTTGGGGGCTATGAGTGTTCAGTGTGTATGTATGAGTGAGAGAGAGGGGGAGCTGGCGGAGAGGGGAAGATGTTCTCGCAGGCACCATGTGTCTGTGGGCCCCTTCAGGCTTCTGTTGTGGGCAGTGATATGTCCCCAAGTAACATCATTGGGATGGGAGACCCAGACCCATGTATCTAGCTTGGAATAAGCCGAGAAGGATGCCCTCCCCCACTGCACCACTGCGCTGTTGCCAGGGAATCGGAAGGGGCCTCCCTCTAGAGGGAATCTCAGCTTCCGGAGCCCCATTCCTTATATGGTATCTCGCTTTCCTCTGCCAGCTCCTTCTCCTCTCCCCTTCCTCCTCCCTCCCTCCTTCCTCCAGTCTAACCTCTTAGAAGTCTTGAAGCTTCTGGTCCAGCTCTGGCCGTGTCCTGGGGGCTTCCGGGCTCAGCGACGTTGCCTGCGCCTCCCACTCTCCCTATACCTTAGTCCAGTGTCTGTGCAGGTTCAAGTGATGTATCAGCTTCAGGGCACTGCAGTCCTGTTCAGCCACTGACATACAGACAGGAGTCACTCAGTCACCACAAACCACCAATGCAGGGGCCCAGAAAGAGACTTGCCTGCGAGGAGTCCCTCACAGAGTTGGACCAGGCTAGGACTTATGACCCTTGGGATGTGGTTGGGCAGTCAGTCAGTCAGTTCTCTCTCTCTCTCTCTCTCTCTCTCTCTCTCTCTCTCTCTCTCTCTCTCTCTCTCTCTCTCTCTCTCTCTCTCTCTCTCTCTCTCTGTCGCGCGCGCCATTAACCACAGGCAGCCGAGGATGGATGGGTCTGGAGTGAGGGGGGGTCCTACCAGGCTCTTCTGAGGTTGCATACTATGTGCTCAGGTTGGGCAAGGGTCAGGATGGGGACATCAATGATCCAGAGGGCTGGTGTGCAGCTGACCCCTAAGAAAAGAGACCATGAGACCCTGAAGGCAAACAGCAGATAATAACTTGCCTCACCCCCATCCTTGCTGCCCAGGAGGGTGTCTTGGCCTTCCATGGACCCTCCTGTCCCAGAGCTCCCTGTGGGAGGCGCGCAGCAGAGCAGATTAGTCACTCCAGGCCAGCCGGCTGTGAAGGGGCGGGTCCTTGCTGGCACCCGCGGGAGAGGAGCGAGTAGGCGCGGGGAAGGCGGGGCCTGCGGCAGGAGAGGGCGCGGGCGGGCGCTGGCGCGCAGCCTGGCCACCGCCAATGGGAGCCGGGGCTCGGAGAGCTGCCGCCCACGGGCCCCGCGCAGCATAAAGAGCCGCCGGCGGCGGCTCCGGTGCAGTGCTCGGGCGACTCGTCCTCCAGCAACTGCAGTCTCCGGGCCTCACCAGCTTCAGCACCGGCGCGCCTGCCGCTCTCGCTGAGTTCCGCGCATCACCGCGCACCTGCCACTGCCGCTCCGCGCCCACCGACGCCGCCGGCTCTGCTGCCTTCCCGCTTCTGCCCCAGAGGAGTTCGCAGCCTGTCCGGAGCCTCAGCACCTGCGAGCAGATGGAGCTGGACCATATGACGACCGGTGGCCTCCACGCCTACCCTGCCCAGCGGGGCGGGCCGGCAGCCAAGCCCAATGTGATCCTGCAGATCGGTAAGTGCCGAGCCGAGATGCTGGAGCATGTGCGGAGGACCCACCGGCACCTCCTGACCGAAGTGTCCAAGCAGGTGGAGCGAGAGCTGAAAGGGTTGCACAGGTCGGTGGGCAAGCTGGAGAACAACTTGGACGGCTATGTGCCCACCAGTGACTCACAGCGCTGGAAGAAGTCCATCAAGGCCTGTCTGTGCCGCTGCCAGGAGACCATCGCCAACCTGGAGCGCTGGGTCAAGCGCGAGATGCACGTGTGGAGGGAGGTCTTCTACCGCCTGGAGAGGTGGGCCGACCGCCTGGAGTCCATGGGCGGCAAGTACCCAGTGGGCAACGAGCCGGCTCGCCACACGGTCTCTGTAGGTGTGGGGGGTCCAGAGCCCTACTGCCAGGAAGCTGATGGCTATGACTACACCGTCAGCCCCTATGCCATCACCCCACCACCTGCTGCCGGAGAGCTGCCTGATCAGGAGTCAGTGGAGGCCCAGCAATACCAGTCTTGGGGGTCCGGTGAGGATGGGCAACCAAGCCCTGGTGTGGATACGCAGATCTTCGAGGACCCACGGGAGTTCCTGAGCCACCTGGAAGAGTACCTGCGGCAGGTGGGTGGCTCCGAAGAGTATTGGCTGTCCCAGATCCAGAACCACATGAACGGGCCGGCCAAGAAGTGGTGGGAGTTCAAGCAGGGCTCCGTGAAGAACTGGGTGGAGTTCAAGAAGGAGTTTCTGCAGTACAGCGAGGGCACGCTCTCCCGGGAAGCCATCCAGCGGGAGCTGGACCTGCCGCAGAAGCAGGGGGAGCCGCTGGACCAGTTCCTCTGGCGCAAGCGGGACCTGTACCAGACGCTGTACGTGGACGCTGACGAGGAGGAGATCATCCAGTATGTGGTGGGCACCCTGCAGCCCAAGCTCAAGCGCTTTCTACGCCACCCACTGCCCAAGACTCTGGAGCAGCTCATCCAGAGGGGCATGGAAGTGCAGGACGGCCTGGAGCAGGCGGCTGAGCCTTCTGGTACCCCACTGCCCACAGAAGATGAGACCGAGGCCCTCACACCTGCCCTTACCAGCGAGTCAGTAGCCAGCGACAGGACCCAACCCGAATAGAGGGGCCAGGCCAGGGTCCCCAGCCTGCCTGCCACACCCAGCCTGTGGCCTTTGCCAACTAGGACTTGAGCTGGGGCTGACTCCCAAAGGGGTGCCCTGTCCAGCCAGACATCTACTCACCCCCTGGCCTGACTCACAGACAACTGCCACACAACCATGCTACACGGATGACATCAAGAAACCCCTCTCCCGCAGGGCTCCCACCTGCCACCCACCCCTCACCTGTTTGCCCTGGCCCCAGTCCCCCTGGCCTTACCCTCTACACTCTCAGACCATCACTCGTTCTGCTCCAGTGCCCCAGTCCTCTGGGTAATCGGGAAACAAGTGTCTGGAAGGCAAAGAGCAGCAAGCACCACACCCCAGGGGCATCCCAGGGCAGAAGCTAAAGCAGAACCATTGCCGAGAGAACCTCGACTTCAGGGAATGCAGCCCGCTCCTGCAGACACCGCAGATCCAGCTCGTACCCTCGCTGCCTCCCAGGGCAGCTGGGCAACCTTGGGCAGCATAGCTCCCCTCCCAGGGGTGAGCTAAACCCACAAATGCAGCTGAAGCAGCAGACCTGACGTCATGGCACCTCCTGGCCCCCAGGTGAGCCCTGCCCCATGTATCTAGAGTTGGGGTTGGAGGGGGGCAAGAGCTAGGTCCATTTTCCAGGAAGCCCTCGGGGCTTCTCTAGCAAAGTAGCTGCAGGGATGGGATGGAGTGGCCCTCAGGGTGGGTGCCATCGTAGTGGACACTGGGACTGCAGGGAGAGAGGAGGGCGCTGAGGAGGGGGCGGTACTGGGGGAGTTTGCTGAGCCAGCTCACAGGGACCCTATGCTTTCTCACCCCAGCAGTGATTCATACCAGCGAAGAAAAGCAGAGCTCAGCTCCATGACTCAGCCGTGGCAGGCGGAGGGTCCCAGAGGGGCTGAGTCCTCGCACCCAGCTGAGGCAGCAGCTGGCACCTTCAGAGCCAGGAGAATGATATCAGGTAAGGGACTCTTGCCTCCTGCCCTGACCAGGCCCCAGATCCCAGCCACTCTGGATCTCTGGGTTTTCTGAGCAGTCCTGACGGGCACAAGGGGCACCTGCTGGGGAGTGACCTACTACTGTGCCCCGCAGATGCCAGGATGAGCAGGTCTCTAACCACCTTGCTGCTTCCTGTCTCCCTCAGGTCTCAAGGCTGCTGAGAAGTCTTCCTTGCCATGCCTGGAACGGGCACCACCGCAGCCCGGGCACCGTCTCCTCCTCTCTCTCGGAGCTGTCTGCACAGAAGTTCCAAGATACTTTCAGGGCAGAGAAAACACGATTACAGAGAGGAGGTGCCTGGCAGAGGGCAGCGCTCCAACTCAGCCTGCGTGCTGGAGGTGAAGACGGGCCAGCGTGAAGTCAGGGGCTGCCGTGCTGCCCCACCCCGCTGGCCACCCGCTGCCCCGCTGAGAGCCACTGCAGCTTGAGCAGGATCTGTGCACAGAACCCAGCTCGCTGAGTGGCCGTTGGCCCTCGCCAGAACCTTGCAGGAGCCTTAAGGCTTGGGCCCCAGCCCAGCCCATCCTTTCCTGCTGTGCCCTGCCCTGCTAGTCCAAGCCCAGTCTCAGCAGACCCCCAGGCCTTGGATCCTGGGATGTTGCGGGCACTGCCCTGCCCTGCCCTGCTACTGCCCAGCTGAGCCCCATCCATGCCCCAGCACCACTGCCTCGTGCTGGCACCTGCTTGTGTCTGCAGTCCGAGTGGGTCTTGTCGAGGTCCCTCCATCTGCCTGGTCCACTGGTGTTCTGGGACCAGTCAGTTCCACCGAAGTTCTGACAGATCCTCTGCCCTGTGCCCCTGCCGGGCCCCACAGCTTTATTTATTTATTTTTATTTTTTTCACATAAGCCACGACCCATGTTCATTTGGCTTACACAGGAGGGAGGCCCTGGGGACTGGGGAGACCCCGGAGATCTCAAGAGAGTGTGGCTATCCCCTATTTCCGCCAAGCCTTGAAAATCCAGCCAGGCCATCTGTCCATACCATCTTACCTCGAAGACAGACTTTTATATAGATATAGAGATATATATGCACACATATAAGATTTTCTTAATAAAACCATGAAATTTCCTGGATTCTGTGCTGTTTTTTTTCTGGGATGTGGGCCGGGCTAAAGCAGGACCTCAGAGGAGGCTGCTCTCCTGGAGGTGACTGCTTAAGGAGGTCTAAGGAGGGGCACAGGGGCCAGGAACAATGCTTAGGGACCCCAGGGAAACTTCTGGAGTCCCTGGCCTGGAAGGTCCTCAGGGCCCCCAGAGGCCAAACCCATGGCCTCTAGGCCTGGTTCATTCCTGGCCCCTGACCAGTAGGGTTTGTTAATCCCTGCTGGGGTAGCAAAATGTGTTGCAAGGGATCTTTTCCGCGGAGTTGAGCTCACTCTGGCTCAGCCTGGAATCTAGGGACAGGGTCAGTGACCTGTCTACAGAATGGTAAGTGCCATCTCTCTAGCCTTTAGTTTTCTTATCTGCAAAATGGGAAACCATCTTTAACTCTGTCCAGGCTGGGGCTCAAGACCTTGGGAATAACCGGTTCAAGGTCCGCGATGGCATCACCTCTGTGAAGCTTCAGCTGAGCCTGCCAGACTCAGAGCAGAGGCCTGGGAGGCAGGTTACAGATGGAAAGCAGGAAGGCATCTGCTGCCAGGTTCCTGGGAGAGAGAGGGGAGGTGGACTGTAAGGGGCTCAAACCCCATGCCAGCCAGGCCTCAGGGAGTAGAGTCAGCAGGAGACAGGGAGAGAATGGTGGCGAGGAACTGTCTGATTGCTAGGCTATACCACCCTAGCCTAATTAAGTCCACGGGCAGGTGTAACTCAAGCTAGTGTCCATGGAAGAACACTCACTAGCCTGGAGGCCTTAGCTTTGCCCATTGACTTTTGATGATCTCTCTCTCTCTCTCTCTCTCTCTCTCTCTCTCTCTCTCTCTCTCTCTCTCTCACACACACACACACACATACACACACACACACACACACACACACACACACACACACACACACAAACACCTTGAGCCCAATTGTGAACTTCCACTATACCTCTGAGACACCTTTGGAGCACCGCAGAATTAGGGTGTGTGTTTGAATGATCCAGGGGTGCAATAGATCGTCACAACTGCCATGGTCATCTCCAGCTGCCCACTGTCCCCTCTGTCTGGGTTCTGCTTCCTAGAGTCCCAGGCAGGACAACGGGGCTAGCCAGGAATGGCATGAGCCCAGCCCAGCCTGGGAAGAGCTGCCCCTGCTGGTGCCTGGAAGAAGCACGGCACCTGCCCAGGGGAGGATGGAGCCTGCCAGACTCAGAGCAGAGGCCTGGGAGGCAGGTTACAGATGGGAAGGAGGAAGGCACCTGCTGCCAGGAAGTGTCGTCACCCTCTGCAGGGCCAGCAGGAGCCACAAATGCCAGGGAAGATGAAAAGCCGCCTCTGCCCTTTCTCCCCTCGGTTTCTTTTAAATACTGAAAGTGCTGATAAGAGGGAGGGAAGTGGCGGAGGCGGAGGCGGGTGCCACCACGGAGAAAGGCCGCTTTCTCTTGCTCCCACACTATTATTGCTCTCGAGAACCTGGGACCAGACGTGGTTTTCTTTTTAATAAGTTGCCGGTGTGATTGACAGGCTTTCCAAACACAAGCAGTCTGGGGCATGGTTCTGTGTTTCTGTACCCAGGGAAACAGGCAAAAGACCCCACATGGGGTGTGGGATAGAGCGCCCCGGCCCATCCTCCTTTCCTGTTTTCCCTGTATGCTTCACCAGCCCTGGCTATACCTACCCATTGGGAATCATGGATTGCTCAGTCTTCTCACAGTAGGGCAGGAAAACTGAGGCAGAGAGAGCTGATCTTGCCTCGGATTTGGAACTGAGCTGGGCCCATCACAGGGGCTCCACGATGCCCCTTGGGCCCATCCTGTACATACAGTTCGGCCGGACTCTAGACGCATCCCAAGGTCGTGGTCTTTCTCTGATGTCAAGTCTGCCTCACCCTGTGCGGGGACAAGGTGGCTTTAGTGAGTCAGGCAGGGCTGTGGCAGGCAGAACTCACAGCAGAGCAGAGGTGCAGGTATGGGGCCGCTGCCTTCCGTAGATGTTGAGGAGTGTGGGAGAGATGAAGGACACCTTTTCAAATGGACAAGGAAGGTAAAGGAGATCTGCTCTGGACATGGAGAGAATGAGTCCAGACTCCCTGGACTCAGCTGAGTCCCAGGTAGGGAGGAGTCAGAAGGCCATTCCAAGAGGGGCAAGACACATCAGACCCCTTCCAACCTAGTCTTGGCTCCCTGCCCGCTGTTCCCTTCCATGAAGCAAGGAGCCTGGAGTCCAGACGACCTACTCTGTCCTTGAGGTACAGACTGTGTTTGCGGATCCGTTCCAGGGGCTTGGCCCAATCCCCACTCCCCTTCCAAGGGCACACTGAGTCTTGGGGTGCCTCTCTCTCAGTGGGTGTGGGGGATTAGCACAAGATGGGTGGCTGTAGGTGTGTGAGTGGGTACCCTGGGGATTGAGGTGGGAGGGTAGGAAAGAAGGAGGGCCAAGAGCCTGAGAATGGGAGAGGGAGAGGGAAAAGTGGGGAGGGGCTGAGGGATTTGTCTGGGACCAAGGGCAGGCCTGCTTTCCTTGGGTCTCTGGTCCCTACTCTGCTGGAGCCTCTCAGCTTACCCTGCCAGGGCACAGCGTGTGTTCCTTTCCCCAGGGCGGGGGGGGGGGGAAACGCAGTGAGGGGCCAATGGGAAGGAGCAGTTAGTGTGCTTCATTCAGCAAGGCTCGGGGAACCCAGGCCACTGAAGGCGACTGGAGGGCAGGGACAGTGACAGGGAGCAGAGGCTACAAAGACTATGTGGCCTTCAAGCGGAGCCAGGGGATACTGGGAGAGCACCCCGGGGGCTGGTCATGATGGACTGCCACCAGCCAGTGCAGGAGGATTAGCAGCTGTGCTACTGTGACCAGACCCCACAGGCTTCAAGACACCCACTGTTCACCGTGGAGGAAGAGGCTCCATCACCAGCCACCTGGGCACCCAGGGGGACCCCACATCTGTTTCCATAGTCAACAGACGGTAGGTTCCTATGTCACCCCAACACACACACACACACACACACACACACACACACACACACACACACACACACACATTTCTTCCTCTGAGTTTCGACAGCCATACTCCTTTCCTGGGTGGGGCCTGGGAAGGTGAATGGAAAAGATTTGCTGAGAAACCTGGTGGGCTTGTCCGTCCACATGTCTTTCCTCCTTCCCGCTTCCCTGGGAGGCTAAAGCTGGATTCGCTGCACAGGATGAGAACGGCCGAGCCGAGGAGAGGAGGGGATATCTGCCTGTTGTCCTATGTCCCTGCCCAGGCCTGTGACTGGGACCCACAGCAGGACTACAGGCCCCAGGCTTTTAGGGCCTGTCTGGGAGGAAGGACCTGTTAAAAATCAATTGCTTCTGCCTGCCACCATTAGGGGCGTGGCAGACACTTGGTATCTTGAGAGGTGTCACAGCCAGCGGCCAAAGCTTTCCTCTTGCCTCAAGGGGTCAATTCCAAGGTGCCCTCTGTGCGAGGAGCCTGCCCCAGAGGGACCAAGGCCTTGCCTTCTTTCTACATTGCTTCTCCCCTCTCAGAGGCCTGGGACCTCTGGCTCAACGAGCTATCTACTGTGGTAACCCTGTCCTGAGTTCTGCTTCCCTAAAACTCTGAGAGCCTGAGGCAGGAAGCAGTGGACCTGGACTGGTACCATCCCTCTTCCAGAATCATCTTCCCACACAGAATGCCTCGTGTCCTTTCCACCCTGGAGACATACCTTTCTCAAGGGCAAGGCACTTCTTGCCACTGCCCACATGGTGATGTGGCACTCACTTGTCCCTTTAGCGGGGACATGAGTGCAAGCTGCTGCCCGTTCACCCCACCAGGGGCTCCTCCCACATGAGGCCGGGGGTGGCGGGTGGGGTGGGGTGGGGTGGGCAGGTCTTGCTCACATTGTAGCCAGGGCAGTCCCGCTGCTTCTGATGTCTGGTCTAAAGACACATCCAGAACGACAAGCTGGTTGGGTCCCTGCTACTGAACCCTCATTGTCTGGCCCCACCTGCCAAGCTCAACATCTTTCCTGGGTTGCGGTGTCCTTGTAAACTTGACTTCCATGCTGTGTGGGGCAGAACAAGGGTCAGGGGCTGGCTGAGTTTGCAGTGGTTCTGCTGAGGGTCAGGGAGCTGTTCAGATGGACCAAAGATGGGGCTCTACCCGGGATAACTTGCCTCCTGTTCTCCCTGACCCTTGATTCCAGCCACCCACGGAGCCCATCCACAGGCCACTCGCGACTCCCGCTTCCAGCCAGCTGCCTTCTACCTCTGACAGGTAACTCTCTCTGACCTCTCATTCCCACGGGGGGACATGAGGACTTTTAGGTGCCTCCTCTCTTCCGGTTTGTCTCTATCTCCCCCAGAGGGGCTCTCCCACGCCTGCTAGAGCTCCCAGCTTGTGCCCTAGTTTCGAAGGCACGGGGTGGCATACATTAGCCTGTTTCCTCTGGGAAGGAAGCCAGGCACCCGCTTGGGTATGGGGGTATAGGGTATGGGGAAAGCAGGCATCGGGCAGGATCCTCTGTCCACAAGCCCCCACTTCTGTCTGGAGTGACCCCTAGAGCTGAAATGTCCACTCCTTAAATGGGTAGGGAAACTGAGGCCAAAGAGAGGTAAGGAGTCAACAGGGCATCCTCCTGTCTATCCTTTCTCAGGTCCTTCCTCAAAGCTCTTGTCCTTCCTGTCCCATAGAGTCCAAGCCAGCAGCCCTTCTGGGCCTACTCCAGAATGACCCCTGCCTAGACCAACACGGGAAACCCCAGTGCTCACCCAACCCCCCCCCCCCGCCCCCGAGACCTTAATAGGAGGGCCTGGCCTGAGTATTGGCAGAGGTGTCATGGCCGTCCTAGAAGCTGGCTGGACCGCACTATCATGGACACCCAGTCTACACAGTGAGGCTTGCTTTCACCAAATGCCAGCTCTTGAGAGCTCCACAGTGGGTTCCCTATGCTCTCCCCACTCTGCCTGATGATCCATCGCCACAGATGCCCTGAGTACTTGTGTCTGCCACCTGCTTGGGTTACTCTTTCAGGTAGGAGCAGTGGCTTCAGACGGTGCCTTGCTCAGGATAGTCTCTGTTCATGAAAAAAAGGCTTAGACTTGAGTTCCTCCCTTTTAAGGGTTGGTGCCACATCTTGCTGACACAGTAAATGGCATTCCATCTGCTAGCATGTTGGGAAACACAAACTAATTGCCTGTTTATGCCCCCCAAAGAATGGCACCTGTGCAGGCGGTACGTACGGGATCTTATCTGAAACACAATGCATGAGCTCAGCAACCAGAGGAGATGAAACCCCTCACCTTGGGCCATGAAGCCACCCTGACCTCTCATGAGGAGGCACTTTTCAGGAGTCTCTTTCTGGGCTTTTCCATGCGGAGCTCTACAGGACACTCAGACATAACACTGTCCTCTAGGCATAAAAAAAACCCTTTCAACATGAATGTCAGTTAATCAGCCTCTGAGGCCCAAGAGAGACAAGGAGTCATCAGGTGAACCACCACACAGCCTCCTCATGTCTGTCTTTCCTCATCCTGTCCACCATGCCTCTAGATGGTTCCCCCTACTCCAGGGTCCAGCCAGCAGAGAGACCTGGATAGAGGACTTGGGGGCCATCACAGATCCCCAGTGTCCCCTCTGAGCCTCCCCTGTCTCCTGTGTCTCTCTGTGTATCTCCATCTCTTGTCTCCCATCTCTGCCTGCATCAGCCTCCATTTCTGATTCCTTGTCTGCCTCCCATTTCTGTCTTTGTCTCCCTCTGTCTCTCCTTATCTCGCTGTGTCTCTCGAGTCTCTGTGTCTCTGTCTCTGCCTCTCATCCCACCTTTCTCCTTCTCTCTGTGTTTCTTTCTCTGACTCTGTCGCTCCCCATTTCTTTCCACCTCCCCAGCTTCTCTCCCTAACCCCTCCCCATCCTCCCAGGTCCTCTCCCTCACATAGGTTGAGTAAATGTCACCCCTGAAAGGACAGTATTGGCTCAGGACCCCCAAGACCAAGTTCCCAGCACAAGGGGGATGTGCTTGCTCCAGAGAGACAAAAGGCAGGGAATAAGAGACAAAGAGAGGAGACAGAGGATGAGGGAGAAGGGGGAGGGAACAAGGGAGAGGCGAAGGGATATTTCTCCTGGGAGTGGGGTGGGGTGACAAAGGACAGTCTCTGGATAGAGAGGAGACGGACGTGGCAAATAGGCCAATGATGGTTTATAAAGGTAAAAGGGGAAATCCTGTGTTGGGATGAGGTGCTTAATTTTAATTGGGTACTTTAATTAGGTGAGCCAAAGAGGGCTTTTGATTGCTGGCCTTCAATACTTTGATAGCTGGATCTCAGTAGTCAGCCTCAGGAGGAGGAAGTGGCCAAATAAGGGACTAGACCCTGGGGGCCAGGTTTAGGAACACAATCTAACAGTTTTTAGCAAGGAAGAGGGAATGGGGAGAAGGGCAAGGCCTGCCAGAACCGTGTTTGCCAGGCTTGGGCTGGCTGGAGTCCCTTCAACCCTCATTCCACAAGCGGGCCATCCCACTCCCGATCCTGCCTGGCTCTCACCAGCTGCTTTATGCTGGCCATCTCGGTCCACCCAGTGTTCTCACCAGCAACAGTGTGCCTTTTCCTTGACCTGTTCCCTTTCCAGAGGCATAGCCCTGTTCCGGGAAAGGTGGAGCAGATGGCCAGTGAATGTATCTACCCAGAAGCTGGTTCTGTATCCTTTTCCAAGCTCATGCTGGGTCCTAGTCCTGTGCAAAATGTGGTAGGACACTAGTGGGATGAGAGGGTACCAAGGGAGGCCAAGTCTTGCCTGGCAACCATCACCCAAGGATCGCAGCCACCTGAAGAAGACATGACCCTCCCTTCCCCAACTCTGTGTGTCCCTGCTAGGATGACTCAGTGACTCCTTCAGCATGGAGGTAGGGCCAGGCAGGGATCCTGTGAGATCTCTGTATGTAGACTGCTGCACACCTTCTGGAGCCCTGCTCTTACATCCTCCACGGGCACCTGCTACCCCATAAGGTCTCAGGGCTGGGCTGTGGGCATCCCTTCTGTCTTGGTATTTGTCTATTGTCCCATGAGGACAGACCTCCTGTGCATCAGCCCCAAGATAGCCCCCAGAAGTGGACTGGGCCCTGTACACAGGTGACCCTTCCTCCAGAAGAGCCCAGGCTCAGGCTGCTGGCAGTCTGGCGTCTTCCCTGCCAGGAGCACGGCTGTGAAGGAGGCTATTTTTAGTCTCTGTTAGCCCCCGTAATTATCTTGTCTGCTTGGCCCTGGCACCTGGTCCATTCCCTCTGGAAAATGCCACTTGTCTCTTAATGCTCAGGGTGACTGGGGACGAGGGGATGGTGCCCTTGTGAGCCAGAGTCAGGGACAGTGACCATGGTCAAGAGCCTCTTCCATTTTTATCTTCTCCTTCCTCCCAGAGGCTCTGTTCTGTCCACTCCACATTGCCCGCACTTGACATAGGCCAGCAGAGCCTCGCAAGAGGCCCTGGCACTTCCTGGCAAGGGAGGTTGGAGGCTTTGGAAGGTGGTCCCCTTTTCTCTCCAGAGCCCTGGAAATAGACTTGGCCTCTGGGAGCCAAACACTGATGAGGCTGGTGGTTCATCCAGACCTTTGCATGTCTTGGGGTCCCCCCCCGTGGTAAGGAGGCCTGTGGCCCCCACGGCACCCAGAACCTGGGAGGCAGCCTCATTGGGATTGACTCTCTCCAGACCCCCCCAGGTGGCCCCCTTGCTGCACAGGGCTTCCTGATAAGAGCAGATGGGGTGTGGGCTGGGAAGTGTGTCTCCCTTGGGCTACCAGTAGGCACATGCGGGAAGAGGAGCTGGGATGAAGCAAGTGTCTCAGCCAGAGAAGTGATTCCCCCTAAGCCCAGGTCCCAGTTGTGGCTCCAGTTCCTGTCCTGGGCCACAAGACCACCCCTCATGTCTGTCTTGTGAGGTGGTTGGGCCACAGACTCCCTGCTCTAGAACCTGTTGCTGATTGCTCCCTTCTGGGAGGCAGAATGGTTCTTCCTCTGGTACCTGAGGTCTTGGGTTGGGACCCCAGAAGCTTTTCTCACTAATGCCTTGCTTTACCAACCTCTCCCCAGTCCGCTGCCTAGTCCTCTGTCCTCTGCAGGCATCCCAGCATGGCTCCTTCCTTCAGCAGGTCCAGGGAAGCCCTCAGGGTCACAGCGATGAGGCAGCGGGGCTCTGACCTCAGCTTATCTCCCCATCGAGGGCCAGATCAACCAACCAAACCTGTGGCCGTGGTTACCTACTGTACACGACCTTGCCACTGTGACCTACACACACTTCCTCCACTTGGCAGGGCCCCCTGGTCCGCCAATCACCCTTATGGTGGGCAGACTGGACCCTTCCTGTTAGATTACCTAGCATGGACCAGGAGACAGCAGCCTTGCTCTTGATCTTGAGATGAAGGTGGGGTTAGTGTCACCACAAGGTGTCAGAGAGTGCCAGAGAAAGCCAGAGGGAGAACTGTGAGGGTGCCAGAGCAATGTCCGCAAGATTCCAGCAAGGACTCACTGCTGTGGCTGGCTTCAAAGACCAGGGATATGTCAAGAGCCCTGAGATGTAGCCCCAGAGCCTGCCTGAGGCTCTCCACGGCACATTCTAAAGGACAGCTGTGACACCCTGTAGATGAGCTATGGCCCATAGAACTGTGAGACCAGCATTGTTTCTGCCTCAGTCTTAGTACAGCACGCCCTTCCTCCTCCTCACTGTGGCCACAATGTCCCTCTGTGTCCCCTTACCTGTCAATACGACCATGATGGTGTCAGCTCCTGTGGCTGCTGCTGGGCTGACATACAGTGGAGGCGCCGTGCATGTGGACGGCGCTCTGTGGACGGCCACGGACGAGGTGTTAGCAAGGGTTGGCTGTGACTGCCCCTCATACACTGAATGGCAAGGCCATCAACGTTTAGAGCGAGCCCCAGGGCACAGCTGGGATGTCGGATTGGTTGCCTGCCCTGGACCTGAGCCCGGGTCTGCAAGAGCAGCATGTGAGCCTGTGATAGGATGAGAACAGTGAGGACGGAGCTGCTCATTGGACTGCAGCCGTAGTGAGGGGAGCTGATCTCTGGGCTGCTCCCAGCTGCTCAGTTTCAAAGCTGTTGCTCTTTATTTACCTTCCCTGTGTTGCCACCTCTGCCCCTCCCCCACCCTCCAGGCATTGCTATGGGAACCAAGCTGGGGTAACCGCAGCATCCCTGATGGATAGGTCTCAGACCCAGCAAGTGAATGCCTGTGTGGGCATTGACAGATAGACTGGGGCCTGTGGGTTGAAGAAAGGTGCCTGGGAGATCTGTGATTAGAGTTTGTGTGTGTGTGTGTGTGTGTGTGCGTGCGTGTGTGCGTGTGTGTGTGCATTGTGTGTGTGTGTGTGTGTGCACGCGTACGTGTGTGCGCGTGCGTGCGTGCGTGCGTGCGTGCGTGCATGTGTGTGTGTGTGTGTGTGTGTTAAAAACTATCTTCTTGCCATACATGCAATGCATGCCCCCAACCAGGATACAACCCCTCACCTTTTCAGTCACTCCTTCTCACCATCATGGATCCCGGTCACAGAGACCTCAGCTTCCTCCACACTGTCTGCTTTAGACTGTCCTTGAACTTGTCCTGATGCCCTCCCTCCTCACTCTGCCTTCCTTGGCTTCCTCAGCAATGGACCAGCAGAACTGCGGACGATGCATATGACCTCACTCGGGGACATGAGGGTGGCTCCTGTAAATCCTCAAAATGAGGTCCCTTCCTCCTGACCTGTGTCCCCCATTTCACAGTGTTTGCTCTTGCCCCCCTCCTCTCTCTCCCTCTACACTCTGTGGCCACCTACAGGTGAGTGCAGGGGTCCTGGACAGCCAGCACCAGCTCTGTGGGTGGCGGTGGTGTGGCTCTGTGTATAGCCTGGAGCGGTTCTCCCTGCTAACAGCAGCCTACGCCTGTCACTGCTTCTGCCCACGGGGATCTGGGGAGCTCCGTGCCTGGAGTCCCAAAGAGCTGTGTAGGCAGGCAGAGAGCCTCGGGGCTGGGCTTTCAGACTGCAATCTTCCTTCCTCTGCCTCCCCCCAGCTTAGCCAGTGAAAGGCTCTAGGAGTCACAGGGTGGAGGAAGGGTGCCTTCTACTTGAGGTCTTGAGCCTCACCAGACCAAGTTCCCAGGACCAAGCCCACCCCGCCCCACCTCATCCCCACCCCACCCCCACCCCACCTCAGATAGAGCCCTAGGGCAGGTAAGCCAAGAGGACCAAGACAGACTCTCTTTTCAGCTCTCACTGGCCACAGGACTGACTCATCTGGTCAATCTCTCAAATGCTTCATACATGGTAAGATATTTTGGACTTACTAGATAGGATAAAATATACAAGTAAAATCAATTCCCTGCTCTCATTTTCCCCCATGGCTAACAGAAAATGCTAAGTCATGGTGATGACTCACTGTGCAGCTCTGTCCACGGTGCTGACCGGGGCAGTGCCCAGAGCCTCATCCAGGAAGCCACCAGGAACAGGGGGCAGAGCGCCATGAAAACTGGCTTTCCTGCCCAATGCAAGGGTTGGGACTAACATAGATGAACCTCAGGGGATGGAGCCCAGGCTGCTCTCCCAGACTTCCTGGGGGTCTGGTGTACCAAGCGGCTCCAGACAGAATGAGTGCTCCACAGACTCTGTCGTGAACCCATTCTGCCAGAAACATAGATGGACACATTTATATCGGTCAACAAAGTTGAATTTATTGAATAATACTAACTTTGCAGGCTCTGTTTGTTTTGCTGGCTGCAGTTTGTCAAGTAGTCTTGATATCCCTTGATGGCTGGTGGAGGCAAACAGGTTCTTTTATTCCCATCTATTATTAATATTAACCCTCAGGTGACACATCACACAGTGAAACACACACACACACACACACACACACACACACTTGTTATAGAACGACAACAAATTTTTTAAAAGTCTGCAGCCAGGTTTAAGGAGTTTAGAGAGGCCTTACTAGAGGCAGAGGAAGACAGCTGATGGAGGTGCAGTTGTAAGTCCCAAAGATGGGAGGAGAAAGATAAACAACCCAAATTATCATGGCCAAATTAGTTAAAGCAAGCAATTAATTAAAGCAATCTTTTTTTATTCATGTACAGGGGCTGCCTCACCCTAAGAGGGCTGATTCAAGAGGTAGCCTTGCATGTTGAAGACAAGATTTTTATAGTTCAAGAATAGGGAGTCTCCAAATGGGAGATTTGGTGGACAAAAGAGATGGGATTGCAGGAGCAGAACATAAGAACAGTTTAGTCATCACAACCTCCTGAAACAAAGACATGATTGCAAGGTGGTCGTAACAACAGGTAGTCATAACAAGGTGGCCATAACAACCCTTTTGAAACAAAGGTAGGGTTACCAGATGGTGTGGGAGTCCAACTCCCACCTTTTGAAGGGTTCTTAGGTGGAGGAGAGAGGAATTAAGAAATGATAGACCTAGCCAATGAGAAGAAAGACAGAAACACAGGATAGCTTTGGGAGGGCCTGGATTAATATCCAACAACCTCATCCTTTATTGAAAAGGGATTTTTATAACATGTCAAGGGGAGAGGCAAAAGACCTACCCCTTGCAAGATCAAAGCACACTGTACAGCCAAATGCAGATCCTTCCAAACACCTGGTAAACATACCTGTGACCAAATCATCTCTTTATGCAGCCCTGCTTTGTAAAGCAAGCCCAGATTCTCTAACCCTGAGTAAGTTCTCACTAGATAGCCTCTGTGGACTCCCACAGATCCCCCTTATTAATAATATAAAGGGCCCTTCAGACCTCTAAGATGAACTGTGACTGTCTTAGGTCACCTTTGTCACTAGACAGCCTTACCTGTCATCAAGATACACTTTCTGCCAAGTGTATTCTGTCTTAGGTTGACAGCTAGCAAGAAGGACTTACCCATCTCTGACTACCAGCCTCTGGCAAGGGAGGATGCAGAGCTTAACTCTATGAAACTCTGAAGCTGCTTTTCCACTAAGAGCTTGCAAATAGAATAATTACAGCAATACTCCTGCTCCTTATGGCTAGTATGCCTCCTAGTAAAGGAGTATAGGATGATAAAGATAGAATGGCCTTTTTGAATGGGTCTAAGATGACTATAGAAGTCTTAGCTGCACCAAGCCCCTTTTTAAATCAATGAACTCTTGATGCAACTGCATCAAATAAATCAGTAAATTCCTGATGCAACTGCTTCAAACCTAAAGACTCTTTATAATTACCATTAGCAGGTTAACATCATAATTCTAGCATGAATATTACTATACATAATTACAATTCTCACAAACTTACATCCAAAAGCAAACTTTCAATTTGCATTTCATAGACTTTAGCAAACATTCAAAAACAATTTCTTTTTTTTTTTAGTTTTATTTTTTTCTATTGTCAGCTTGATACAGTACAAATTCTTATCCTAATAGTGAAATGTTTCACTGAGGCTTGCCCAGTGATTGAGTAAAACCAAAACTTATTATAAGCCACAGTCATCCTAGGGTCCGCCCCCCTATGTAGCCTCCCTGGTTCTGTGGGTTGCAGACTGATTATTCTTTGCTTTATATCTAGAATCCACTTATGAGTGAGTACATACCATGTTTGTCCTTCTGGGTTTGGGTTACCTCACTCAGGATGATATTTTCTAGTTCCATCCATTTGCCTGCAAATTTCATGCTGTCATTGTTTTTCTCTGCTGAGTAGTACTCCATTGTGTATATGTACCACATTTTCTTAATCCATTCTTCAGTTGACAGGTATCTAGGTTGTTTCCAAGTTCTGGTTATTATGAATAATGATGCTATGAACATAGTTGAGCATGTATCTTTGTAGTATGATTGAGCATTCCTTGGGTAGATGCCCAAGAGTGGTATGGCTGGGTCTTGAGGTAGATCAATTCCCAATTTTCTGAGAAACCACCATACTGATTTCCATAGTGGTTGTACAATTTGCACTCTCATCAACAGTGAAAGAGTGTTCCCTTGCTCTGCACACTCTCCAACATTGACTGTTGTAGTGGCTAGCCATTCCAGCTTTGATCTGGAAGTTCCAATCCCCATTGAGGCTTCAGTAACTGTCACGCCTACAAGGCGGGGCCAAGAGAGGGCCCTGAAGACCTGAGATCCAGATGTGCCGTGCTCTCTCTGTTCCTGGACCCTGGACGGTGGAGGTTGACCGAGCAGAGTTCTCCAGAGAACACCGCCAGACTGCGACACACCTTTCCCAGACCCTACGACCTACCTATTCCTTCATTTGTAAGTTATGCCACTAGTAAACCTCCCTTTTAACTATGTGGAGTAGCCTTAATAATTTCACCAATAGACTGTCATTAGTGTTTTTGATCATAGCCATTCTGACAGGTGTAAGGTGGTATCTCAGAGTTGTTTTGATTTGCATTTCTCTGATGACTAAGGATGTTGAGCATTTCTTTAAATGTCTTTCAGCCATTTGAGGAGATTCTTGAGAATTCTGTTTAGCTCTTTAGCCCATTTTTAAATTGGATTGTTCAGTATTTTGATGTCTAGTTTCTTGAGTTCTTTATATACGTTGGAGATCAGTCCTCTGTCAGATGTGGGGTTGGTGAAGGTCTTTTCCCATTCTGTAAGCTGTCTTTTTGTCTTATTGACCATGTCTTTTGCCCTATAAAAGCTTTTCAGTTTCAAGAGGTCCCATTTATTAATTGTTGTTCTGACTGTCTGTGCTTCTGGTGTTATATTTAGGAAGTGATCTTCTGTGCCAATGCGTTCAAGAGTACTTCCTACTTTCTCTTCTATCAAGTTCAGTGTAACTGGATTTATGTTGAGGTCTTTGATCCACTTGGACTTGGGTTTTGTGCATGGTGACAAATATCGATCTATTTGTAATCTTTTACATATTGACATCCAGTTATAACAGCACCATTTGTTGAAGATACTTTCCAAAAGCAATTTCTTAATAGAACTATACAAAACATAGGGAACAATTAACACAGGTCAACATCAATCCACTCAAGGGTCAATAAATTTTTTTTTACTCTTTCACAACTGAGATTTTATTGGTTGAGTACACAGACATTTCAATTCTTAAAACATGGACCCAAACTCTAAGAGTCATACATTGTGTTCACGTACCCAAAAGAGCCATGCATTGTTTCTCTTTGAACTTATTCCAATGATGTTCCATCCTAAACTTGGCAAGTTTTCCCTAAGACCTCACATATCAAATGCTCACAATCCTTAATTCCACTGACTCACAATTTTATGCCACATATAGTACATATTCAAAATTTCAATCTTTCACAGCACATTATCACAATTGTTAGGAAAATGGACTGCCATGACCAGAGACAGTTCTGACAGGGCAAGGACTGAGGAGTGGTCTTTTTAGGATACAGTTCTACTAGAAACACGAGACTAGAAATAACTGAAAATATTCCAGACACAAATGCATGACCAAGACTCCAAGTATGCTTTTATGTTGTAGGATATAAAACTAGCCCCCTCTACAGAATGTTATGGTGACCCCAGAGACAGTCACAACCTCTCCTGATTCAGTATCCTGCTATTTTCTGGTTGTACTAAAACAAAACAAAACAAACAAAAAAAAACCAACCAAACAACAACAACAACAAAAACCCAACCAGCAAGTGATTTAACCTCTTAAAAAAACATTTACACTTAAAAAATGGGACTTTCCCCCACCTTTTAAAAATGTTTCTAGAGCTATTAAAAAACTCGCATTTACAAAATAGTTGATAAAATATTACTCTGGATTGTACAAGAAGGGAGGCGGGGACACTGACAGACACGATGGGTGGTTAGTTGGACTTGGCTTCTTTCTCTTCAACTTCAGAGGCTGGACTCTGGTTTTCAGCCTCTCCATTTTCTGCAGGCACATCTGTGGTTTGCTGGTCAGCCACCTCAGCCTGTTTGCCCTTTGCTCCCCTCTTCCCCTTTGTTTGCACTTTTTTGTCTGATGGGTTATCCTTTCCCCGCAGCCTTCTTATGCTGGAGAGGATGTGGAACTAGGGGAACTCTCTTCCACTGCTGGTGGGAATGCAAGCTTGTACAACCACTTTGGAAATCAATATGGCGCTTTCTTAGAAAATTGGGAATCAATCTCCCCCAAGATCCAGCTATACCACTCCTAGGCATATACCCAAGAAATGCTTAATCATACCACAAGAGCACTTGCTCAGCTATATTCATATCAGCATTGTTTGTAATAGCCAAAACCTGGAAACAACCTAGATGCCCTTCAACTGGAGAATGGATAAATAAATTGTGGCACATATACACAATGGAATACTACTCAGCAGAGAAAAACAATGACATCATGAGGTTTGCAGGCAAATGGATGGATCTAGAAAAAATCATCCTGAGTGAGGTAACCCAGACTCAGAAAAACAAATATGGTATGTACTCACTCATAGGAAGATGCTAGATGTGGAACAAGGATGACTGGACTGCTACTCACATCACCACTGAGGCTACCTGGAAAACGGGACCCCAAGAAAGACACAGAGAAATGGATGAGATCTACATGAACAGCCTGGACATGAGTGGGACCAATGAAGGGCGACAGTCAAGGGAAAGAGAGCGGGAGATCCTAGCTGGATCAAGAAAAGAGAGGGAGAACAAGGAATAGGAGACCATGGTAAATGAAGACCACATGAGAAGGGGAGGAAGCAGAGAGCTAGGGAGGCCCACGGAGATCCACAAAGATACTCCCACAAAAGACTGCTGGCAATGGTCGAGAGACGGCCGGGACTGACCTACTCTGGTGATGGGATGGCCAAACACCCTGATAGTTGTGTCATAAACCCCATCCAAGGACTGAGGACTCTGGATGCAGAGATCCACAGCTGGGCCCCTGGTGGAGCACTGGGAGTCTAATTAGTGAGAAAGAGGAGGGTTTATATGAGCGAGAATTGTTGAAGCCAAGGTTGGATAAAGCACAGGGACAAATAACCAAATGAATGGAAGCACATGAACTATGAACCAAAGGCTGAGGGACCCCCAACTGGGTCAGGCCCTCTGAATGGGTGAGACAGTCATTTGGCTTGATCTGTTTGGGAGGCAGCTGGGCTGTGGTGCCGGGTCCTGGGCTCGTTGCATGAGTTGACTGTTTGAATTCTGGGACTTATGCAGGGACGCTTGGCTCCGTCTGGGACGGGGGGACTGGACCTGCCTGGACTGAGTCTATCAGGTCGATCCCGGTCCTCGGGGGAGACCTTGATCTGGAGGAGGTGGGGAGGGGGGCAGGGGGGGGAGAGCATGGGAATCTGTGGCTATTATGTGGAACTGAATGGTGTTGTAAAATAAAAAATAAATAAATAAAAAAAAGAAAAAAAATGAAAATACTACAAGACAAACAAACTGACATTTTTTTTTTAAAAAAAAAAAGAAACTGAGGAATATAACAACTCCTTTTCTTTATAATTTTTTAAATTGCATCTTGAGCTTGGGTAGAAAAACAAATTTCTCCATTTTTGCAGGAAACAGTTCCATTTTTTACACAAAACAATTCATGAGTCACCACAGTTAATAAAACATATATGCATACACAAAACAGTTCGCAAGTCACTCAATTGATAAGAGTATATAAGTAAAATCAAAATTGTCCCATTGCAATTGAATCACTCCTGTCCATCCATTTCTTAAGTCTGAAAAGTTCAAAAAGACAGTTCTGATACAAGTCTTAACATTCCATTGAAAGCTTTCTGATAGCAGTCTTACAGTTCCACTGAATGCAACAATTCAGTTCAAACAAGAGTTGCTGAAACTTCACCCTCAGTTGCAGCAGCATTTTATGACAGTCTTCCCCCAGGAACTTTGTTCCAGAGAGAAGATGGCTGTTATAGTAACTGAACTGCTACAGAGCTCTTCGAAGAAGCTCTCTGCATAGCCAGCAAACAGAAACTGCACCTTTGATGCTGGCTTCTTTCAGCTGTTTACAGTCCTGGTCCATATGCACCTCCCATCACTGACCTGTCTGCCCAGGAACCCTGGTGTCCCGAGGCTCTCAATAGCCTCATGTCACAAATGCTCAATGTGCCACCCTGCTGCTGTGAGCTACAGCTCTCAAATCAACACCTCAGGTCCAGGAGGAAACCCAGCCACTACGAGCTGTGGATTCCTTGGGTCTCATTACCTGCTTTGCTGTGGCCTTGCATGCAGCACTGAGAGTCCAAAGCCTCTGTGGGCTGCCCTGCCTGCAGAACCAATTGATACCCTCAGGGCAGCTCCACCTTACTCTGCTGCTGGGAGCTCAGGCTGGCCTAAGTTTCAGCATGTCTCAGCCTTTCAGCCTGGAGCACTGCTGCTGCATGCTGCTGCTAGGGACTCAGACCCTGTTCATTTCATTGCAGGGAGGATTTCAATACTTCGGCTGCTCTCTCCATGCCAGGGCTCATCCAGCCCCAGGAGTCCTATCAGCTATCAGCTTCCCTCGGGTTCTGCACCACCTCTGCTATGATTCCACCCTTGGGGATGCTTCCTGGCCTCCACAGGGACCCCAGTGTCCCTGGAATGCACTCAAACTCAGAGGTGCCTGCTCCCTGGCCCTCCTGGTGTGTGCTCTGTGGGCATCTTTCTCTGGAGGCTTTGTCTCTCATGCAGAGGCCAAGGCACCCACTCCCTCCCTCCAGCTGTCCACTGACAGACCTGCTCTGGCCACTGGAGTCCAAAGTCTCTGCTGCATTCCAAGCCTCCAACACTGCCTGACATTTGCCTCTTTTATGGTGTGGCATCTCAGCTTGTCAAGGTTGCACGTCACCTCAAGCCACGGCTCTCTAGCTGGCTGACCACCTTCTCCACCATGGCAGAAAACTTGCATGGCTGCTTTCTGAGGCTGGCAGCCTCTGAAGTGGCTGCTTTTGTCTGATTGCCAAGTCCGAAGTGACTGCTCAGTCCTGGACGCTGCCTTGTGTGTTCCAGGTCCCACTTGGGAAAACCGGCTCTTACCCTAAGTAACTTTCTTATTAAATCTTTACCGTATCCTTAAAGCCTATATTTCTTAACCTTCACCAAAACTTTTTTTAACCACTTTAAACCTAACTTGAGAGAGAGAGAGAGAGAGAGAGAGAGAGAGAGAGAGAGAGAGAGAAACAGAGACAAAGATACTTGCTGCAGCCTAACTTTACTTTGCTTTATATTTACAATTTTACTTCCAAAGATTAGAATACCACCGCCTCCTTTAATTACTGGGCATGCCCCTTGCTCTGCGGTGTTCCTCCTCTTTATCCTCCATTCCTAAGTTCCATGTTCTGGCACCATCTGTGGGAGTCCAGCTCCCACCTTTTGAAGGGTTCTTAGGTGGAACAGAGAGAAATTAAGAAATGATAGATAAGCTGGGTGGTGGTGGCACACACCTTTAATCTCAGCACTTGGGAGGCAGAGTCAGGCAGATCTCTGTGAGTTTGAGGCCAGCCTGGTCTACAAAGCGAGATCCAGGACAGGCACCCAAACTACAAAGAGAAAGCCTGTCTCAAAAACTAACAAACAAACCAACAAAAAGAAATGATAGGTGGAAAGAAAGATGTAGCCGACAAGAAGAAAGATAAATATAGGATAGCTTCAGGAGAGCCTGGATCAATATCCAACAGCTTTGTCCTTTATTGAAAACGTCTTTTTATAACATGTCAAAGGGAGAGGCAAGAGACCTACCCCTTGCAAGATCAAAGTAGATCATACAGCCAAGTGTAGACCCTTCCAAACACCTGGTAAACATGCCTGTGACCAAATCAGCTCCTTATGCAGCCCTGCTGCATAAAGCAAGCCCAAATTCTCTGAGCAAGTTCTCACTAGCCTCTGTGGGTTCCCACAAGATGGCAGTAACTTTTTGAAACAAAGACATGGTTTCCTTTCCACAGGCGTACAGAACCATTTGTAATTAAGGTTATAGGAATGAGTCTAGTTTGTATTTACTTTAAGATGGCTTTTAAGCCTAAGATGGAGGCAGGCTGGTTCTTCACAGTCTCTCCCGTGGGTGAGGAAAGATGTTAGGAACCCTGCAGGAGAGCTACTGAGAACTCAGAACTAAGGGGCAGGAGCAGGCAGAGCTACAGAGGTTCAGAGCCATAGAAATTAGGAACAGGCATAGAACCATGCCTAGATGGGTAGACAGCAAGTTGAGCTTAAAGTCCTGGAGACAGTCCAGAGTTCTCTGCCTTTGGTCTCTCGAGGCACACACTGGATGAGATGACAGTTGTGTGGAGGCCATTGCATCACAGTGTTAGGTGTTACCTCCTTCTGGAGTCCAGGTAAGGCTGCTGCACCCTCCATCAGTCTGACCTGTCAGGTTAAAGGTGAATCAGAGGAACTTAGACCAATCTGGAAAGCAGGAACTCAGTCCCTTCCAAGAAAGACTGTTCCTTGCTCCAAGGGTTCTTATTTCCCCTCAAGTACTTTGCCATCTGGAAGAAAAAACCCCTTGGCCAGAAGAAAAGGGCCTGGGAGAGACCAGTGAAAGGGGAGGGAGTCAGGAAAGGGAGGGGGACTTGGCATTCCACAGATTCATGATGGACTCCCAGCTCCGGGGCTTCCCCTTTCTCCATGCCTGCAGCTTTCACATGCTCCTTATCTGCAACCCAGCTGGTCCCTCCTGGTGTCACTTCCCCCTTCCCCAGTTTAGGGTAAGAGGCCAGTGGAAAATCATCCTGCCCCTGCCTGTCCCTTTCCACTAGCTCACTGTGCATGCTCCAAACTCCCCATAAAGCCCCCTCCCCACCCCCGCCATCCCACTGCTATCTCTGTTCCTGCTCAGGGACAGCCGCCAATCTGTTTCTCCCCGACAAATCTCTTGTGTTAGGTTTTGCTTGGCATTCCTTGGCTCCCAACTGCTAAGTTCCCCTTGCACCAAGTGGTGTCCACTATTAGGTTCTGTTTTTTTGCTTTTTGTTTGTTTGTGTTTTGTTTTTCGAGACAGGGTTTCTCTGTGTAGCTTTGCACCTTTCCTGGAACTCACTCTGTAGCCCAGGCTGGCCTCAAACTCACAGAGATCCACCTGCCTCTACCTCTCCAGTGCTGGGATTAAAAGCGTGTGCCACCATCGCCCGGCTCCACTATCAGATTCTGGTCTGTGGCTTTTGCTAACTCTTTACCTCACAGAATAAACCCAAAAGAACCACTAGAAGACCACCCCTTACCCCAGGCCCCTTGTAATCGTTGTGGGGACTTGTCTAGGACTAAAAAATCGCCCTCACTGGAATTTGAAGACCTCAAGGTTGGTATACCTGATTGAAAATTACAACAGGGTTCAGGGATGACTGCTGTGGGACGGTCTGTATGTCAAATTGCTCTGATTGGTCAATAAATAAAACACTGGTTGGCCAGTGGCCAGGCAGGAAGTAGGTGGGACAAGGAGAGAGGAGAATTCTGGGAAGCAGAAGGCTGAGGCAGAGAGACACTGCCAGCTGCCGCGATGACCAGCAGCATGTGAAGATGCCGGTAAGCCACCAGCCACGTGGCAAGGCATAGATTTATGGAAATGGATTAATTTAAGCTATAAGAACAGTTAGCAAGAAGCCTGCCACGGCCATACAGTTTGTAAGCAATATAAGTCTCTGTGTTTACTTGGTTGGGTCTGAGTGGCTGTGGGACTGGCGGGTGACAAAGATTTGTCCTGACTATGGGCAAGGCAGGAAAACTCTAGCTACAGATGACCGTGATCATCTGGTGCCCCAGCAACCTCACAAAGTGACAGGACCCTCTGGCCACAGTCAGTACAGCTGACTTCCCTTTCTGCCCCCTTTATTTTTTGGGGGGGGAGGACTAGGAAGAGTAAGAGACTGATCTTTAGAGAATAAAGGTTCTGACCCCATACAACTAAACAGAGATTTCAACCAGGGGTGGGGTCATACCACCATTCCTAAGCTAAGAGTCATTGCTTGGCATCCTTAAGGAAACACCCCTCCCCCTCCAAGGAGATCTTTTATCCTAACCCTAACCTGTCCAGGTGAACTGTCTCTGTAGCATTTGGGTGACTTGTTTATGGAAACCTGGGCAAGCTCCATGAGAGATGCATACCCCTTAGTTGAACATCTTCTAGTGTGCTGTCCAGACTCACCTGACCACCCCATTCTGCTGTCTCCTTTCTCATAGTGTATTCACGTGGCCGTCACCTGCTTTATCAACCTCACTACTTTTCAGTATGACGAAAGGAGTTAAGGCTCGAGGAGGATGTTGTCATGTCACCATATTTGCCAGGGATCAATTATGTCTGATGGTCCCTAGAAACAAGGGCAATATTCACCAGATTCGCCAGGGATCCATTATGTCCGATGGTCCCTAGAACAAAGGCTTTTGTCTAGTTTGCTTTCTTCTTCTTTCTTCTTCTTCTTTCTTCTTTTCTCTTTCCTCTCCCCCTTCCTCCTCCTTTTTTTTTCTCTGTATAGCCTTGGCTGTCCTAGAACTCACTATATAGTCCAGGCTGGCCTTGAACTCGGAGATCCTCCTGCCCGTGCCTCAAGTGCTGGGTTTTAAGGTGTGTGCCACCACACCCAGTCTAGTTTGCTCTCTATTGCTATGACAAACACCGTGACCAAAAACAACTTAGCAGGAAAGGGGTTATTTCATCTTTACACTTTAACAGTTCCTCACTGAGGAAAGTCAAGGCTGGAACCTGGAGGCAGGAACACAGAGGCCATGGAGGAGTGCTGCTTACTGGCTTGCTCAGTTCATTTTTTATACAACCCAGGACTGCCTGCCCAGAGATGGCACTGCCCACGGTAGGCTGGGTCCTCCATATCAGACATCAGTCATACCCCACAGATTTGCCTATAGGCCAATACAAAGGAGGCATTTTCTCAATTCAGGCTTCCTCTTTCCAGATGACTCTAGACTGACAAGTGAAAGAAACCCACCAACACAGCCTTTCTTTTCCCAAACCTACACTTTTTTTTCCAGTCAAACTCTTGCAAACTTAGGGTAATCAGCTTCTGCTGCCTCTCAGAGCCCTCCCTCCAATCAGATAGCAGATATCAGACCGCACATCTTTTGTTTGGAGGAATGGTACTATTAGAGACATTTTAGGAACTATGGGAGACCAGGGACCAGAGCCCTGCAGGCAGGAGACTCATGGGAAGAAAAAGGAACCAGTCGGATGATGGGAGCAGAGCTGTGGACCGCTGTGGCAGCCCTACTGCTTGGCTTGGCCCTCTTCTGGGACAGACTGGACTGCACTAGCTGTTCTCTGCTGTAGGCTGGAGCTGCCCCTCCAGATAGGCAAGGGAATGTGGGTGGGGAAAGGGCAACTTCTACCCAGGACTGCTCTGTCTTTCCTCCTCGTCACTGCACATGGCACAAACTAATCCCAAGATTCCTTCCAAATTTCCACTCAGCTGCCTTCTCAAACCCTGAGCAGCATCCTCCAAACTTCAAGCAGAGGAGTCTTTTTTTTTTTTTTCCCAAGGAGCCTAGTTTCAAGACTCCCTGAGGGATAATGAGAAATAGCCATCTGTTTTATTAAGATTTTTATTGCCATGATAAAACATCACGAACATAAACAACTTGAGGGGGGGGGGCGGAGATTTATTTCAACTTAGAACTTCCAGGTTACAGTCCATTGTTGAGGGAAGCCAGGAGAGAAACTTAGAAGCAGGAGCTGATGCAGAGGCCATAGAGGAGTGCTGCTTATTAGCTTATACCTCTTGGCTTGTTTAGACTGCTTTCTTACAGTACCCATGACCAGCAGCCTAGGGGTGACCCTGCATACAGTGAACAAGGTCCTCCCATGTCAATCATAAAGAAATAAAAAAAATGCACCATAAAATTGTCTTCAGGCCAATCTGGTGGAAGAACTCTCAGGTGAGGGTCCCTCTTCCCAAATGACTCTAGATGGTGCCAAGTTGACAAAAAAAAGTAGCCAGCAGATCACTCCAGGAGAACCCTAATTATAGTACCACCTCTAAGTACAAATGGGAAAGTGGTGTTTTATGTGCCATTGACCTTTGACCTCAAAGCACCCTGAATTGCTGGGAAATTCCAACCAGACATGTTATGCTGGTGTTGTCCATGGGATGAGTCTTTCTTATTTAAAAGTCAAGGAACCTTCCCTATATCTCCCCTGGTTCCTGCTTCTATCTCCTATTCTTCTTCTAAATGCTCCTGAATCCCCATATCCCACTTCACCTCCTTCAAAGAACTGTCCCTCACATCTCAGGGGCCCTCAGGGGCTTATCCAAGAGCCTTCTAGACCCCATCTTGAGGTACCAAGGATACTTCCTTTATAGGGAGTTAAAACAGAGGAGTGGAAGGCCCCAACTGTGTCTTAGTCTTTCAGAAATAAGACTGTAAAAAGAGACCAGGTGCCTAGTTGAATATCCTGACCAGTATTTACAGGCCTTCCAGCAGCTAACACCCTCTATGACTTGACTTGGAGGGATGTTATGCTGATTCCAGACCAGAGCCTAAGCTCTGTGGAGACACACCGGGTAAAAGAGAAGGTAACTGACATGGACAATGACTTCCATGTGTCCCATGGTGACAACCTTGTTAGTACACAAGTAGTGCTCTTAGAATTCTTCAGATCAGATGAACGCCTGGCGTAGGAAGAAATTATCGGTTGCACATGCACGTGCCAAGATGAAGAAGGCACAAAGTCCTTCAGCTGCTCCCGGCTGGCTATGGTCTGCAAAGGGAGACAAACAGGAGAACTTCCTATTACCTTTCCAGGGTTGTAAGGAGACAACCAGGAAACACACTAGCATGGTCCCCAGGGCCTTTCAAGGAGGGGGTTCTCCTGAGAGACAAATTCCTGACCCAAGCTGCCCCAGATAGCTGCAGAAAACTGAAAAGACTGGCGGCTGAATCAGGCACCGACTTGAACCAAGTGATCCAAAGTGCCACATCATTTCAAACAGGCCTGGAAACAAAGGGAAGGGAAGGGCCACTGCAAAAGGCTCTTCCAGGAGACGCTTTCTCTGTAGATAGCTGGGGTACTTCCAGAAGGGATGCCCCCCAAACTGGAGAGCCATAAAGGAAATGTTCTTGATCCTTGCCCACACCTTGTTTTAATTGTAGAGACAATCACTGGGAAGCCAGATGTCCCAAGAGCCCCCAAAGCCCAAGACCACGTCCCTCATTTGAATATTGGCAGGTACCAAGGTACCCTCTCTAGGCTCCCATCATATCAGACTAACTTGTGGACGCCCATGAGACCCTACAAGCAGGACAGTATATGGTCAACTTCTTTGTAGATATGGTAGCCTGATTCTCCATATTATCTTTCTCTCCTGTCTCAAGGTCTAGCCTCATCCCAATCTTTTGGGAAATATCTTGCCAACTCCAAAAATGCTATTTTACATAATCTCTTGCTTGAAAATGAGGATGGGGCCTCCTTTTCCAATACTCTTTCCTCATAGTACCTGAGACTGCTCTCTCTACTGGGCATACATATCTTCTCCCATTGCCAGGTATAGTTAGTTCTTCCCATGAAGGCTAAACTCAAGTTTACTTCTGATAGAGAATAAAAATGGATGGATTGGGGAACTGTAATCTGGGCTATAACTGTTTCACCAGTACTGATGCATTTTAAGGATCATGTATTTTCCCAGTCAAAACAGAGACAAGGAAACTGAAGCCCATTTTACCCTAGTCCTTAAAAGGCAGAGATTCTTGAGAGAATATCCCAGCCCCTAAAACTCCCGTATTTGGGGACTTCAGAAGGGATCTGGGGTGGCTTGAATGAAAATGGCCCCTACAGACATGTATTTGGATACTTTGCCCTCAATTGATGAACTATTTGGGAAGGATTAGAAGGTATGGCCTTGTTAGAGGAGAGGTGCCATTGGTGGCAGGCACACTTTGAGGTTCAAAAGCCCTTGCCATTCCCAGTTAGCTCTCTCTCCTTTATGCTTGTGAATCAAATATAAGTTCTCAGCTATTGCTCCAGCACCATGGCCTGCTTGCCTGATGCCAGGCTCTCTGCCATGGTGGTCATGGACTCGAACCTTCTGGAACTCAAATTAAATGTTTTCTTTTCTAAATTGTCCATCATGTTGTTTTGTTACAGCATGAAAAGTAACTGTAGCGGTATAAATAAAAGTGGCCTCCATAGGCTCACAGGGAGCGGCACTATCAGGAAGTATGGTTTTGTTGGAGTGGGTGTGGCTTTGTTGGAGGAAGTACTTCATTATGGAGTAGACTTTGAGGCTTCAGAATCTCAAGCCTGGCCAGCCTGTCACTGTCTCTTCCTGCTGCCTGTGGATCCAGATGTAGAACTCTCAGCTCCTTCTCCAGCACCATGTCTGCCTGCATGCCACCATGCTTCCTTCCATGACAATAATGGACTAAACTTCTGAACTGTAAGCCAGCCCCAATTAAATGTTTTCCTTTATAAGAGTTACTGTGGTCATGGTGTCTCTTCACAGCAACAGAAACCCTCACTAAGATAGTAACTAAGACAGAAATTGGTACTGTGACAGACATGACCATATGCTGTTTTTTGAAGGAATATAAATGACTTTGGAACTTTGGATGTGGAAAGTAGTTGAATGCTCTAAGTGGATCTTAATGGGTCACCCTAGTAGGCACATGGGAGATAATAGTGCTGAGAGCAACATAGACTATGGAGGCCCAGCTCAAGGGGGTTTTAGAGGAGGATAATATTAACCTAACCCAGTTATCTTCTGATTTTATTTATTTATTTATTTATTTATTTATTTATTTATTTATTTTATTTTTTTTGAGACAGTGTTTCTCTGTGTAATGGCCCTAGCTGTCCTGGAACTCACTATGTAGACCAGGCTGGCCTCGAACTCAGAGATCTGCCTGCCTCTGCCTCCCAAGGGCTGGGATTAAAGGCATGCACTACCACCACCCAGCATCTTGTGATATTTTGATGAAGAAAGTGGCTGCTCTTGACCCTTGTCCTAAGAATCTGCCTGAAGCTGAATTGAAAAGTTTTGGAATAATTTTGCTGGCAGAGGAGATTTTAAGATAGCCTAGTATTGACTCTGTTGCATGGTTACTAACAGTCACTCTTAAGCAGATCTACAATGAAAAAGATAAAGCAGGGCAAAAAGAAATTCAAAATGTACAGTTTGAGGAGAAAAAGAGCACCAGGAAATATAATATTGGAGCCAAGGCTTGGACTGAAATAAGGGGAGGCCCGATGGGAAATGGAATAAGGGAAGGGTACCCTCGAGGCAAGATCCCATCCAGCTAACCCTGCAATTTGTGAAAGGGAAAGGCCTAAGGAATTTTCTGTTCCTAAAAAGCAACAACAGATCAAAGTGTTGTTTTTCAGTTTATTTTAGTGTATGCAAATTTAATTCAAGGAGGAGTGTTGTTTTTTATTTTTATTTTATTTTACTCTTTTACTCTTATGGCTCTTTGGGGGAGCCACCACCCAGCTAATCACACATGGAAACTTAATTCTTATTTATAAATGCCTGGCCTTAGCTTGGCTTGTTTCTTGCCAGCTTTTATTACATTCCCTCTATCTTTTGCCTCTGGGCTTTCAAACCTTTCTCTATTTCTGTGTATCTTTTCTTTCCTTTTTACTCTGTGTCTGGCTGGGTGGCTGACCTCTTCTTTTCTCACTCCTTGATCCTCTCTTGCTTCTCTATCCCCCTTTTTCTCCTTCTATCTCTTCTCTCTGCCTGCCAGTCTTGCCTATCCTTTTTCCTGCCTTGATATTGGCTCTTCAGCTCTTTATTAGACCAATGTGTTTTAGACAGGCAAAGTAACACAGTTTCACAGAGTTAAACAAATGCACCATAAAAGAACGCAACACATCTTTGCATCATTAAGCAAATGTTTCACAGCATAAATGAATGTAACACACCTTAAAATAATATTCCATGACAGAGAAGACCATATTCCATCCCAATCAGGCAGCCAACATGGAACCTTGGCCAAGTGGTTCTGCCTTTAGTGAAATCTTCCTGTGTGGTTAAAAAAGCCACTGAGGCAGGGCATGTGGCAGGGGAGACCCCACCTGGAGGCCTGGAGAGTGAAAATGAACATGAATTGCTTTGGAGACCTCAAGATGGTGGAGATGTCAGAGCCGTGAAATGTTTGCCAAGGAGAGCTGCAGACAGGGAGTATCACCAGCCCAAGAGAAGTATGCTGCAGTCAGCAAAGATGGATGGGGAGAGCCTTCTAAGCCCTTTGACATCAGACATTCAGCAACAGGATTTGGAATTTGCCTTGCTGGGTTTTGGTCTTGCTTGGTTCAGTATTTCCTCACTATCCTTCTTTTCCTTCATTTTTGAACAACTATAAATGACTATGGGGGACTTTTGAAGTTGGACTAAATGCATTTTGCATTATGACTATAAGTCTATGGGAGCCAGGGAGTGGAATGTGGTAGATTGAGTAGAGTCCCCATATGCTTTTGAATACTTGGTGCCAGTTAGTGGAACTGTTTGAGGAGGATTAGGAGGTGTGGCCTTGTTGGAAGAGGTGTGTCACTGAGGATGGGCTTTGAGGTTTCAAAAGCCCTTGTCATTCCCAGTTAGCTCTCTCTGACTCATGCTTGTGGATTAAGATGTGAGCTCTCAACTAACACCCCAGTGCAGTGCCTGCCTGCCTGCCTGCCACCATGCTCCCCGCCATGATGTTCATGCACTCTAACGCTCTGGAACCACGGGACCCAAATCAAACACTTTCTTAAGTTGCCTTTATCGTGCTTTGTTATAGCAATTAAAAAGTAACTAAGAAAGCTGGTGCCACACACCTTTTTATTTATTTTTGTATTTGATTTTTTTAATTTAATTTTATATATCAGTCCTGGATTCCCCTGTCCTCCCTCCTCCCACCTACCCCCAACCCTTCCCCCAATTCACCCCCCATTCCCATCTCCTCCAGGGCAAGGACTCCCCTGGGGATTCAGCTCAGCCTGGTAGATTCAGTCCAGGCAGGTCCAGTCCCTGGTGGCGCACACCTTTAATCCCAGCACTTA
The DNA here is from genome assembly GCF_004664715.2 of Peromyscus leucopus. Classification (NCBI taxonomy): domain Eukaryota; kingdom Metazoa; phylum Chordata; class Mammalia; order Rodentia; family Cricetidae; genus Peromyscus; species Peromyscus leucopus. The sequence goes on along the minus strand of NC_051080.1, from coordinate 31,834,647 downwards.
GGAGGCAGAGGCAAGTGGACCTCTGAGTTTGAGACCAGCCTGGTCTACATAATGAGTTCCAGACAGCCAGGACTACACAGAGAAACTCTTTCTCAAAAGAGAGAGAGAGAGAGAGAGAGAGAGAGAGAGAGAGAGAGAGAGAGAGAGAGAATAAAAGAAAAAATAATTAAGACAGGTTTGAATATAATGGAGATTAGGGCAAGACCTCCAGCTAATCAATGAGGCTGTGGTCTCTCTTGACCTGTGGTCCCCAAGCCCTGTACCCTCCTGACTCAGATCCTGCCTTGGACAATGTGCTGTTCTGTCTTTAATTTGAAGGACACCTTCTTTTGTATTCCCTGTATCCTGACAGCCAGCTCTTATTTGCCTTCAACTATCTGAATCATAAGGCAAGACAAGTCACTTGAATGTTCCTATCCCAGGAATTCAGAGACAGTCACCACTTATTTGGATTGGCCTTAGCCCAGATCTCAGGGACTGGTTAAGTCCCCATATAAACTTATTTCACTGTGTAGAATATTTGCTACATTGTAGGACATCTGAAGACAACATTTCCCAAGGGACATAGAATCTTTCAGGAAACACTCAACTATGCCAGTCTTGAGTTACCTACTTGGGAATGATATTAGAGGGGAATATGTAACCTGAGTCTCGCATAAGTTCAGCCTATCCTAATCTATACAGACTGTTAAGAGGACTTTCCTCAGGGTAACAGGCTTCTGTAGGAACTGGGTTCCTGGATTTGCTGGCCAGGCTCCTCAGTCAACTATTTATGGAGACACAGAAATATCCCCAGACCCTATGGTATGGGAGCCTGAGGACCATTGTTCTTTCCAGCAAGTCAAAGGGGAACTTACTTGGCCTCCTACTTTGGGACTACCTATGTCATCTCGATGTCCCCTTTATGTAACTGGAAGGAGAGAGGTGATCATTGACCATTTGGGGGACACCTATCAGACAGTCTAAGGAGATGTACTTCTTCTGAGCTGGAGGAGGCCCGAGGATAGGGTTGATGCAGCCCGAGCTGGGAGGGGAAACTCTATTCTGCTAGTTAAGAGAAAACAGAGTTGAGGTAGAGAAAGTAGAGAAGAGGGCTAAAGGCAGACCAGAATGAAGAACACAGAAGGAGTAAAAGTAAAAAATGAATGCAAAGAAAGTAGTGTAGGGAGGGAAAGCTATTGAAGACTACAGATAAAAGGGTCTGGATAGGAAATGATGGGGAAAGGGTTAGGAGTTAGGATGACAATGTTTCCAGGATGGGAAGGAGGACCACAAAATTTATGCAGCTTTTGAAGGTCTGAGTAAGTGGCTTAAGGTAGGTAAAGGATGAGCCTTGGAGATGATTTATGTACATGGTATTAAGTTCCACAGGGCTGGAGAGGTGGCTCAGCAGTTAAGTGCACTGGCTGCTCTTCCAGAGGACCTGGGTTCAATTCCCAGCACCCACATAGCAGCTCACAGTTGTCTAATTCCAGTTCCAGGGCTTCTGACACCTTCACACAGACATACCATTGACGAAATACCAATGAACATAAGATAAGTTATATATTTAAAATTATAAAATTTCCTTAAATTTTTATTTTTGTTTTACATGTATGTGTTTTGCCTGCCTGTATGTCTGTGTACCATGTGCATACAGTACCCACAGAGGCCAGAAGGGGGCATCAGATCACCTGGAACTAGTTACAGATTGCTACCATGTCATTGCTGGGCATCAAATCATTGTTCTTAATTGTGGGACAATCTCTCCAGCTCTTAAAATTTTAAGGTCAAAGTTCCATATGGTGATGGAAAACTTCTGCTTATGTCAATGGAGTTATTGGTCTGTCCCATTTAACCACTTCAGGGACTGGGTTAATAAAGTACATTTGGTGGAAGTTTAAATGTTTGTTTGCTTATTTAAAAACAAAATAACCTTTATCCAAATACTACAAGGTAGTCAAAAAATTCCAGACTGGTGCAACTTGCCTTCTGGGTGCTCAATAACCATATTTGGAGGCTACACTAATGTGGGCAGAAGGATTAAATGGACAGTATTTGTCCTCTGCCCTCCAAGGTCAACTAGGTCCAAGGGGACCATGGGACATCTCTCAAAATGTTCTGTAAGTGTGGGGAGACATCTGCTCTCTTGTTCAGGGAGCCCACAGAGACTCCACTTGGGTGGGGGACCACTAACCAGTGCCCCATCTACGAAGAGGAGGGTCAACACAGTTGGAAAATTCCCTCCATATGTTCAAGCAAAGCCATGGTTGAACAAGGCTTTTGACTTATTCTCACGTAGATGGAAAAGGTGGTAAAAGGAAGAACCAAGGAGCCAGCTCTGCCAACCCACATGTTGTTAAACATGTAAAAGCAAAGTATAACCAAATTAGTGGTATGTCTTTTTTTTTTTTTTTTTTTTTTTAACAATGCAAGGGACTGTTAAAGCCCCTGGACAGTAGGCTTAAGCATATGAAATGTTATTTAGATAATGATTTCACACTAATGGTTTTCTTCTTGATAAGGAAAATGCTGTCCAAATGTGGGATCCCATTATTTTGGCTGAATGCAATCCTGTGGGGTCTACCTGAAGCTGAGGAAAAACAGACCCATGGCCGTCTTCTCAAGTGCTGAGGCTAACTTTAGGAATATATTCACCAACTATAGGAGACTCTTTCTGGGAGACTGACTCCCATTTGTAACGCGTCCTCCTGTGCCCTAAGCACCCATGTTTCCTGATTAAAGGAGACTATCAGATAGCCTGCTGACAGCCTCACAGATTTGGGGCAAATTGTTCAGGATACCAGGATGGTGCCCATGGGGCAGCACAAGGCAATCTTACAAAATCCAGTGGGATATTTCTCTCTTAGATTATTAATTAGATGTCTGGTTGTGCTTTCAACAAGACTAGAATCCAGATTTCATCCACGTTTGGCCCATGGCATCAACCCTCACCAGGTATTACATTTGGAATGTGGACCAGGGTAGCAGGTGCTGGGGCGGGGGGGGGGGGCACTGCCATGAGACAGTTACTGTAACTGACTACATTTTTAACTTTGCAGGAATTCACTCCCCTGTGCAGGAGTCTGATGTACAAGCTGACTGCACAGCCATACTTAGATCTGTCAAAACTAGAGGACCGTTTCTCTGACCTTCTCTGTCTTCAGGGCTCTGGTGGGTGGTTCAGCCCGTTGCATGGTTGTGCTTCATCTCATTGAACATGACATTAACTATGACATTGGAGAGTCCTCTTTATTAGCCTTCTCTCCCAGTACTCCTCATGAGATGGTGACAGAAGACACACTATGGATGACCTCTGAATTTGAGGTCGCTGCTTGAGCTCAAGTCAAGCCAGTGGCCTCCTCCTCCGTGCACACCTCCCAATGGACTAAGGCGTCAAGGAAACCATCAGTCTCATTGATGCTCATGGCAAAGCTTGTAGTAGGGCTTTGGGGATGGTTTCTTGCCTGTTCTCCATCCCTAAAAAGGGCAAAGCCGATCCAACTGTTTTTAACCACATTTTCAGTAGTGGTTACAGTTATTATAATAGTTTTACCTTCTATATAAAAGATGTCGCCTCACTTGCACAGTGTAAGGACAGACACTATCATCAGTTAGCTGTCCTTCACTCTGAATCTCTATGACTGACTAGTTCTGTTGAAACATTCCTGGATCAGCCCTGGAGACCCATCCGCTGAGTGACCCCTTTCTCTGGTCAGCATCACCTCTCTCAGTAGGGACCAGTTAGGACAATCATTGTCTCCATTTCCAATGGCAGTCGGTGCCAGTTTCCAAGAGAGAAGAATGAAGTAAGGCCAGGGCAACTTAGCTGAACATGAAGGCAGAGACGGGCCCCTTTAAGAGCAAGCTTGTTCTTGCTCCTGTGGTCGCTCCCCCTTCAACTGTTACATCCATTGAGGCTGTCACTTTTTCTGTCTCTACATTGGCCTTCTTCCCAGGGTAGGACGTTCTTTGTCCATCCTATAGAATGAACTTGAAGGTACCCTTACATGGCCATCTTGCACCCAGGTCCCTGGAACAGTTGTAGGGTCTTGCCCAGGATTTAAAGACAACCCCTCAACTCCCAGGATTTGAAGACCTCCACCCAAGGTCATTATGACTGACTGGAAATCATGACAGAGGGGAGACCTCTGGCTAGAGCGAGCACAGCCAACTCCCACACTCACTACGTAGGTCTTTTTTTCCAGAATGTACAGCTCTGTCTATCCCACAGAATAAGCTTGGAAGTACCCTCTGAAAACCACCCCTCACCCCAGACCCCCATAACAAGGTAGTCTCAGGTCCTATTTTTCTGTTCCAGTTTTCAATATGTCCTTGTACTATACCCATGTTCCCATCTTCTTTGGTGTGTCTGTGTCTTGTAACTTTTTACTTTAGAAGGAAGTTATTTATCAGTCTGTATCACGTGGGAGGTGCTGGACAGGTGCCTGTGTGTACAATGAGCTGCAGAGTCATTCTGAGCTGCATGAGCACTGAAAAGGGATCCAAGTGCTTCTTGTAAATTGGAGTCACCCAGGGCAAGGCTCCGCCCGAAAGCCACTGTTCACACAATATGAAGCAACTTAGGGCAGGACACAACCTGAGACCTGGGATGGCCAAGATGGCAGAGGAGATGCTATTGTGATTAGCGCCACAATTCTGAGCAGCTGTGGTCTGAGCTAGTGGCTCCATTCTAGAAGAGCATGGTACTTCCTGCTTCCTACTGCTTACCCTCAGCTCCCTGAGTCCACTTTTACACATGGACAAATGTAGTCTTCCCTCTACTGGAAAGATATCTCAGGAGAGCATTGCCCCTCCCTGGCCTAGCAGCCAAGGCCTAGACAAGATGCTAAGGATAGAGGTAGCGATGATATATAGCCAAAGCCCACCAAACCAAACCCCAAATCCCAGGGGTCTCTGGGCCCTACAGAACAGTGGCTGCTCTGGAAAGAAAAGCCCATGCCAGAACCCTAGGGTAGCACAAGGCCAGAGCCTTTTAGTTCTCTGCTCTCTTTGGGGACCTGCCGGGAAAGTGATGAGGGAAACAGATGGCTTGATGGCCTGTCGGTCCCAGAGGTTCAGCAATATCTTAGACCTTCCTCCCTAAGGGGTATAAGTAGTCACTATTCCAGATTAGCTTCACAGTTTCCAGGCCAGGGAGGGACACACTGAGGTGTGGCCAGGTGCCCTTAGCAGGGGAAGAGGGCCCAGGCTTCTGTCCCTCAGCTTAGCTCTCATCAGACAGGCCTTAGGGAGGCATTAGGGAGAACTTTCCAGAAGGTAGATCCCAGGCCCACAGGGCCCTGTACTTGGGATCCTAAGACCCTGGAGGGGAAAGGGGAAATAAGATCTCACCCTACCTTCCCCTCACCTGGACACACTAACCCACTCTCCTAGACTTTCTGCTTTGCGTGTTTGGAAATAATCTGTGATGACCCTCGGCACTCCTGCCACTCAGGATGCCCTGTGGCTTTTGCAGCTGGGAGGAGGAGTGGATTTCCACCTGCGGAAGGTGTGTACTGGGTACAGGAGATAGCATATGAAGCCGCGGGGCACAGCTGAGGCGCCTCCCTGGCCTGGGAAGGGGCAGCATCTAGCCCAGCCCCAGAGTAGTAGTAGCCTCTTGCCTACGCTCCGGCCTCAGCACCGCAGCCCACCATTTCTACCCCCCTAGAGTCTTTCCAATCACTCAGACCAGAATCATTCATCCCTGGCCTCACTGGCTGAAGAAGAGATATTTGAAGAAAAGAGGTTTCAAAATTTAGAATCGATCCATTCAAAGATCACATAAACATGTATGAATGAGGGAGCCAATGAGATAGGAACTGGCTCTCAATTAGGGACTCCCCCTCCCAGGAAAGAATCCTCTTTGCTAGATACCTCCCCCTCCCATGTCTAGAGGACTGCACCAGCTCTGCAGTCTGCTCCAGAAGCAGGAGAAGAGATGATGGGCCACTTCTTTTGCTAAATGCTTACCCTAACACTCGAACCAGACACAGCGTGAAAGACAAGGTCACCCTAAAACTTGCCTGGGAAGGAACTTGACTACCCATGTTCAGGGCCTACTGAACAGCGGCAGCGACAGAGGTTGGTTGGCTTGATGCAGGGCACAGAGGCACACAGAGAATGAAACAGAAAACACAGAAATTCACGCCCAGTTCTGCCAGCTTTAGCGAAAGACAACCGCGGGGTGAGTTCTGTGCTGGGAGCCCCGGGGCTCCGCCCCAGCCCCAAGGGCCCTGGCTGGATGCCCTGGAGGACGGCGAGGGCAGGCAGCCCATTCGCGAGGGCCCCTGAACGGTGAGGGGTGTTGAAGCTGTGGACCTTACCCCTTGCTGTTGCCCGCTCTCAGTTCTGAACAGACTCACCTTGTGTCCACCTCTATGGGCGAGCCTGGACAACACGGGCCATCTCAGTCTCCTCTGCACACTCAGACCCCTTCTTCCCTGAGACTCGTGAGGCTGCCAGTGCCTACCCTCTCCTCTCGGGGAATGTCTGGAGAAGGCTCCCTTCTCCACCTGTCTGCCCCCAGCCAAACACGCTGCAGCTGAAGCCTCCGAGGGACGTCTAGCCTCAGCTGGTACGTCATTGGCCCTAGTGGGCCCCTGTGCCTCATCTGTCCATACCAGCTCCCTTCGCTCGCTCACACACTCAGCATAGAGCATCAGTGCCCAGAGGAGTTAGGCAAGATCATTCTGTCTCAGGGGTCTAAGACTTCTTGGGCAACAGGCCAATGCCGGCAAGGGCCTGCAGCGCCTGGGCGGAAGGAAGCAGAGTATTCCTCATTTCCCGTGCTTCCGCAAGAGGTGTCAAGGAAAGGGGGTCAGATCGTCTACCTTTCCTTTGTTCTTCTCTTCTAGAAACCTTACGTTGTGACCGGGTTTCACAGGTACTTTTTGTACACAACATTAATCCTTCGACAGACATGAGCTGAGGGCCTGTGGGACCCAGAGCTCACCTCAACTACAGTTGATAAAACTCCAGAATTTGTGTGGGTAGGGAGGGCCTCTGAGAAGGCAGAGCTTGGGTGTGTGGGTGTGACAGTGAGTCGGACCCGCTTCGTATTCCATTCTTCTTAGTGTCCAACTTGACCCTTGGAGGATGGCGTCTAAAGTCAGGACAGATTTCTGGGGACGAGTGGAGTCTCAGCATGTCAGGACCCCTCCCCAGCTTCTCCTCCTGGGGTACGGAAAAAAAAGAAACATCCTATGCTGAAAGAAGTCTTAAGGGGCCAGGCTTCCTCCTCAGCCCCTCCAGGCTGCAGCCCTGCCCAGGGTGAGCTGTGAGTCCACCAAACACCCACTGTGAGTGACAGGACCTTTCTCTTAACCACCTCTGTGTGCCCTGAGGCTTAGTAGGGAAAGGACTGTGCTTCGCTTGTCCTGTCATCCACTGTACTCTTCCAACCCAGTGTCCAACCTGCAGCCTGGACCTAGGCCCTGTGTCAGATGGACAGAAGGCAGAAGTGAGGGGCAGAAACCATCTGCAGAGTGGCCTTGGATCAGTGTGTTCCTCCGTCCCCACCCCCCCGCATCCCTAACCCCCCACCCCCACCCCAGCACTCCTGGCTCTTCCTTGGACACAGATGCTGTGCCCCCAGGCCTCTGCCTCATTCTCAATGCCACTCCTACTTCCCCAGTCTCCCGGCCTGAGGGATGTGCCCACCACCCTCACAGCCCCACCTACCCAGTCACAATCCAACCCCACACTGTGCGATGTTTTCCCAACAACATAGCACCTCCAGTGCACTGTTTGGGGGACTGGCTCTGTCCAAGGCCAACAGCACTTGATCAGCCTTCATCACAGCCTCATGCAGTAGGCCCTACACAGGCAAAGCAGCTCAGAGATCTTTCCGTAGCTGACCCTCAAATCCCAGGACCTGGCGTTCTCTCCCGGGTACTGCTCTCTTGCTTGAGTAACAGCCGGGTCGATGACCACACACTACCCGTCCACCTAGTTATCCCCCCAGACACTGCCACTAACACTCCAGACTATCTGGGGCTCGTTATCATCTCATTGTAAAAGACACCCACCATCTCCATAACAGATCCAACCAAATTAGGGTAGGAAGGAAATAGTGCCTGGTCCCTGAAGGCTCCCTCCTTTCTGAGGAAAGCTCTGACAATAACAGACATTGTGCATACCATACCCTCACAATCCTCTCCTAGGAAAAAAACCTTAGGCTTCCGGCCTGCCAGAGAAGCTGCTTCTAAAGGTGACCCCTCCCTTTCATTCACTGGCCACTGATGCAATGTCCTGCAGGGTCTCAAGACTGCTGGAGTCTCTGTCAATGGGTACTAAGGAGAAAGAGGACCCTGCAGGTTTGGTAACAAGACCACACAGCACTAATGGAGGTGTGGGGCTTCCACGGGAGCACAGAGTGGGCACCTACCTCTGGCCTGGCCCTATGGGATTAGGGGGCGGGCGAGAGGCTACCCCTGGTGGTGTGAAGGCTGTGTTGTATCCAGGAGAGTCTGATCAGGGTAACTTCTGAATTCTCACCTCCCCCTCAGACCACCCTGAGGACTTCCGATCCCAGGATTCCTCCCTGAACTCCAGTTCCCATCTGGGACTCAGATTCAAAGGTGAGGGACACTCTCTTGGGACAACTGAGGAGGCAACCATGGGACTCTCTCTGCTCTAGCCCAGAGATGGAAGAAAAGTCCTGACAAGCCAGACTGTCTTCCTGTGATTGGGTGACCTGGCTCCCATTCTGGGCCACTTGGCATTGGCGGGTCCCTGCTGAGTGACCGCTCAGTTGGGTGGAAGGATGTAGGGTGGCTACCTCCTTTGCCTCCTCCTCAATGGACCTTTCCTCTCGAAAGGGCCCAAAGTTGTCGCCCGCCTCCACTTCGCACCCTTCAAATCTCATAAGACACCTTGCACATTAAAATGGCTTTGCAATGGGTACCAGCCCACGTCCTCCTTCTGCTACCTGGGCCAGGCTGGCTATCATGAGGACAAAGCCCCGTCTAGTATCCTCAGCCTCCAGCCTGCCACATCCCTCTTGCTCACGTCCTACTTTTGTGAGGCCAGGTCCCCCCTTCCCCCGCCAACCACCCAGCAAATGTCCATATGTGTTTCAAGCCCTAGCTCCCATCCCTGCTTCCTCAGTGAGGCCTGTACCCATTCTCCAAGCAGAAATATCCCCTCCTCGGCTGGCTTACTTGCCCTCTTTCGTGACTGTGCTGTCCAAAGTCTGTCTTCCTGGCGGGCTTTTTGGGCTTTGCCTCCTCTCTTTCCAATGTGACAGGGGACAGGATATCCTGGGTGCTCAATTATTCTATGCAGAATAATGAAAGGAGCTGTAGAGGTAGCCTGGTGGGTAGCCATGGCCACCGTGGACTGGGAAGCCAAGAAGAACCCCCCATCCCTCTGCATCTCTCTCTGCAAACATGGGAACCTCCTGCCAGCACTGGCCCACACTACCCCATACCTCTGCACCCTAGTGCCCCAGTTTCTTCTCCCCCCTCACACCTCCATAGGTAATGGAGACAAACGCAAGTCAACAAAACATAGTACAATCTAAAGCCCCTGGCAAGGCGAACCCCCACCCCAGGATTCTGTGCCCTTAAAGGAAGGAAGCAGTCTGAAGTGCCCCGAGGAATATACAGTCCAGGCCTTGGGACAGGGTTCTTTTTCTTCAGGTCCCTGTTAGGGTGAGGGTGACCCCATGTGATTTGGCTGACAGTTATTCCCGAAAGATGAAGAGTTAAAGTCTTCCTGGCCACCTGGTGGATCCAGTCATTGAGAGGTGACGGCACTGTCACCTCCCCAGCAGATTAATCCGTTGCTGGAGCCACAATTTGGTGGCATTTAGGAAGTGGTGGGGTCTTGCTCAAAGTGGTTCATTGGGAGAATATTGCTGAAGGACTTTGTCTGTTGTCATGCGTCCTGGCCATTAAGGAGTAAGTAGTTAACTCTGTCTCACATGCTAAGCAATGGATTCAGCCCCCACAGAGGATAAAACAATTGAAACTACGAGCCAAAATAATCCTTCCTCCCTCGTCTGGTCAAGTATTCGTCACAGTGACGGAACATCTCCCACACTACGCCAGGGTCCTTCTCTCCAAGACGAGAGGTTCTCAGGACTCCACCCCAAGGGGTGACAAAGAAGGACACAGCGGCCTGCGCGAGACGTTTTGAGGAGCCCCCACCCTGGCCTCTTAGCAGGGGGGCGGTCTGAGAAAGCGCGGTGCGGACTATGTGCTATCTAGTGTGAAATCCAGGCTGCTCGTGTTTCTAACACATTTCTTTGGAGCTGTCAGCAGTGATGGTCCGTGAGGCACCCCTCAAGGAGCACACTCCCGCCACTGAAGAGCGAACCTCACGCTAACGCTGAAATTTCCAGCCAGGGGAGGGGCTGGGCCCTCCCTTCTGTAACATGGTGAGTATGGAGGACCAAGTGGTGAGACAGCACCCGTGAAGATCGTCCCGCCTCTACAGACGCTGTCACCTCTCCCTTCCTGAGCATCCAGTTTCCCTCTGCAGCTCACCCCGATTTTGGAGCCGAGTTTCGAGTTCTCATTTTCCGTCAATAATCTCTATCATATCTGCTCTGTTCTTATTGTCCCGTTCTTACTCCCCATCAAGAAACAGTCTCAGTGAATCCCTATTACAAATCACCAGTGGCCCGGATGGAGCCTTCTGTCCGAGCCCATAGGTCTTTCCCGGTCTGGGAGCTGTTGGGGATACCTGCCCACTGCTGGTCCTGTCGGAGAAGCACAGAGGCCAGATTCAGCTTTTGCTCAGGGATTCCTGTGAGGCAAAAAGTGGTGCCGTGTCCTTGTTATAGAGTTTGGGGACAGGTTCTACTTGTCTCACAGAGTCTGGTGCTGCCGGGACACAGCGCAGGGGAGGTCACAGCACTCTCGGGCAGAAGCCTGACATTGCTTCCCGGTTTGGCCAAAGGAACGGGGCTGGAACCTGGCCAGCAAGCACATCTGTGTCTAGGAGCTGGTCTGGTTCAAATATATTTCTCTGTCTGTTGGGGGTGCCTGACCTTGAGGCATCCTGGATCTATTACCTGGAAGCCTTGCTCTCCCAGCTCACAAGTCTACTTCCTTTCCCTGTATGATCTATAGGAGCATCTGATAGGTCAGATTCAAAGATATCTACTATCTTTTACTTCAGTTTTGAAAGGGGGATAAAAAAGACATGTTTCAGGAATAAGAAGTCACAGTCTTGGGTCCTGGAGGTTAAAAAATCATCAAAAGGTCCCTTTGGTTTTATCTGCTTTGCTACATTAACCATGGCATTTGCTCCTGCACAACCTTGGGGCCTATGCACAGAGTATGGTAAACCCAAACCCCCTGGCCAAAGATCCAACTAGGAAGTTTGGCTGAGGTGGCTCCGTTGGCTCCTGGCCGCGGGGGAAATGGATGCCTCCTATCTCCATAGCAGTCCTGTGGGCTCAGGGGTCGGTACTGGAAGTATTAGTGGCCTCAAGAGTCTTGTGTAGAATCATGGATGCTCCAGGCTGTCATTACATTCTGTCAGAGGTTAGGACAGTAACGGGTGCACACGGACCCATTTGAGAAGGCGCAAAAAGAAATAAAAGACTGAGGCAGGAGGGGTTAAGGGAGAGTCCTTCCTAGTAAAGATACACAGCATGTAGCTATTCCTGGTAGCTCAAAAAAAATTAAAATGAAAACAATGGATGCCCAGGGGCCTTGACCTCCAACACAGCCTCCTCAGGCCTGAGCCTAGGTGAGTCTCCATGTTCTTAAGGAACTCTTAAAAACAGTGTGGGGGACCCTCTGTGGTAAACAGCTAAGGTTTTAAGCCCAAGGAAATCTGTGGGCTGTGGGTGTGTGGGAGGACTCAATCCAGATCCCCAAGCCACATGTATGCTCAGTGCTACCGTGGCTCTAAGTTTTCAAAGGGAGGGTGGCTGACCTAGTGTGTCAGTGACTAATGGCCTAGAGGGACCTTTGCTTGTCCTAACAAGAGGAATATTCTAAATGCAACCACTGCCCAAAAGGTTGCAGCCATTGACACTGCCTCACAGATAAAATGAGATTCTATTTCAAACCAGTCCCCTAAACCCAGGTCCTCCTCAGCCATGATCAGAGTTTCTGGCTTGCCCCGATCATCTTTTGCAGAGGAGGGAAAGGGTGGTGTGCCACAAAATACATGGTGGCATTTTTTTTTTTTTTTATGCTGGCGTGTCAGGTAGAATACAGACTTGCACCATGAAAATGTTGTAGGCAGCTACTTGGATCTATGAGATAGAAGCCCCCACTCTCTCTCACACACGTTTGGGACAGTTAAAAAAAAATCTCTCCCAAATTCAACCTGGTTCCAACCAGGGCCACGTGGCCTCTAGGAACCACCATAATATCTCTGCTACAGACCTTGCACTCTGGACTGCCTAATGCCTTTTGTTAATTGTAGATGAGAAACCATAAAGCCCCAGACTATCATTTCTCAGGGTACAGACAGACTGACGTGTCCCCTAAAGATCCCCAAACTTATCTCAAGCTATCTGCTTAACATGTTTAATAGTGGCCCTTGGGCAGCTCCCTTTCTCCACAGGAAGTGGGCTCAGAAGGGAGGTCTCCATCCCAAAGTTCCTCAGGAAGGAGAGGCCAAAATGTCTCAGGGAGGGGGCAGTGAGCAGGGTGCAGTAAGAACTTCAGGGCATTCTCTGGAGAGGAAGGAGGCCTCTCAAGAGGGCCTGAGGCAGACACAGCAGCTGCCCTGGGGTTTCTCATTCAGGAATTTGGGGGGGGGAGAACCTGAGACTGGCCCTAAGGCCGAGACCCCAGCTCTTCTCTGTGGGACCCTCTCTCTTGACAAAATATGGATGTCCCTTGGCCATTCATGGGGGCAGCTGTTCTCGCAGCCTCCTCTGTGTGCCAGCCTGACCCCCCCTTCGCTGAGCAGGGCCTGGCTTTTGTCCTCCTAGGAGTAGCTTTGCATCAGGGAGACCCTTTCCGGCCACAAAGCTTCTTCCGTCTGCTGGCCTTTCTCTGCCTCAACTCATAGAGAGTCACATGGTTCATTAGAATTCCCTCAGAAGTCGCCAGAGCCTAGCGGTGAACAGGCCCCAACTTCTGGAAGCCAAGTCAGGGACTAGGTATCCCCTAGCTGAGGAAAAGAAACTGAAAATGAGCAATATAAAAGCTCGTCACTGATGGGTTACCACACCTGTTTAATTTTGGGTATGAGCCCTGTGCTGAAGTTAGCTGAATTCCAGACCAAGGGTCGTTCCCGAGGCCCAGTGGGGGCGGTGCCGGGGGAATCATGGGGCCACGTGTTTCTCTAGGTAGCCTTTCCACCTTTAGCCTGCACAGCCATTGCCTTGTCTGTCACCCTGGGATAGGCGTCACTGGTGATCTTTCAGATCTGCGGGTGGCAGTTGGCTTAGCCACACCCCCTCCAACTGCCGTTCTGAGGGGCATTCAAATCTAAGAGTAAAAAAAAAAATAGTCCGCATGCCCCCGGGGGCAGCCCAGGTGAGTCCACAGAACTGACTAGGTCCCGAGAACATCCAGACAATGCTCATTCTTTGGCCCTCAGGTCACCAGTCAGCCTGGGAGCTTAGTTGGGGGGCATCACAGGCTAGAAGCAGAGCTGTGGACCTCACAGGGCCTCGAGGGAGGATCCCCACCCGTTGGCCCAGCCATCCAGACCACAAAGCAGACTCTGACAAGCATCTGCACATGGTGTTCAAGCCTCCTGGCGGGGCAGAGTCTCTTCCTGGGACCATCAGATGGGCAAAGTTTTATACTCCTTAGAGCCCCGGTGGGGCGATTTCCAGCAGCCCTTCTGACTTTTCAAATGGCGCAGAGCCTGACTGCCACTGGCTTGGCTAATGCCTCTGTCTCTGGACATGATGGCTCTGGTTGCCACGGCCCCTCAACTGCCCTCTAGTGTCAGTTAGGATGGAATCCTCAGGGGTGAGGTTCCCTCCTGACCTCCAGGCAGTGGCTGTTGGGAACTTGTCACAAGTCCCACCCCCGACCCCCACCCTGCCGCCACTGGGGGCTTCTGGTTGGATTTCTCAGAACACAATCCCTACTGAGCCTTGGGGGATAGTAACCCAAAGACAGGTCTGTCTTTAGGGAGGCATTCCCCCTTAATTAAGCCCCACAGTTGACCCAAGTGGAGACTAGTCCAGTTTGGTCATCTTAGAGTACCTTTGAAGTCTGTCCCCTGTCCACAAAAACCAAATCCCACAGTGGGGGCTTGGGACTTCCTTTAGAAGCTTCAGTAGGAGATGGTGGATGGACTCCTGGGCGCACACTCCCACAGCCTGAACTATGAGAAAGACCCTCTCCCTCTTCATCCTTGCTCCTCCCTGTTATGATCAAGTTCTGCACACTTTCCCCATCTTACATTCTCCTCCTGACTCTTCCCCAGCCCAGGATCCTCTCTGGATAGCCAGGTGGCATCCGAGAATCTCAATAAACTTCTCCTCAGGAATGGGGTGGTGGTGGTGGCAGCTGGTCACTGTCGCCTGAAATGGCCTCCCTTCCTTCAGGAAGCTGTCGGGAGTCCCAAGACAGCTCCTCTGCTCTCGGCTAAGTTTAGTCCCAGTTCACTCTTTCCTGACCCTTGGCACAGGCAGAGCCCAGAGTCTTCAGCAAGTTTCCTCATGGCTAGGTGCAAGCAAGCAATCCCGAGTCGCACAGCGTCCCTTCTTCTTCTCCTCAGGCTGCCCAAGGTCACCAGGCTCAGGACTTTCAGGAGCTAGCAGAGCCCCGGACCAGCTCCTGCCTCACAGTTTCCATTCCCAAAGCCAGAGGTATGGTTTTACCGAATGTCTTCTGTTTGCCTTTAAAAACAGAAACAAAAAAGCCCCCCAAACAAACAACAACAACAACAACAAAAAAAAAACATAGCTTTTTTAAGTTTTGGTTTTATTTGTTTTGTTTTGTTTCCCTGATAATAATGAAGTATGCTACTTTGCAAAACCCTGCCCTGGGAATTTTAAAAGAGGATTCAGAAAAGAAAACCTGGAATCACAATGTCTTGGAAAAAGTGGATCTTAAATTAGAATTCTGGGACTTCGCCCCTAAGCCAGACAATATCCACTGGTCAGTCAGCATCGGGAGCAGGTTTCCAGAGATGCCCACCCTGTGTCTGTTTAAGATTTGGGAAGAATCCTTAAATAGTGAATTTCCACACACTTCTCATCCCCCCCTCCCCCCCATAGATTAAATTCCTGAAAGTGGGACTCAGGGAAAAGCAAGCTGCGCCCTTGGATAAGGGAGTCTTTGACAGCAAAGGACCTGTACAGGTAGGTAGGTGTAGGTGCAGGTGACTGCTCGAGTTCTCAGCGGCTCTTGGTGCTGACTGATCTCTGTGGGATCGTCCAAGCCATGTGCACATGTGGGTAACAGGGTCTTTTCCGTGTGTTTCTTTCATCAGCCTGGAGATCATCTCTGAGCTGCCTTTCAGCACGTGGAAGGGTCGTTCTTCATCTAGCGACGTCAGCGCTCACTGAGGCCGCCGCAGTGTGCACAGGCTGACCGATGACCTCCTGGTGACCCTCAGAAGTTCACTGCCTCTAGGAGCCCAACAACACCAACCAGAGTAGAAGGACACAGCGGGATAGCTCAGGTGGGAGAGGCCACAGCAGAGGGATGGACAGGTGACAAAATGAAGGAGTGAGAAGCGAGGAGGCAGTCAAGAACAGAACAGTCCAGGTAATAAGACAGGGTCTACAGCCGGGCGGTGGTGGCGCATGCCTTTAATCCCAGCACTCGGGAGGCAGAGCCAGGTGGATCATTGTGAGTTTGAGGCCAGCCTGGACTACCGAGTGAGTTCCAGGAAAGGCGCAAAGCTACACAGAGAAACCCTGTCTCAAAAAAACAAAAAACAAACAACAACAAAAAAAGACAGGGTCTACGAACCTGGTGATGGGTCCCTTGTGCCTCCCTTCAAAGAACAAAAGAGGACTGTGGCTTTGTGGAGACAGGGCTGTGGCTGACCACAAGACAGTTGTCCGGGAACCGTGGCTGAGGGAAGCAGGCTGCAGGAACTGAGCAGATGCTTCAGGGCCTGTGGGGCCGGGGACTTGGGCGGGGACTGAGAGAACGAGGGATCGAGAACACTGGAGGAGGATCTGAAAAGCCGATGCCCAGGTGCCTTGGGTAGCCCAGCGGGGTGCAAGCTGGCTGGATTAGGTCGAAGAGGAAGGACAGTTTGCACGAGAGAGGCCAGCAAGCAAGGGGCAGGAGGGGAAGGGTGGCTAGAACAGACAGCGATGTCTCCTCTAGTCCCTGCAATTCCCTTGTACCGACCTTATCTGCCATCTGTCGCCACACTGACCGACCCGCTTTGGACTCAGCGACCCCCACCTTAGGTTGCTGTCCGAGCCTTCCTTTGGTTTCCTTGTCTGGTCTAACCTCCATGCAGCCTTCTAGACTCAGTTTCCCTTCACTTCTACCCCAGGCTTGGGGACAGTCACTTGAGAATGACTTTTGCTACTTCCATGAGAAGATTGTAAGGGGGGGGGGCAATTTATAAAGGAGAGGTTCAACTTTTCTGAGGCCCTTTTGAGGCCCATGGAGACCTCACCCTAGCTTGGTAAGCAGGGCTACCAAGAGCACTGGGTGGTGGGAAGAATTCAGGAAAGGACAGCCTGAAGGAACTAAGGCCAGCTGTGATCTCCAGGCAGTGGCATGGCCACTATGGCTTGGAAACCCAGAGCCAGCTCTAGCTGGGGTGGGCAATAGCTAAACGCAGAAGGGAGGGGCCCTAGCCAGGGTCGTGGAGGGCTGAGCACTGGGTTACCAGAGAGGACCTTGAGGACCCAGGTGGACAACAGGCTTTTCAAAACGGTGTTAAGGCCACCAACACTGCCTGTGGCTGACTCAACCCCCGGCACTGGGCAGGATGAGGCACAAAAATGGCAAATGGGCCAGAGCCTCGTTAGAGGTGCTCCCCTCGGCTAGGCCCATAAAGGTGGGCCCCTTATGCTCTTCCCCACTCATGGCCATGCTTGACCAGCCACTCATTATCACGCATTGCTCATCCCACAGTATCTGTTCCTTCCTGGGACAGTGAGCACCCACAGGGCCGGACCTGTTGAGCCTAGGTCTGAAGGCAAACAGAGCTTTCTTTTCAGGAGAGGCAGGTGATCAGAGGTCCCCAGTGCCATAGAGTTAGTGAGAGAGGACACGTGGAGGCTTAGGACAGAGGGGATAAAGAAGCCTCAGGCAGGCCTGAGCCAGCAGGGCTTGCAAAGGGCTGCAGCTAGGTGGATAGGGCGAGCAGAGTGTCCGGAACAAGGAGCCTCAGGTGTGAGGGGGTAGGCTGTGTATTAATTGCGTGACGACGAACACTTAAAAGGAGGAAAGTTAATTTTGACTCACAGCTTTGGAGGTCTCCATCTACCATGGAGAGAAAGGCCTGGCAGAGAGGAACAGCACAGATCCCAGCAGGCCAGGGCACTGGAGAATGCTGGCACTCTGCTCACACTCTCTGTTCCTCCTCCTATTCCATCTAGGACCCCAGCCTGTGGAATGGTGCCATCCAACATTTGGGCCAGGTCTTCTCCTCTCAACTGACCCCTTCTGGAAGCACCCTCACAGCCATTCCCAGAGGTGTGCTTGGCTGATCTCCTAGGTACTTCTAAATCCATCTAAGTTGACATTGAAGGCAGGGTAAGGGGCATGACGTGAAGGTTTTCCCAATAGAGTTGCAAGACAGGGGAAGTGGTTGAGAACAGATCTCAGGACACTTGTGAGGGTCCCAGCAGCAGTGAGGTGAGCTAATTGGGGAAACTGGTTAGCCTGCTACCTTGGGGTCTGGTGTACACCCCAACTTGGCAAGGGTGGGCAGATGGCACATTTGCTCAGGGTTCTGAGGAGACACTCCAAGAATGGAGTGAACCTGTAGCCAACACCTGAGACCAGGGGCTCTGAACTCTGGGCCTCCAGGTGGCCTTGGTGACACAAAGGGTCCCCAGATCCCTGCACCATTTTTAGCAGGTCTAAGGAGAACCTCTGAAGCCTAGGTGTGGGTAGGATGGCTCACCCATGGAGAAGTAGGGGCTGGAGTCAGGTTCAGGGGATGCCAGAAGAAAGGAGTGTCAGGGTGAGGTGGTAGAGTAGCCCCGGAGGCACCCCAACCTGTGTTAAGTAGCTGTCTCAGTCACTGTTCTATTGGTGTGAGGAGACACCACGACCAAGACAATTCTTATAAGAAAGCATTTGATTGAGGGCTAGCTTACAGTTTCGGAATCTTCAGAGCAGGAGGCATGGCGCCACCAGGCAGGCGCCGGAGCGGTGCATGAGAGCGTCATCCTGATCTGTAGACAGACAGAGAGAAAGAGAGGGAGACACTGGGCCTGGTGTGAGCGTTTGAAAACTTAAAGCACACCCCCCAGTGACACAGGTCCTCCAGCAAGGCCACACCTGTTAATCCTTCTCAAACAGGGCCCCTCCCTAATGACTAAGCACTCAGAGATATGAACCTATGGGGGTCATTCTTGTTCAAACCGCCACAGCAGCTGAGCAGGAAAGGCTGGGCCCAGGCCTTCTGGATGTCACACTGCCTACAGGACTAGCTGTGGTGTCTCTGGAGTGAATAAGGGGGACCCATGAGAGGCTTGAGGTGACTAAGGGAGGGGATGAGAAAGCTTGGGGTGGTTGAGAGTCCCTGTGGCCTTGCTCTGTCTCCAGGTAGGTAAGACACATGGATATCTTGTCCTTGCCAGGTGCTGTCCTCCAAAGAATCACTGAACCTATTTTGGCTATGCTGGACGATGGCTCCGGTCAGTCCCCGCAAAGACCCGCCCCCTCAGTCTACGGGAAGACTAAGCGCTCATTGCCCAGGCAGGAGCAAGAGCTGGAGCTTAGTAAGTGGGGGTGCAGAGCAGGTAGGGCTTAGAGGGTGGGCACGCTGCTGAGGGATGCCAAGGCCCCCTAGGAGGAGCAGGGGGACCGAGACTAGGTGCTCGCATGCATACAGTGTATGGGTTGGGGTTCACTCAGACTTCCTGAAGTAGGGCACTGGGCAGACAGGACCTTGGGCAGAGCTCACTCATCTCCATGTTGCCGTCTCCAAGGACAGCTGAAACGGTACCACCCTCCCTATATCCCCAAAGTCAGGTGGGGCAGACTAAGTACCATTGCCACCCAGCTGAGCAGGGACCCCCCAAAGCTCCCTGTGTCATCCTTGGGGCTCTGGGGACATGAAGGGTGGCCTGAATTATCCAAAGTCTGTTAAGAAACATCTGTGCTTACTAGGGGTCAGTGCCTGGCAGGTAGATAAGCAGAAGTTTTCACTGCATGATCAAATGTGTGCAAGCATGGAAGAATGAATGAATGAATGAATGAATGAATGAATGAATGAATGAATGACTTTCAGTGGACAGCACAGTTGTCTTGACTACCAGCTCAAGATTGGGTGAGTGATGCCTTCAGATACCAACAGCAGGCTCCTTTCTGCCAGAACTGTACTGGACCAAGGCTGAGACTCATGTGAGGACCCTGGATAGCACTTCTGGTACCAGATCCTGTAGGGCACTGTTTGCAAAGATTGAGTGACAAGAACCCTTGTGTGTGATTCAGCTGGACTTTATCTGGCTTTGCAGCCATTTAGAACTTTGTCTGTAATCATGGTTTTAAAATCATTGGACAATATAGGTGTTACATACAGCCATCATAAAACCTCTGGGGTTTCCCTGATGGCAAGGAAGGGACCCTTTATACATGTATATGCTAGTTTCCATGGTGATGCCAAAATTCCTAGCATAAGCAAAGATGCTTTTTGGCTTACTTGGTGGACAGTGGGCTGCTTCTGTGGCCATGAGCCTAAAAGCATGGTAGAAGGGCTGGACAGGCAAAGCTTTTCACCAGATGGTGACCAGGAAGCAGGGCAACAGGAAGGGGTCAAGAAGATACCCTCCAGGGGCACCCCAAAGACCTACTTGCTCTATCCAGGCTTTACCTCCCAATAACACCATCAACTTATGACCCCATCAGTGGTAAATGAGGCCATTGAGTGGGCCAGAGCTTTCAGACCTTGTCATCTGTGTGGACCAAGACTTCGGCCCATGAGCCTTTGGTGGGGGGGACACATGGAAACCATAATGGTGTGGCTCTAGCCACACCTTCCCGTTTTCTCTGGGAAATTGCTACTGAGGTATTTTTTTCAGAGGAAGACTCCCCAGCCACGTGTCTGTAGGATGCGCTGTCTTCCTTCACATGTTCTTGTCTTTGTCTCATGAGTAGATGGCAAATTACAGCTCATGGGGCCACCTTTCCACTCCACTGATAATGAGTTCGGTTCTTTTGGATATTTTGTGGCATTGGGAGCCCTGACTGGCTGGCTATGGAGAAGCTTCCTTGTGCCCACATGGTTCCTGCCACCGATGCAGCCAACTCCTTTCCAGCTCTTCTCGGTGTGGTGGATGGCTAGGTCCCAGGAAGTCTGTGCCTGCTCACTTGTGGAAGGAGTCTGCTCTCGGGAGTCCTGCTTAGGCTGATGACAAACCCCACGATGGTCTATGGATGTTTACTTTCAGCTTTGGGATTTAGACAAGGGAAGTGCCAGCTGTTCTGCTACCAGAACGAGGCAGGAGCCATGGCAGCATGTTGTGGTCATAGTCCTGGCCTCAGTGTGGTCTGTGTTCCCAAGCCAACTGGCTGAACACTGTCTCTACTCTGAGCTGGCCACCTCCTTGATGTGTCTGTGTTGGTGGAGGCAAGTCTGCCTCCATAGTGTGTCCTTTCAGTGTGCCAAGCAGGGAGCTGGCAGGGCAGGTGATGGGTGGGCCTTGGGTCTCTAGCAGAGTCCTTCTTACCAGCCCAGGAAGGTTATTGGTCCTTAAGTCTTGGGGACCCGTGCTGCCTCTTTGCTTCTGGGATCTCCATAGATAACTTGGACTCAGGGCTCTTGGGAGAGTGCTTGAATATCCTCCCATCCTGGGAGGACATGGTGGTCAGTAAGATCAAGAACATGATGATCACGGAGCAGAGCCTGGCTCTGGACACCATCTGCCATTTCCTAGAGGAGCACAACCAGGTAGGATCAGAGACACTCCTCACTGGGTTAGAGATTCATGGGGCTTGGGAGGAAGTCAAGGCACCCTCCAGGACCTATCCCAAGCCATCACATTGAACTCATCAACTACCCTAGACTCCCACAAGTCTTGGCTACCCATGAGGCTCCTAACCCTCTATGGGAAGGTGCTGGAGGATTTCAGGGAGTTGGCGTGGCTGTCTTACTTCCCACCCACTGGTGGGAAGGCACAGAGTCCACCCAGGGTCTCCTCCTACCAGGGATGGCCAATGCATTCCCAGGCCCATGACTGCTCATGACTTCATGGCAGGGTGCTGCAGGACTGACCTGGAAGTCCCCTATCCTCTTCAGCTTCAAGGCCAGAGATAATACCAGGAGTGAATGAGATCTTGGGATATGTGGGGCTATTCCTGGTTCCTGACAATACAATTGTGCTTTAGCCGGGTGGTGGTGGCACACCTTTAATCCCAGCACTCAGGGGGCAGAGGCAGGCAGATCTCTGAGTTCAAGGCCAGTCTGGTCTACAGAGCGAGTTCCAGGAGAGCCAGGGTTACACAGAGAAACCCTGTCTTGAAAAAAACAAAAAGAAAAAAAATGTACTTTAATCTTTAGGACCAACCTCCCACAGCTGCTGTCCACTCCCCTGGGCCAATCAAAGTGACACGTTCTTTGAGGGTTGCAGCTGCCTGTGTGCTTACGGAGGGAGGCTACCCAAGCCCTCACAGCTGGGTGTGGGGACTGGGAACCTGAGCTCAGGTGGGGATGGAAACCATCTGGTCAGAACAGGATGGGCAAAGGTCCAGGGAGTCAACATAGAAGCACAATAAGCAGGGAGCATGCCCAGATGCCCACAGGACTGTGTCTGCTAGGAACGCCAGCCTCTGTCCTAAGGGTCTTGGGGGCACTACGGAAGAGGTGGGCATGGCCAGACTTACTTAGGATTGAGTCTCTGGTTCCTGGAGGGACTTTCCCTTTCCCTTTTCCTCACCCATCTGAGAGCAGGCTGCCCTCTACCCACTCAGGGTCCTGGGAGGGCTCCAACTGTCCCCATTGGCTCTAGAATCTGGCTTGCCCTGGCTTTTGGGTAGGGATAGGCAGGGCCTGAGTAACATCTGCCCACAGCTCTGGGAAAAGCAGAAGGAGTCCCACAGGGATGCCTCTGTGAAGAAGCTCCTAGAGTTCCTCAGCCTGGACCCCAAGGAGGCTGCTGATAAGGTCAGTGCCCCACCGGCGGCCTTCATGCAGCTGCTTTAGCCCTACAGGATGGGGACCTCCCTTGCTTTGTCCCCCACAGCGGGAGGAGAAAGGGCTCCCTCTCCGGGAAGGAGTAGGTCTGACCACACAGCCCTGCTGTGCTCAGATGGGTCAAGTTCTGAGTAGTATTACCCTGCCCTGCCCCAGGCCATCCTCTTCCACCTCTACGGGCTGATCCTGCGTGAGTGCACCAGCGAGGAGCAGGTTCAGTGCCACTTGGCCAGCCTCCTGGAGCTGTCCCACCAGCACTCCAGCCAGCGGGAGGTGGGTCAGCACCCCCAGGCTATTGCTTTGTGCCTCCTTACTGGTTCCCAGCCCCCACGCCCCATTCAGCATCATTGTGGTCTTGTGTGGCTCTCACTGCATGGGACACATTGCCAGCTTTCCACCAGCCCAGTACCTGGGAGGTAACCCTGGCGGAAGGACAGCCCCCAGAGAGCCGCCCTGTCACTTGTGGGCTGTCTCATAGGGCCCTCTGATACACAGGGCATTGCGCTGGCTGTGGGCCTGGCCTCCACCAAGCACTTGCAGGAGGTATGGGCCATGCTGGAGCACCTGGGCCGCACCAAGTTCCTGCGTTCAGCCTCCGTGTCCCCAGACAGCCAGGTAGGGAGGTCCTGAGTATTGGAGCATGTGGAATAGGGCAGCACTGGACAGAGAGGGTGCCAGCCTCCGTATGCCCATTGGTGATACCAGGGCTCCTTCCTGTAGCGTTTCCCTTAGGGGCTGGTGTTGGGAACAGGATAGATGAAGTACCTACTCTATGCCCATGCTTCATAGAAGTCCTCCCCGCAGGACCTCAGGAGTGGAGACAATGGAGCTAAGGATTTTGGGCCAAGAACCCCCCAGGACTTTGAGGGCTGTGCCAGGCTTGGGCCTCAAGTTCTCACTGGCCCACCCTGAGCCCAGTAGATACACCGGGCAGCTCCATTTTCCAACCCAGTTCTAACCCTAGTAGCTATGCTGGAAAGAATCTACAAGAGAATCTCAGAGGAGAAGGCTTGCCTAGGAAACCAGCTTAGAGGGGCTTCCTAGATAGGGGGGCTGACGGCAGCCCTTGGCCCGGCCCTGTGAAGGAGGGGTACTGCTGGCCTCTACCCTCAGTCGGTACAGAGGCTATTGACTTTCTTGTTGGCAGGAGGGAAGTGTGGGCTGGGAGGGCTGCAAGCCTGGGGCTCTTCAGCCTGGCTCTCACCCACCCACAGCCATCAGACAACCACCTTCGATGGAAATGGGTCAGCAGCACTTCCCTGCTGTGTTATGGGCAGATAGCCAAACACATCAAGAAGGACATCCTGCCCTGGGTGGACAACATCGCCTCAAGGATGGTGTACTACTACTCCTGTGGCCCCTGTGTGAGGCCCTCCCCACCTCTCCATAGAAGGGCAGGGTGGACAGAGCCACCTGGGTTACCTTGCCAGTCACCGAAGGAGTACCCATAGGCCAGCCTGGGGTCTTGGGAACAGAGCTCACGCAGGGTCTGCTTTTTGCGCTCCTGGGTCCAGTGCTCTGGCTACAGGTAGCTCAGATAAGGCTGTGTCAGCCCAAGGTAGTAAGGCTGGCCTAGGGAGAAGGGAACCCGGTACTCAGCTTCCTCTATGGTCAGAGAAGTTGTGTGTACATATGTGAGTAAGGTTGTTGTGTCCTGTGTGTATGAGGTGTGTTGTGTATGTTGTGTGGGTGGGTGGGTGAGGGTGTCTGTATGCATTGTGTATGTGAGGAAGGCACTATGCTGATCCCCTGATCAAGGTGGCTGCTTGGGTTATATGACAGGATTTTAGGGAAGTGTCCCCTGACTTCACCTTTGACCCATCTATGGGGGACAGGATGAGATCCTGAAGTCAAGCTTCCTATCTGCGGCCATCCTGCTCACCAGATCGCTCCAGGACGAGCACGGTGCCCAGAGGTACAAGTTCACCCAGATACCAGAGCTTGTCCAGTGCCTCCTGGTAAGTGACACTGGGGTCCACAGTGGGTGCTCGCAAGGACCCGGGTGGCCAACCAGAGGCTGCTACCACAGTTGCCCCTCTACCCTCCAGGGCATCCTCCAGAAGGAGCCCAACTTCCTGACCACCTTCTCCCGGCAGAAGGTCATACTGGTCATCGTGGGCCTGAGGTAACTCTCCTAGGGCACGGGAAGGAAGACAGGCAGAGTCCCGAGTTTGTGGTGGCCGTCAGTGTGTGAAGGGCTGGGGCCCAAGGGGACACCGGAATACTGGATGTGCTGAGGCCCTGCATGTTCTGCCTAAGAGCTTAAGTTTGCTTTCTTTCAGAGCCAAGATAGATTGTTAGTACTGGCAAAAACTAAGCCCTGCCCATAGTCACACACTGAACCACAGTCCTGAGCGTAGACTGGGCCCTAACCCGAGTCATACATGAAGCCTAGCTTTTCACCCTTGGATCCCGATGTAACTCTATGTTCTGACTTGACCTATTCATAGCTTTGATTCTGACCCTGAAAAGTGTCTAGGTTTCCGCCAAGCAAGTGCCAATGATTTAGGACAGCTCACCACAGCCCCTAATGTGCGGGCCCTTCTCGTTCCACTGAGCCAAGACGATGTCTGCTTTCATATCCTAATTGTGCTGGTATTGTCCTTGCTGGGAGTCCCTTGGGCTGGCCTTGTACCCCAGCCCATCACTTTGTTCTTTTGCAGTAACCTGCGACCCAGACTCACGCCCCTGCTCAAGTCCCAGGTCCTGAAGACTTGCCTGCACAGCGTGTACAAGCTTCCCTCTACCGAGGCCTTGAAGAGTGGTTCACCTTCCTTGGAGCGAGCCCCAGATATCATGGTGATGCCCTAGGCTTGGCATGGCTCCCTCCCAGGGGTGTGGGTTCCCGGTGCTGGGCTAAGGGTTAGCCTTGTTTGGTAATTGGCAGAAAAAGGAGCTCTGACTGGTAGATCCACCTTGTCTGGAGCACAGGCTCACTTCAACCTTAGAAAGCTCAGGACCTTTGGGGTTTTTCTGCTCAAATGAGACCCTGGTCTCAGTGCTGCTCTGGCAGAATTCTCTGAAGTGAGCCTTCCTGTACCTTATACTCATTGACTTCTAGTGAGCTGACAAATACCCTCCAAGTGCTGGGATGCATCCTGGTCCTTGGCTGTGCAGGCCTACCCTGCTGTCTCAGGCTATCTTGCCCCAGACCCAGTCTCCAGGGGAGTTGAAGCAGGGCCAAGGCTGGCTGTCACTCACATGCCTCTGATCAATCACTCTGGCTGGCACTCAGCACACAGCTAGGCCATGTTCCATTCCAGGACCCAAGTATGTACCAAGGCCATATTCAAAGCAGGCCAGGCCAGCTCTGTCCACAGGAAGTTAAGAGAGGATACGGTGTTGCTGGGAGGGAGCCTGCTCTGGAAAGAAGCCCCCTGACTAGCATGGCTTTGAGGGTGCCTAAGTTCTGCTCAGCAGAAAGAGCAAGGCAAGAAACAAAGCCTCGCAAGTTTTGTTTCCTGGCCCTGAGTCGGGTTAGCCGGAGAGGCCAGGTGGACACGGGGAGCTGAACTGTGGACTTGCACTAGGCTCCCAGAGCACACATGGGGCATTGCCTTGTGGATGGTTCTAGAGCCATGCTAGGAGAGCCCAGGGAACAGAGGAAGATGATGAGTCCCAAGGGAAGCTTACCCCCATGAGGTCACAAGGGAGGCAGCAGCCATTCCTATGGAGTTCAGCGGGGACCATCTGCCATGGCACCAACGGATTTCTGGCAGCTGGCTGTAGCTTTGATTCATCATCACCTTCGTGCTGGCCATTGGGATGAGTTCTTTGTCATGTGATAAAGTTCAGTGAAATGTTTGTTCAGCTCTCACAACTAACTTAGAAATGGACTACCATGTAGGTTTTGAAAACTACTTTGTACTTGTGTATGTGTGTGTGTATCTGTCTGTGTCTGTGAGCCTATGTGCGTGTTTGTCTACATATGTGTGTCTATGTGTCTGTGTGAGCCTCTCTCTCTCTCTCTCTCTCTCTCTCTCTCTCTCTCTCTCTCTCTCTCTCTGTGTGTGTGTGTGTGTGTGTGTGTGTGTGCGCGCGCGCGCGCGCGCGCGCGCTATGGCACACATGTGGAGATCAGAAGAGAACTTGTGGAAATTGTTTCTCTCCTTCCATCATTAGGGATCTAACTCAAGCCTCCAGGTTTGACAACAAGGGCCTTTGTGCCCCTAAGCCATCCTGCTGGCCCTACTATCCAGTTTTAAAGCTCCTCTTACACTTTGGATGTGAGCCTCTACTCTGCACTTGAAAATCTTTTCTCTGGGTTGTGACTTCTGAAGACAGTTGCTACTGGTTAGAATAATCCTACATTTTTTTTTCTTTTATGGCCTGTGCTGTGGACATGATGTCTAGGAAGTTTGACCTAGGGCCACAAAAATTGCCTGGTTTTCTGCTGGAAGTTTTGTATTTTTGAGGGTTCAGTTTTGTGTTTTGTGGGGGCAGCCGAAAGGAAGTACCATAGCTGTAAAGAACAGAACACTGCTACCCACTGTTGCGTCCGCCTCGACCAGCAAGGAAGACGCAACACCAGGCTCTTCCCCAAGCAGTTTATTCAGGAACCTTGAAACAATCTTCTGACCCCAGGGAAAGCCAACCCACAACCTAAATAGCTTCTGGGCAGCCAACCCCAATCTGCCATGTGGGTACTGTGGATAGGTCCAGGTACGGGAGGCAAGCCAAATCCTTAGCCTTGGCCAAATAAGGAGTTGTTTATCACAGAGAGCACTCACCGTCGGGAGGGTGGAAGGCGGAAGCCAGCGCCATCTTTGAGGCGCAGCTGCACCCAGCTCTCTACAACCCACAGCTCTGGAGGCTTCAAGCACAAGGTTTGAATGTCAGACATCCCCCGCGAGCCCATGTGTCTGAATACTTCAGTCTCCAGCTGGTGGTATTGCTTTGGAGTCTGGGCCTAGATGGAGAAAGTGGGTCAGTGGGGTGAGTCTGGCCCTGCTTCCAGCCTGAGGGTTCTCTTTGCTTAAGTCACGTGAGAAGGTGCGCTGAAAGCTCCTGCCACCACATCCCAAGCAGCTAGGGTCGCCATGCCTTCCCACGATGCCTTGCCACTGTGATGCACTGTATGGGCCGAGCTCTGGGCCAGAACAAATGTTGAAGTTGCTTATGTTGGCTATTTGGGTACCACAACCAAGTAAACGATGCTGTTGCTCATCAGTGGAAGTGGGGCCTTGGAGAGACAGAGTTCTATGTTGCTGCCTTCAGAGACTGAGGAATTCCTTGCAGGGACATGTACTCAGGGAACGCCAACCTTCATGACTTTGTACAGAAAATGATTTGAGGATGGTCCAGTTTGAAGCAGAGTTGGATTTTACTAGGAAGAGAGTTGAACATACACTTAGCATGGGGTTGAGAGAAACAGAGGCACCCACGGAAAGGATAAGACACACCCAAGTGTGAAGAAGTCAGGCTCAACTATTTTAGCTATGGGCACACAAATGACATTAGTGACTCTCAAGCTCCATCTCCAAGGGTTACGAAGAACCCTTCCTCCATGCCCTCTTTTTGGGAAATGAGATTCTAAGGTGCTTCCGGAAGTGGGTAGGGCTGCAGTCTGATAGGGTGAGATCATGGGTTTCTAGGGTTACACAAGAGGGCCAAGCTATATTTTTCATTGGAAATGGAGTCTCCTATCTTGCTTCTGAGATTTCTAGAAAAGTTTACATTTGGGAAAGGAGTAAGGCCATCCTTAGATCTGCTCAGCCTTAAGTGTGTTCATTGCTATTTTAACATTCTCATTTGAAATAGCTCCACATAAGAGTATTGCCTCCATGTCAGAAGCTTTCACGGTGGGCAGTGTTAGCTGTGAGGAATTCTTGACTCCTTTCAGTGACATGCTTGGGCCTTCCAGATGTGTTTGTGTTGATATTTTCTGGTTTTATTTCCATTTTGGAACCATCCTTCCCTTTGAGACAAGATTATCATCTAAAGATTCTTTTCATTTAGAATCATTTCCTTTTCTTTTAACCTTTATCAAAAATATGGGGGAAAAAACCAGGTAGTGATGGCACATACCTTTAATCCCAGCACTCAGGAGGCAGAGGCAGGCAGATCTCTGAGTTCGAGACCAGCTTGGTCTACAAGTTCCAGGACAGCCAGGGATACACAGAGAAATTCTGTGTCAAAAAAAAAAAACCCAGTGAAACAATCAAACCAAACAAGTGTTTCATTTGTATCTGCTAAGTTTTCAATGGCTGAGACATTAGTCAAAGGTCCTTCTTGGAAAAACAGCAGGTCAACAGGAAAGAGAGCAGAGCAGCAGGCATCATCAGTGGCTGCTGGAGAGTGGCGAGCAGAGCTGGAGGGGACGTGCCTGAGCAGCTAAAGAGACCTGTATGCTCATAGCACAGCTCCTCCATGAAAAGTCTGGAGGCTGGTCTCACTATTCCAGATGCCACCAAATGGCATGGTCAGCCTCATCTGCCAGTGTTGGGCCCAAGACCGTGAGGTTACCAGCCATGTGACGCCAGCCGGCCCTGTTGCTTGCCAGGTGCTGTACAAGAAGACAATCCGTGCCCTGGACCTGCTCCTCCAGAACTTCATCTCTGAGAACCCGAGCATGGATGAGGTCTGCTTCCTCCTGCAGGTGAGGCCTGTGAACCAGGAGAGTAGGGATTCCAGCCCCAGCCCCAGCCCCAGCCTGCACTACTAGAGAGATGGTGAGGGCGGTGTGTGTGAGTGAGTGTGTGTGTGTGTGTGTGTGTGTGTGTGTGTGTGTGTGTACGCACATACATGATACTAGGTAAGGACTGAACCCAGGCCCTTATACACAGACCTTCAACATTCTAGGTAAGTGCTCTAACACTGAGCCATACCTGTGTGACAGGCTTTATTAGAAGTGGAGGGAGACTGGAAGAAATGGGCAGATATGTGTTTCCTGTCTCTATGATGCGGTGCCCTTTAAGATCCTAGGACTGTCACCAAGAGGACCATCATCACGCTAAGACCTCCAGAGCCATGCACCGCCATAAACTCCTTGTAAAGTAGTCTGCTTTGGGCACTTTATTGTAGTAAGGAAAGGTGGACTAACGTGATTTATAGTGGGTGGACTGAAACATGAGCCACAGTTGGGGCTGACGACTGGCTCCAGAATCAGGAAACTCTTGGCGTCTGACATGACTCCCAGGTAGACAGTATTGGAGTTTGGCTGAGTTGAAGGATGCCCCGCTGGGGTCTACTGTAGGATTGTTTGGCTGGTGTCAGAAGGACTTGTGCTGGCTGTGTCAGAATAGGAAGGTTGCTTGCGTTTTCCCTGTCCGTCAGATGGCCCAAACCTGTAAGGTACCCCAGAGCTGAAGGAGTAGATGGATGGACAGGCAAGGAGGCCAATGGTCTGGCTGGGTGGCTGTCACCTTTCTCGGCAGGTGATCTGGAGCTGGGTGTGACGGGGTCTGTGGGCACGGATTCTCATGCTCTGCTCAACTCGTCCCAGCACACAGAGCACTGGCTGAACTCTGACAAGAGCCATGAGCGCTGTCGGGCTGTGCAATCCATCTTCCTGCTTCTGCAGTATGTGGTGGACTCTTTGAAGCTTGCTGTGAGTTCCCTACACCCCAAAGCCTCGGGGAGCACCTGATGGGGGGGGGGTGGAGGTTAACATCCAGGAGCGTGGGGGAGTCTTGCCATAGGTTCTCTCTGAGACCTCAGGCTGGGGACTGTGGCTACAATTTAGCAGGATGGCCTGAGGAAATCCCCACGCAAGCAACAGAGGGCGGAGACCGAAGGAATGGGGAGAGGGGAGGGGCCTGAGGGAATAGCCTGGGTCTGGACAAGGGAGCTGCTGTGTGGAGAACCCATGCCTCAAACAAATGTGGAAACAGCTCATCTGAGGGCTGGGAATGGAGCAGCTGAGAGGAAGAGCGTCACCCCACCCCTGGGCTCTCACGGTCCAGCTGCTTCACAAGGAGGCATCAGGCTTGGATGGGAAGGACTGAGACAAGGCCAAGTTCCTTAGAACAGTGGGTCTCAGCCACCACCCCACACCTCCAGAAAACTGTAGCAGGCTTCGCACTGGCCAGGTGTGGTCGCCTTAAAACTCAGCAAAGAGGTGGGGGGGATTGCATGAGGCCAGCATGAGCTGTGTAGTGAAACCCTGTCAGGAAGGAGCCGGGAGAAGAAAAAGGGAGGAGGAGGAAAAAAAATGGTAAGGATGACAAGATGGAGATGAGAACTTCCTGGTCTCTAGAAGAAGACAGACCCTCCTCATAAAGGAAGGGCAGGCAGATTGCCCGGAAAGCATTCTGAAGGCAGTAGCTACAAATAAAACATGGATACAGCGGGGTGGGACTGTACGTGGAGCACTTGCCTAGCACCAATCCTAGGTTGGACCCCCACCACATGAAAAGGCTGTGTGATGGTACATGCTGCAATCCCAGAACTCGGGCGGTGGAGGCAGGAAGATCAGAGGTTCAAGGTCATCCTTGGGTACACATTGAGTTTGCAGCCAGCCTGGGCTATGCGAGACCCCATCTAAAAAACCAAAATTGATAGAGTGGACCTCATCAAAATGAGGAACTTTCGTGACGGGCAAGAAATGTTTGCAATGTGCGTATCTCACAGAGGACTTGGGTCCAGAAAATGCGATCAGCTATAACTCGGTGAAAAGCTAACCAGCCCTTAAAATGGGCAATGGACGAAAAGAGACATTGCAGAGGCCAGGAAAATGAATGTGCCCCCACATAACTGGTCATAAAGGAAATGCAAATAAAACCACGATGAGGTACCGCCACACACCCACTGGAAGGGTAAAATTAAAGGCTGGCAACAGCAAGTGTCGGCCAAGATATGGAGTCCCGGAAATGTCTCACATAGCCGGTGGGAAGGCAGGATGTTAAAACTGTCTGGCAGAACTTCCGGCAGTTTTTTTGAAAGTTAAACACATATTTTTGCCCTAACCACACAGGTATGATCCTAGATATTTACCCAAGAGGAGTGAACATTTACATATATAAAAAAAGATTTATGCAAGAATACCTATATGGTTTTGTTCATACTGGAGCTAAGCTGGGAGCCCTGCAGATGTCCAGCAGTAAGAACAGGCAAGCAACATGTGGCGACATCCAGCCAGCCATTCACACAGCAACACAAGGGTGGACCGCAAGGATACAGCAGAGAAACAGACCCATGAGAAGAGTGATTGCCTTGGCAGGCAGGACCTGCTGGGAGGCGGTCCAGGAAACATGATGGGAGTGTTCTCACAGGCACACCCGGAATGGGGAGGGTGTGTTGGTGGTGTGTTGGAGTGTGGAAATTAATAGAGATGTTGGGAGGTGAGGCCTGCCAGAGAGATTTATGTTTTTATCTTGAAACTGGACTCTCTCAGGAATGGGTTAGAACTTGAGAGATTGGATGTCTCCTTTGTCATCCACACACTGTTCTGACATGCACTCCTGCTGGGTGTCACCCAACACACAGCCATGCAGTTAGAGGCCCTGTCCAGAAGCCACTGCCTGCAGCTAGACTTCCTAGCATCCAGCACTGTGAACTAAATGAGCTTCTTTATCCATCACCCAGCCTCAGGCACAGCAGCAGAAGGAGGATGCAGACAAGAATCTATTGAAATTTCCAAAACTATTGAGTTTTGCACTTAAGATTTGTAAACTCCCTGTGACTGTAATCTTAAATAAAATTACCATTAAACCAAAAACAATTCTGTAGTTTGTTTTTTGCAGTAATTTTGGTTTGAAATTTTACTCTATGCAGTATTCTAAATATTCTGAGACAATTTCAGAGACTTACAAATGACAGAAGGCATGGAGGGTCTGGAAGCAGGGGGTCTCCTGGGAATGGACCAGGACCTCCATCAGAGGGTAACAGAATGTGACTCTGTACTGGAGTTGGAGCTGTTGAACTCTTAATACTCATGGATGTAGATATGTGCCTACTTCAGCATTTACTAAACTCTGTGTGGTGTGTTTGTAAGGTATGTGTATCAGGGGTGTATGCATGTGAGGTATGCACAATGAGGTATGTTGTAAAGGTGATGTGAGTATTGTTATATATGTGAAAATGTGTGTGTGAAGAATGTTCCATGTGAGGAGTGTTGTGTGAGTGATGAGTGCTCTGTGTGTGTATGTGTGTGTTCAGTGTTGTGTTGTGTGAGGAGTGCTCTGTGTGTGTGTCTGTGTGTATATGTGTCTCTGTGTGTTTAGTGTTGTGTGTGTTAGGAGGGCTCTGTGTGTGTGTGTGTTAGGAGTGTTAAGTATCTGGGAAGAGTGTTGTGTGTGTGAAGAATGTTCTGTGTACAGAGTGTTGGATATGTGAGGAGTGTTGTGTGTGTGCGTGAGGAGTGCTGTGTGAGTGAGGAGTGCTGTGTATGAAGAAGTATGACTGTATTGGGACAACTGATGAAGTTTGGATATGGACTGTGGATTAGATAACGATACTGATGTTGAATTAGATGTCTGTGACTGTGACTGTTGCACTGTGCATCTGTCAATAAGTGCCCTCATTCTTATGAAATAGACAATGGATTGTCTGAGGTCAAATTCCCATTGTCTCCAGTCAGAAAAAGGGAGATCAGAGGGAACCAAACAGAGCAGAGTGTAACTAATGGAAAACAGTGACCGGAGGACACAGAAATTCTCAACTATTCTGCCATATGTTTGAAGTGAAATCAAAATTAAAGCTACAACACTGAAATTACAATGACCATGAAGGTCCTCACAGAGCAGTTAGACCTGACCAAGGTTTGAGATGGGTGAGGGCGTCACTGGAAGCTGTGTGAGTGGGGCCTTGCTGCAAAGTTGGCTTTGGGAATCCAGGCTGGGCCTGGCAGAGGCAGTGAGGTGACAACCTGTCACCAGCTGAAGTGCCTGCTGAGTCCGCACTGGGATGTGTGCTTCCAGGTGGGGTGGGCTGGCCAGGTGTGTGGTGGCTGCTGCACACTCAGGTCACCATGCCGCTCAGGTGTTGGGATCTGGCAGGGAGCTAAGAGGCTCATCCTGGAGACTTCAGAAAAAGCATCCAACATGGGCTTCACAAAGCAAAGGATTCGTGGATGATGCAAAAAGCCCTAAGCTGACAGGGAGTGCACAGGGTGTTCTGGGCTGTCCTCCTCCAAGCCTGGAGCAGAAGCCTCACTTGGGGAGGACAGGAATATGGCCCACACAGGAAGAAGGAAGCTCTGCAGATCAGGCTGTCTCCACCCCAAGCCCCTGTCCCTCATCCTCACACTCCTCACCAGGCAACTTTCCAACCCCACAGACTCACTGCCAGTGCAGAACGGCTCAGCCTGGGGTGACTTTTGTTTGGATCCAACCTACTTGAGCACAGGAGACTCACCAAATTCAAGCTCTGACCGTGTGACCCTCCAGATCTCAGAGGCCCGACATTCGGAGGATGTGAATGCCCTCCCTATCATCTCCATGAGGATTGCAGGAGGCCTTCATCACTCCTGCTCTGTCACACACACACACACACACACACACACACACACACACACACACATATCGACAGACACACCTGCACACACATGCCCGAATGAAGTGATAGACATACCCAGTCTCTTGTTGTTAAAAACAGAAATGCCTTTTCCCAATGAGAAGACAGGTCAGAGAGGTGAAGTGTTCTCTTGGGTGGGACAGGAGTCTCCCTCACACCCCAGCCAGTGCATCGCCCACAAGATGCCGAGAACAGGAATGGAAGCAAGAAGTGGCACAAGGAAGCTAGCCTTGGCTTTGCTCACTGCCTGCCCCCCTCTCCCCAGGAAGAGGCCGTGCCGTCCATCCTGGGCCACCAGATAGGCCTCCTGACTCTGCTGTGGCGGGATAAAGATGAGTCCACACAACAACATTCCCACCACTGCGTCTTCCTCCTCATGCAGCTCGTGTTCCAGCAGAAAGGTGAGTGGAGCAGGGTTGGGGGAGGGGAGGCTCAGGGTGGCCTCCCTGTGAGCTGGGACAAGAGTATTGGGGGAGGGGGCCAACCTCCGGGCCCAGCAGCCTCCCAACACCACCGTACACAGGGAAGCTGGAGGAGACCTCGCAATGGAGCAAGATGACGCACTTCGAAATCAAGTCTGGAGAGTGGGAGGAAAAACTCTACCACGTGGTGAAGGTGAGGTTGCTCAGGCTGGGCCTGGGCCTCCAATGGCCCCCAGAGCGCAGTGGTTATGTGGGTCGTCCTCTCCACCCTCAGCCCCGGACAGATGGGGCCAAAGGCGCCCAGGGACCCGAGCAGGCAAGCAGGTTGGGGAGAACCGAGATGGGAGGGGAAAATTGTCTGTCTCTGTACCTCCTCCCTCCCAGCCTCGGCTTGGATAGGGCCTCTGAACCACGGGCCAGAGGTTCTCACTTGTGTATCCCTCTGGGAACAAGGGCAGCCAGCCTGTCTTGCTCTTCTGGGGACACTGTTATTAGCACTACCCCTTCATCCTAGGTAAGCTTGAGGGACAGCCCTTCCCTCTGACCTTCCATGACACATCCTTCCTATAGTCTTCTCAGGCTTGGCCTGCCTATTACGTCGGATGGAGAAGAAAGGGACAGGGTTTGTGTTCAAGCCCCATGACTGGTTAGTTGGCCCTGGGTCGGCCATCCCATCTTCCCGAGCCTCAGTTTTCCTACCTTCCACGTGAGGGTCCAGCTTCTG
This sequence comes from Peromyscus leucopus, assembly GCF_004664715.2. Classification (NCBI taxonomy): domain Eukaryota; kingdom Metazoa; phylum Chordata; class Mammalia; order Rodentia; family Cricetidae; genus Peromyscus; species Peromyscus leucopus. The sequence goes on along the minus strand of NC_051080.1, from coordinate 31,799,841 downwards.
AGACAGACTGGGTCAGAGGCAGTGGCACCTTCCAGCATCTCGTGTCTCCTGGGCCACGGATTTGGCTGAGTCCTACTGCCCCAGTGGCCCCTCCTAAGAAACAGTGGATGGTAGTTCAGGTCCCACCTTGCAGGGGCAGTGGGAGAGGGAAGTGAGACAGGGGTTAGGGCCGGGCAGGAGTTAGTCATCGTCCTGACCCAGCAGGGACTGGGTGCTGAGACTCTTTGCAAGACTGTTCGCTACCATTGTCTTAGGAAAAGTCTTGGAGAAGAGGTATCTGGGGGGCTTATGGCAGCCACACTTGCAGCCACCCAGCCACGGCCCTAAGGTGGGGGAACTACCATGGCAGCCTGGGGCAGGGGCAGGATGGACCCTTTGGGACCCTGCAAGCCCGTGTTCATGGCACTTACACGACTGTGCACACAGCCTTCATTCCCTCTCTGGTAAGAGCCTAGATCGCAGCCTGGCCTGAGCCACTGCTGGCCAGAGGTCCCCCCACCCACCCCACCCCACCCCAACCCCCTGACCTTTGGCTCTGCCCAGGCCTTCAAGAAGGACTTGACTGTGGCGCAGCACACACAACTGATCCTCACCCTGGTGCACAACCTAGGCAGTGGTAATTACCTCCGCGGTGACCTTGCTGCCCAGCTTCTACTGATGATGTGTGAGGAGCCTGGCTTCAGAAAGGAACAGGTGAGGCTGGGGTGGGTGTGGCTCCCTTCAGACTATGTGTACCTGCCCATGTGAGCATGTGCCATATACATGCATTCACATGTAATCACAAGAGACAATGATCGATCAGCCCAGTAGCCTGTGAGCGGGATCCCGATGTATTCCTGGCCAGCTGCCTTTGTCCAGCAGATCCCTGGCCTGCCTTCTGCTGCCTCATAGGCGGCTTGTGGGAGAGGGCAGATCTAACTGCCCTCCAGTTCAGCTTGGCCAAATAAATTGAAGATTCCCCCTTGGGGACTGCCAGGCCCCATCTGCTTGGGTGCTCTTACAGGTTAACCACAGCACTCCTCTTGGCTTATTCGCCCCACCTTCCTTAAGACAGAGATGGAGCCTGGGAGCTGAGCCATAAAGCTAAGTCCTACCAGGAACTCAGAGGGCCTTGCCCTGTCTGAAGCTGCATTCCTCCTTGCAGGTGGCTGAGCTCTTGCAAGGCCTGTTCCAGGAACTGCCAAACATCCACTCCAGGAGTATCCAGCAGACCATAAGTAAGGCCACCATGGCTCTGGGGATCCAGCATACTCAGGAGGTGGTGGAGGTGGTCTTGTCTCTATGTCATCCCTCAGAGAGGTAGGTCTTCCTTTGGCCCAGGCCCCCCAATGTGGACATCATCCAGGCATGGGGTGGCCCTCCAGCCCAGTCCTTAGTTATTTATTGAACACACTAGGCAGGAAGAGGCACTCAGGGGTTCTGCCTTTTTCCTGACTCTGGACTGTGGCCAGAGGGGCTCTGAAGGTGTTTTGGGGATCAAACAGGGCTCCAGCAGTCTCAGGAGGAGGGCCACCAGCATAGAAACCGTCTCAGATTCCCAGTCACCAGAGGCCAGTCTGTAAGCAGAGCCACAGACCGGCCAGAGGCTGTGAAAATGCGCAGTAACACCCCTCCACTCATCCACAGGCGCCCGATGATCCCCGAGGCCCAGTGCGTCTTGATTCTAGCTGCCTCACTAGGTATCACTGGGTCTTCCAAGCGGCAGTCTGTTGGCAATGAAGCCTGACTAATTCAGAACGTGGTTGTGGACGGGCAACAGCAGCATAGCCGCAAGCCTATCAGGAACTCCTAAGCTTGCCTGTCTTTAGGTGGCCAGCCACGCTCTGAGCACCTCATGAATATGTGCACACAGCTGGCGGTGTGAGAGGCGGCAGGGACCACAGAGCACACAGCCTTTGACAGGGATCTGAGCGAGCGCAACTGGGGACTCATGAGCGCTGCCTGGCGTGGTTCCTGGCCCTGCTGGCTCCCCTCTCCTCTTCAGACCATTTGAGGGGCTTGCCCTGCTTCCCAAGAGAAAAAGGCAGGCTGGAGGGTAGCCATTTGCCTGGGGTCCTGGAGAAAGGGGCTGCAAGGCTGAGGCTTGTGCAGATGTCTAACGAAGCATCACAGAACACGGACCTCAGGGCCCCCTCGCCTGCTGCTCCCTAGGGGCTCACTTTCTTACATCCCCGCTCATGGCCAGCATTGGTGGGAGGCCTCTCCGCAGTGGTGTTCCCAGTGGTGGCCTAGACCCTGTCTCATCAGGTGGATCCTACTGCTGTGGAAGGCTCTGGCTACCAACTACCATTTGTCCCGTGATGTTATAACCCTGCTCTACATCAAGTTGAAATTGCGGCCACCCAAGAAGCTCCTCCAGTCCAAGTATCAGGCCCATCTGGTCTCCCTGATGGTGAGCGGCACCCTTTGCTTTGCCCCCAGCGTGGTCCCCTCAGTGACAGTAGCAGTACCCAGGGCCTCAGTGGGATCCCACGAGGACACTGTGCTGCCTCCAAGGGCCCCGCCCTCAGGCCTTCGTCGTGGTTTGTGGTCATTTGTGTGAAGGTGGGCGGTGCATTTCACCTGCTCATGATGGTTCTCCCACCCTGTATGCATGGCCCTACTAGGTGTCTGACGGACCGGCCACCTGTATGCAGACCCGTGCTGCTAACAGCACTTGTTTCTCCATGGGCAGAGACCATAACAGAACCAAAAATCCTGTGAGCTCTCAGCAAGTGGTTCCTAGACCCAATGGAAAGTAGGAGAAAGTCTTGGCTGCCCCAGGAAGACTCAGAGACAGAGTGACCACGCCCTGGGCCGTGGTTGGCTGTGGGAACAAGAATAATGAAGAGAGGTCCCTAGAAGGATATAGGAGAGGCGGAGGGATCCCCGAGCAGAAAACACAGCAGAGGTGGGAGGTGAGGATTGCCAGCACTGACTGGGAGCCAAGGCTAGCACCTGGACTTCCCCCAAGCTTTGGAAGGACCCGACTTAGCAGTGACCCACTCATCTCTGTCCCCTGCTGAAAAGAGACCTTTCGGTTCAGGGAGGACCAAGTGAGGCAGTGGAATGGTACCATAGGACTGACTAGGAGATGGTTTAGGGAGGGAGCCAGGGGACTCTATGGCCAAACACAGCCCAACCCCAAAGAAATAGGGCTGGATGGGGCCAGCCACCTGAAACTCAGGGCCAGGGACAAAAAAAACAAAACAAAAACAAAAACAAAAACAAAAAACAAAAACAAAAACAAAAAAAAACCCAATGGGACCAGGAGAGGCCCTCATCAAGGAGAGTCTGAGAAGGACCTCCCCACAGGATGGGCACTTGGAGTGATCTGGCTCATGAGAAGGTGGAGCCAAGCCAAGAAAAGCACCATCAGTGGTGTGGAAGCCAAGCATTCTTGGGGCCTGAGCAAAGCCAAGGAGGTCAGGGCCCAGCCCCAGAGACTGCAAGGGTTCCTGGTTCAGCCTCAGGGCTCTCACAAGGCTCTTGAGGGATTTATCCAAGAGGTCTGCATGGTGAGCCGCAGGGGGACAGAGGAGGACAGTGAGGCCTGGACTAGAGTGGCTTTGTAGCTGCTGTCCCCACTCTTCTGCTCAGGGGTCCCTCTCCGGGCTCTGCTGTCCCCCACTGCAGGCACTGGGCACCATTTATGAGCTCCTCTACACCCCGGAGTACAGGGACACAGTCCGCTGGGCTTTCGCGGGGATCCTTCTGGGACTCCTCACAGAGCTCTACTACCTGCTGGAGATGGGCCTGGTGCAGGGTATCTTTGACTACCAGGAAGACAACATAGCCTCTAAGCCCCTTGGGCCCTGCAGGTGAGCCACGGTGGCTGCCGTCCCCTCCTTGTGCCCACTGAGCCATGCTGATTCTGGGGGACCCAAGAAGAAAACGATTTTGGGTGGAGTGGGGTAGAGATGGGACAGAGTACCCAACCTGGTCAATAGGGAGACTCCTGAGCAAGGGGAGCCTAGCAGGTGGCAGCTCACAGGTTTCAGGCACCTGTCTTGTTCCTCCCTGCCCAGAACCTGCCTGGAAGCACTCAAGGGCCTCTTTTGGACCAATCAGTACTGGGAAGTGTTTGCTGACCTCAAGCTGACCCAGGCCTGGGAGCTCTTTGGGAAGATGGAAACTTTCACCAGGGGAGTGACCCTTTTGGCCAGGTGAGCCCTCAGCTTGGGCACCCTCTGCCTGGGAGGGTCTAGAATGGTTAGCAGCCCAGCCCACCCTCCCTGCTCTGGACGCTGCACTCAAGACCCAGCAGTCTGGCCAGTGATGAAGCCCTCTGGGACTTTGTGTGTGCCTCTTGCGTGTGATAGGGCCATGGCTCACTATAACTGCGAGGTCAAGGCTGTCTTGGGGCAGGCTCTCATCTCCCTGAAGAGCACTGAAGAGAGAGACAACATCGTGGGGATCTGCATCATCACCGAGGTCAGCCTTTCCCCAGCCACCCCGGTGACCTTCCTTCCCTTCCAGGTCTCTGACTCATTTGTCAGGTGCCCTTGCTGTTGGAAGTGCTTCTTTATGTCTAACTCACGATCATGGTGCGGGGTAGACGGATTTCTTGGCAGCTGTGGTTTTCAGGTGGGTTGATGGTACCCACCCCTGCCCAGTTTCTCAACAGCCCAGATGTCTTCCAGTACGTGTCTCGGAAGGTCATAGACAACTCCCTGAGCATGGGCCTTTCCAGCCGCAACCGAACAGTGCGAGCTATGAGCCTGCAGGGGCTGGGCAGCACTCTGATGCACCCTAATAAGGTGAGGGGGCAGGAGCTTGAGAGAGGGGTCCTCTGCCATCCCAGAAGGGTCACAGGGAAGACTAGGCACAATGGAAGTGTCCAAAAGGGTATCTCCTTGCAAGGGCTAGTAGATAGAGCCAATCAGGCCTGGTTAGCCCTGCTAAATTGCTTTAGATGGGGCTCTGAACTGGACCCTTTGTCTCCTCCGAGGTAAGAGTCCCTCATATGATAACCTCCTGTCAAGTACCCATCATCCTACCCTTTTGACCCTCCCAGAGCAGGGCTGTTCTGACATAGCCCTCATGACAGGGCTGGGATGCAGATGCAGATTTGGCCTATGCTAGATACATCTTGTGGTTTTCTCTGTTTTACTGTCCAACCTGTAGGGGAGGTAGGGAGTGGATCTGGGAACGTCAGCTTCAGCACTCAGACCTCCTCCTCATCTGCACTGACTCAGAGATGGGCCGATACCTAACCTTGTGAGAAGGCCAGAAGCCCCAGTACCTGCCTCACTGGGGCAGCTGGCAGAAACTGGTCAAAGGTCCCACTGGAGGGTGGTGGTCTCGCTGCAGGTAACTCTGCTGAGAAGTAAGTTGATGGAGCTGTTGGACAACTTCCTACAGCCTGAGTTCAAGGACCCTGTGGGCCTGATGGAGATCATGGGCCACCTCCTACACTGTCTGGGTGTCCAGGGCATCGGGACGCTCAGCTTCAAGATTGCTCAGCACCTTCTCAGCCTGTTCACAGATGTGAGCTGGGCAGGGGGTTGGGGATGGGGCGGCAGAACAGGGCAGGGCAGGGCTGCAGATAGCAATCAGAACCAGTACCACTCAGCATCTGCTATCTGCACCATCCCCAGAAGGCACCTGAGAATACAGATTCTGTAGACTGGCATAGTTTAAGTTTGTGATGGCACTGAGTTTTGTTCTCAGGCTGCCAGAACCAATTATTTCATTTGAAAGCAACATGAGCTCCTCATACTGTAGAACAGGGCCAAGTGACTTCAGAGGGTTGAGGTTGAGAATGAGGAAGGCTTGAACTTGGCATTGACAGTCCCAGGAAGACCACCATAATACGCCCCTGAGAGGGATTATGAACAGGGAGATGAGAGGTAGGATAAGCCCCAGCTGGGGTAGGTAGGCAGCCAGTGGTCGCTGTACATCTGGAATCGAGGAGGAAGCAGTGGAGGCAGTTTGGGGCAGAAGATGGCTCTGCCTTTCATGGACAGGAGACTGAATCATGATGGGGTTAGTAGAAGGAGCAAGGCTGGCATTATCAGGCAGGTCCCTTAGGTGCTGGGTTCTGCACGCACCTCAACCCAAGGACAAAGGCACTGCAGTTAGTCACTGTTTACAAAAGCTGAAAAGGTACAAGGAAAGAACCTCACCCAGGGTCATGAAACTAGAATGTCACAGATTCAATAGTCAGGTCTGCCTAGGAGGAGAGGCATGGTTGCTGTCAGTCCAGGGACATGCAGAGAAACCCAGAAGTGGGAAACCAGGAAGAATGAATGTAGCTAGGGAAGGTTGCCGAAGTTTGAAGGGGATCATGAGTGGAGTCGAGGAAATGGAGTAAATGAGAAGGCCACGTGTCCTAGTTAGGGTTTTTTTTTGTTGCTATAAAGAGACACCATAACCACAGCAACTCTTTTTTTTTTTTTTTTTCCGAGACAGGGTTTCTCTTGTGTAGCTTTGCGCCTTTCCTGGAGCTCACTTGGTAGCCCAGGCTGGCCTCGAACTCACAGAGATCCGCCTGCCTCTGCCTCCCGAGTGCTGGGATTAAAGGCGTGCGCCACCACCGCCCGGCCACAGCAACTCTTATAAGGAAAACATTTTAATTGTGGGGCTAACTCACAGTGTCAGTGGTTCAGTCCATTATCATCATGGCGGGAAGCATGGTAGCATGCAGGGAGACGCGGTGTTGGAGGATTAGCTGAGAGTCCTACATCTTGCAGGCAATAGGAAGCTGACTGACTGTCACACTGACGGAAGCCTGAGCAAAAGAGACCTCAAAGCCTGCCTCCACAGTGACACACTTCCCCCAATAAGGCCACACCTCCTAATAGTGCCACTCCCTTTGGAGGCCATTTTCTTTCAAACCACCACACCATGGGACAAAAGAAGTCAACGGGAGTCAGGAGCTGAGTGGACACTGGCCTATGAGGTTAGGGACAATGTAGGCTGTCCTTGAGCAGGGCCAAAGCGAGGCACCCAGAAGTCATGGGAGAAGGCTGGCCTGTCGCGTGCCTGAGAATTCCATCTCCCCCAGGAAAGAGCAAAGGTGCGGGAATGCGCCATCTTCCTGTTTGGGGATGTCATCCACTATGGTGGCAAGAAGTTTCATCAGAGCCTCAAGATCCTGGCTTTCCAGGCTACAGTGCCCCTGCTCTTCCATATGGCTGACCCCTGCCCAGAAGTGGCCATGGTGAGTGTGCTGTAGCTCAGCTGGGACAGCTGGGAGAGCAGGGCCAAAGGAAGGCCCAGGCGGTGGACGCAGAGGGCTCAGATCTCTGAGTGAAGCTAGCGCTGGAGAGCCCACCTGGGCAACAGAGTCGGCTTGGTTTGGGTTTGTAGGCCAACCCAGCAGCCGGAGAAAAGGAGTGAGCTCCATCCTGGCATTTCCTCAGCCACCCGCTTCAGATTCCTCACTCCCATCCACCCATCACTCCAGGCTCTTGTATAGCCTCTTCTGGGTGAAGACCTCCACTTTGCCATCTAAAATAAGCTGCAGGAATCTGCCATTCAGGCTCTTCCTACCTCTACCTCCCCTTCCCCAGGCAGTGGTGTGACCGTGTGCTGTACCGGAACAACTTACTTGTTCCCTGCCTGCCTAGTGTCATGACTCCCCCCCCCCCAGAGGGACCTTGTGCAACTCCCCCTGGGGTGACCCTGAAACACTTAGCTATATCATGAAAAGGCCTTGGGTTTTGTAGGCCATCCTCTACCTTTGCTTCTCCATGGAGCTAGCCTAGCCTCCATCCACTACTCACAGACCAAGCTTGGCTTCTGCTGGCCCTGGGAACAAGCTGTCCCAGGCTTCTGAGAGTAAGGCCTCACGTTTGACAGACCTGGCCCAGGCCCATATGCACTGTGGGAAGTCAGGTCTCTTCCCAAACTTAGAATAAGTCTCCACCCCTCTGAGGCTGGTCCTCCAAGCTGGTTCCTCAGAAGGAGGCCTGGGCAGCCTTTCTGGGAGCTCTGTGTGAATCGGAGCAGAGCACCCTGGGCTTAGGGAGTGGGTCACCCCACCCTGTGGTGATACATTCCCTTCTAGTGCCCCCGCCGACTGCATGGCCCAGGACCCTAGGAGTCCACAGATGGTACTGCTACAGAAACCTCTCCTCGGGGTCTCTCTGGGATGAGGGGGGTGGTGATGGGTGGAAGCAGAGGCAGTCAGTCTATTCTCCACTTTCAGAAGGCCAAGTTCACCTTCCTGCGCTGTGCCATCCTGTTAAAATGGGAGTTCCGGAAGGAGCTGTTCGGCAAGCTGGCGTGGGGCCAAGGGCTGGGCGCTGCGAACGACATTTTTGTCTACATGGTAAGGTGTGGGCCCCTTTCTGGGGGAGGGCTTAGGGCCAGAGAGGTGGTGGCTGTTCAGTCACCCCAGACTGCTCTGAGGGTGGGATGTGGGTTGAGAGAGGCAGCCCTGAGGGTGTTTAAGTACTGAGGCTCTGGGCGGAGCATTTTCCCTTCATAATGGAGCTCGGGTTCTCTGAAGTGGGCTGTCCAGGAAGGCTGGTGGAGTCTCCACCATGTGCCTAGACTGTGCCCAAGGCCACCTTAATGGGGCCTCTGAGGAGGGAGTGCCTCTGTCATGTTCCAGTGAAGCTTTAAGGCAGACACAGTGAGTCTCTGAGCCCAGACATGGCAGGGCCCGGGTGTGGGGAGACCAGTAGCAAATGCCACCCCTTGCCACCTAGCAGCCACTTTAATCTCCGGCCCCAGGCTCTTCTGCCTTACTGGGTCTAGGCTGTCAGGGCCACAATCCCAGCCTCTTGGACAGGTCCAGAGTCACTTGGGCAAGGCAGGTCAGGCCTGTCTTCAGTCTCCAGGCCTCACTGGATCCCGGTTCGGCCAGGTCACTCGGGACAGGCCTAGAACTGTGGCTGCAAAGATCTCAAGGTGGTCTTTGGGCAGCGTGGGGGCACTGAGCTCCAGGCCTGCTTGCCCATCCCCTGCAAGTGGTACCACGTGCATCTTGATGGCAGTAACAACAGAAGCATGGCCTTGGCGACACCCAGGACTGCAGCCTCCAGCGGTTTCACCAGGGTCCTGACTTTGTCAGGCGCCACCAGGACCCAAAGTTTAAAGCCCAGCAGGGAGGACAGGGAACCGGGCGCTTAGAAGTGGAGAGGCCACTGAAGGTCACAGAGCAGCAGATCCTGTACATGATGCGGGTGTTTGTGTCAGGTTTGCAGTGCAGGATAGCCGCGCCCCAAGGGAAGTGCCCCCCCCAACACATACACACACACACAAACCCCCGAAGGTAATTTTGCTTCCTCAACAACAGAGAAGCAGCAGGGGTGCAGAAGTTGCCAGTGCTGAGCCTGCCTCTCCCTCTTCATGACATGGGCCTTGCAGGGGACCCTGGTGGCTTGGGGCTGTGGGACATCTGCTTTTGGTTTGTGGTGAGATAACAACCAGGCAGGGATGGACAGAGGCATGCTGGATGGTCTCCAGAGGGATGTTGGCAAGGGCCACAAACATGGGTGTTCCCAGATCCTTGTCATGGGCTCCCCTTATTGGACTAAATGAAGGACCTGGACCGTCACCACCTGCGACCTCTCCACATCCCCTGTGGGACTGTGGTGCCTGCCCACCTCTCTTCCAGGCCCTAGGCCCTGGAAGGTGGAGTTCAGTGTCTGGGGGTGCCTCAGGAAAGCCATGTCCCTGAAGTGAGGTGTCTCACAGACCCTCAATATGACTGCAGTCCCTCTCTTCTCAGATAGAAAGCAACTTTGGCAACTACCAGCAGTTTCTCAGCCAGGCCTTGATGTATCTGGACAGCCCCCACAAGGCCCTGAAGGGGGCAGCCATGAGGTTCATCGGTAGGTACAGACTCGGCTGCTTCAAACCCCCACCCCATGTCCCATTTCCCGGGCTGCCACAGTGGACGGTCAGGGTCGAGTGTCCTGGGTCTACTGCAGGGTCCCTAGCTCCATGTCAGTGAGGGGGTGGGCTGCCCCTGCTGGCCAGCGCTCTCGCAGGGCAAGGGTTGCTATTGCCAACAACCTCCTCCTTGGCTGTCCCAGGGGCATTGCTTCAGGACTACTTCTCTGACCTCTGCTTCTACTTGACAAAGGACGATGTGATCATCCTTAAGAACTGTGAGTGAGTGGAGCCTTTGGCCCCTCGGGTGGCTGAGGCCTGCCTTCCCCGGCACCTGAGGGAGCTTCCTGGTGGGAGATGCTTTTCTCGGGTGGGGGTGGGGAATCACCTTCCCCTCTAGACTGTGGGTCCCCTGGGCCCATCAGCTTCACGGCAAGCTCCTGGTGGGACCCATGGTCTCTCCTGCAGATTTGGAGGCCCTCAGCCATGACCCAGACTCCAGGACCCGAAGGTTCTACCTCAACCATTGGGATGATGTTGTGGAGCTGTCCCACTACGTCATGAGCTGAGTCTGCACTTGTCCTTATTTTTGTCTTTGTTGAGTCCTATCTTTATTAAATGCCACAGAGTATCACTGGCCTCTCCCCAGACATGTGTGCAACAGGCCAAGCCGGCTCTCCCCTTAATCTCAGCTCCACAGGCTGTGGAGCGGTAAGGGTGCATGACTCAGAATACCAGAAGTTACCAGAGTGTTCCACTAGGCAGCAAGAGCTGGAGACTTCAGAATAGGTGATGCCACACCCAAACAAGAGCCTAAGTCTTGTATAATATTAGAGGGGCCAGCCTTAATATTATACATCCCAGGGGCTCAGGAGAGAGAACTACAAACATCGAGGACTATTTTCGGGAAATAGAATCTCAGCACACCGAACTCTTAGTCCATTTGCTTTAATTTTCCTCTGAGATAAAATCCTATCTACACAGCTTCACTTCTGTTCTGGTGCCTAGCTCCTTTCTTGCCTGATTTCTCTCTACCTTTATCTACTGCTCCCTCTAAGTTCTATCTTAATTCTCTCGTCTTAATTCTGCCTCATCTAGGTCCTTCTCATCTTGCTCTTACCCAGTTAGTACTTCTCCATCTGGCTCTTCCTCATCTTCCATCTCGTCCACAAGTTCTCTCTGGTCAAAATCCTCCTTATCCCTCTCAGTTTTCCGTCCTCAAGTTCTCTACATTCTCCCCAAGTCTCCCAGAAATCATAAGCCCAAGCAATTAGCAATCCTCTGGCTGAGCAAGGTCACCAGGCTTGAATTCTTACGGGTCATAAAGAAAGGTAAGAATTTTCCTCAGGCAGTGACCACCAGGCTTTCTTTTACAATCCAAAATGGGAGTGGTAAAAGAGGAGGTCAACTGAGTGCTAATGACCGGTTAGGGGATCTATCTGCTCAGTCTACATTCCTAAGAATGTAGGTATAAAGTTCAGGGTCTATTAGTAAGGTTGTATAAGAAAGGAGGGTCTCACCCTAAATTGCACAAGAAATAAAGCTATCCGCCTGACCTAGGAGACAGGTGTTGTTTCGTTTGGCCTTGGATGCTTGATAGGCATTTTAGATAAATACACTGTTAGGAGTTCTTGGAAGCACACAAGAAAATCATCTTAGGAACCAGCATATATATATATATTAGCTAAAATATCACCAAGACTTCTTAAGCCATGGCTTGACCTTTGGAGAAGTCCTTGGCTTTTCCAAGTAGTAGCTTTTGTGATGGCAGCTGAATTCCACTACAGTTTTCTTGGGGCTTGCAGCACCATAGCCCCTAGGAGCCACCCTCGGCAGCCCCTTCTCCAACCCTTGTTTTCCCTCAGTCAGTCCCAGGCTGTCCCACAAGCCTACCCTATTCATCTGCCTGTCCACATCCGTCCTGCCCTCAGATAGGTCTTCCATGAACCTGCTTAATCAACTACCTCGCTCTGGTGGCCACTGAACCTCTCACACTTGCCCAGCACCTTTGCTTAGCTAACTCCCAGGACTTGGTGGGACTTGCCGCTTTCTGGGGACGGCCTTCCCACTCTCAGCTTGGCTGCTTCTCTGCTGGTGTGTGCTTCTCCCGTGGATACCCACTCTCTCTAGCAAAGTCACCTTACTCAAGCCCATCCAGGTCCTCCAGCCATGCCCAGTGCCCTTAGCCATGCACAGTGGCATTAGGATACCATGGAGGCTACCAGGGTAGACTCAGGATATTCTTGGATCATGGCCACCAGTGATGGGCAATTGAGTTTAGATATAGCCAGTGCCTTGGATGTGGCTCTTCAGGGGCACATAGCCTCCTAAGAGATGCTCAGACTACTGTGACTGTTCAGGGTGGAGGTGCTGGGTTATATCAGATGTCCAAAAATCACTAGACACTCAACACCTGTCAGTCACGTCCCCAAAGGGGAGGCAGCAGGATTGAGGAGTGATCAGAAGCGGGAAAGAGATGAAGAGGCTCTGGATAGCCCCTAGGACCAGAACTTCCGAGTCAGTTCTAAATTCAGAGAAACCCCATCCAGCTCCTGACCCTTCATAGCAGGTAAAATCCAGGGCTACAGCTCTATCTACAACAGTGGATACTGGAATTACAAATCTCGGTGTGGCTGGAGCAGAACGGCCCCACAGACAACATTCAGACTAAGCAGCCAGAAAAAAGAAGCTGGAGGGCAGCGGGGGTGGGCAGGGGTACGCAGCTCCAGCCATGGAACACAGGCACAGGGTGAGAGAGGTCGCGGTGTGTGTCGGGGGGAGCAGTAATTTCTGCCCTCCGAGGGTGGGATCTGAACTGCTGCTAGCAGGCCGGGTTATTAAGCTGGCCTGCACGGACAGGTGGGCTCTTAAAGGGCCACTAGGACCGTAGTGACAGCCCACCCACACATTACTGTGGTATATCCATGGCAGTGCGCTTAAGGAGTGTTAGGGAATTTGTTAGGATATAAATTGAGGAGAACAACTCACTAAACAGGATAAGGAAAATTCATCACAGACTTATCATCTGCTGATGGCTGCTTCTGTCGCCCTAATCAGTCTACACCATCCAAGCCCACGAGGGAGAGAATAAAGAGAGGCATACGTGCCCCTCAGGTCATACACTAGCCCCCAAGGCCACGCCCTAGGGGCTGGTACCTCAAGGTCATAGGTGGAACAGGTACCCACTACAGAGCTGAGAGCAAGGTCAGCAAGAGAAAGGCAGTCCATGGTTGGTCTGGGATGCCCACGAGAGGCTGGGCTGAGGAAGGGGAAGGACATGTCCCTCCAGAGTACTAGGGACATGAGTTTGTGGGCAACTTTCACAGCATGTGTGATAGATGCTCCTACTTAAAGACAACAATATACCTTCATCTTGGGCACATTACAATAACTGTATTTTTATGTATTGCTAGAAAATTCTAAAGTCTTAAAGTTAAGACCCCCAAACAGTGAGCTGATAAAAGAATGGTGAGGGAAGGCACTGAGAAATCCAGGGTCACTGGTACTAAAGAGAACATGGGGCTGGGGTTAGAAGACAGGCCCTGGCTCCCACAGGGAAGGGAGCTGAACCCAGGCTACACTAGGTCAGGACTCCAAAGGGTCCTCAGGACAGTAGCACCCACCCATTCCAAGAGGCAGGGGCAGAGCTGCCCTGCAGTGAGGTGCTCCCACCATATGCCCTCTTCATATAGATGGTCGGGTTAAATCACAAATGGACCCACGACAGACAATTAGAGACAAGGGGTCAGAGGCCTCGCCTAGGGAGCTGAGAGAGAGGTCTCAGCAAATTTCAGCTCCCAGGAACTTCAGATCCCACAACGAACAGTACAGCAGCCAGAACACCCATGCACAAAACACTAGGACAAGAATCAGCACACCAGGAAGGGCTAAAGAGAACGAGATGAAATTCTGAGACATTCTCCAAAACAGAAGAAACACACGAATCCATAATTTAAAGGAGAGCAATATACACCAAGTAACAGAAAACCATGTAAAGAAGTCAAAGTCTTGAAAATGGCTATTCCCACCCTTAGGAATAACAGACAGCTTTTGATGATGTCACTGAGAGTACAGTGACATTTCCTAACTGCTGCCCAGGAGTATAAACCCAAACTAACTTCTGCGTAGAAAGACAAAAGCAATGGATGCAGGGAGAAATGCCTCAGTGTCCCTTTAGAAAGGGAGCCGTCGGCTCTCCACATGCAGAAAACCTAACTGGCCTCGTCTCCAGGAATACTACAGTGAAGCCACCACCAGGATAAAATGGGCTGCATGAAGAACAGCTTCCAGGGTAGCAGGATTTGCTAGAGACGATTGTTGTCCCCTGTGGGTAAAAAAGAATGTATGGGGCAAACTCCAAAAGCACAAAATATTCTAGCACTCAGAAGGCTGAGGCAGGAGGATGACAAGTTTCAGGCAGCCTGAGTTACACGACTTCATTAAAATTAAAAGCTATGGCAAACCAAACAAAAAGAAGGCGGCTCACAGCAACCCAGTGTCCTGGGAAGCATCACCACAGCTGGGCATGTGTGCACTGACTGATCCATGGATGAAGCAGAAAGACATCAGCAATAGCTATGATGCTGCGATGGTTCTCCATGGGCAGCTCAACTTGGAATCACCATGGAAACACACATCTAGGTGTGTCTATGATGATGAATACAGAAAAGTTTAATAGAGGAGGGATGCCCCACCCTGAATAGGGGTCGCACTCACTACCCTGTGGCCTGGGGTTCCAGACTGAGAAAAAAGGAGCACCAGGACTCATCACCCTGCTTCCTGGCTGTGGGTACAATGTGACTGGCTAGCTGCACCACACTCCCGCCACCCCACCTTTCCTGCCTCAGCGACCTGTATCCCTTGGACTGTGAGACATACTAATCCCTTCCTTCCTTAAAGCTGGTTCTGTCATGTGCCCCATCACAGCAAGGAGAGAAGTAACCAATACAGGTGGGTTACAGAACAGACAAGCCAGGACAAGCAGGACCTCCAGCAGAGACATGGGTCAAGAGCACAGTGGGCATGGGAGACTCGGGGCCCATGACCACAGGGAGAGAAGAAGTTTGGGAATAACGAGGGGAGAGATGGCGGGAACAAGGTCCCCCCAATCCTTCCACGCTTCTTTGGCAAGTCAGTCTAGTCAGCTGATGCCTGGTGTGGGCAGGGTGGCGGTGCACCTCACGGGACAACTGGAGCACAGCCTGACGCCACGTGACCTGATGAAGCCCACATAGCACCGCTGACCAGTGAGTTCTCACGCCAGGCCACAGCGGGCCTGTGTGAGGGTGTGTCCAACAGGAACACCGGCGAGCGTGTGTCTGCAATAACTAGAGAAAGCGTGGGGAATGCACGCACAAAGGACCGCGGGGCGGCCAAGGGGACTGGGTCCGAGAGCAAAGCATCTCTCCTGCCAGATGCAGTTGAATTTCACACGGACATCCTGGGGACCCGAGGAGGCAGGGCAGCTGGTCCACTGCACAGCTGCAGAGGGCTCTGGGCTGGTCCCAGGTCTCAGTTTTCCTGTGACATTTCCGGGCCAGTACTCAAAGGCAATCTAACGCCTAGACATCGCCATCAGGCACAGACAGAGCTTCAAGAGCAGCCACCCGCTTGTGGTCCAGGAGATAGAGAGGCTCCTATAGGGAGGGAAAGCCCCTCTGCCTTCTATGTGCATCCGTCTGATGCTCCAGTCTTGGGAAATCTTAAAGTGAGCTGTACCAGCACCGAAGACACAGTCCAAAGAGGCAGGAGCGGGGACTGGGGGGGGGGGCAGGGGATGCCCCTGTTTTTCTGTTTTCTCTTTGTTCCCCAGGTGCCTGATACCTTGGAGATGGCCAGTTGCACAGATGCCTCATAGAGCCAAGAACTTTAGGCCCCCATCTGGAAAGCCAGTTTTGCAACCCCAAATTACATGATCTGTAAAGAATCGGAAAACCCCCAGCAGCTGCAGGGGAAAGAACACCAGGCAAGCCAGGGTCCCCAGGGTGAATTTTCAAAGACCGTGCATGAGCAACCATGGTTGCCATGCTCTGAGAAGCAGTGCACTGAATAGGAAGTGGAGACTTCACAACAGAAGAGTAGAAGACAGAAGAATCGGGCAGCAGAGGGACAGAAGAATCAAGAAAAACAAGACAAAAAACAAGAACCAAGCAGAGAAGACAGAGAAGAGAGAAAAAAAATCAGGACAGAGAAAAGAATCAAGGAGAAAGACAAGGCAAGAGGAAACAGAAGCATCAAAGAAAGAAACGGGACAGAAACAATCAAAGCCCAAGGCAGCAGAGTTGATCGGAGACAAACCCGTGGGCAGAGCCACCTGGAGCCCAGAAGGAGCCTCCTGCAGCCACCTGAGCTCGGACGAAGGGGCCAAGGCAGCAGAGCACAGCTCGGATGCTCTCGTCTTCCCTCTCGCACAAAAATCATCAAACACCCACATGCTCACAGTCATCTGTAACTTTAGTTCTAGGGGATCCAACACCCTCTTCTGAACTTTGCAAGCCCTACACACACTTGCTACACAGACATACGCGCAAACAAAACACCCAACGCATAAACTAAAAGGAAAGGTTAATTTTTTAAAAATTTAAAAGTGAAGTTATCAGATTGGCTGTATAGGGGGCGTGGCTAGCACCTGTAATTCTAGCATTAGGGCAACTGAGCCAGGAGGAGTGCCATGAGCGGGAGGTCAGCCTGGGCTACCTACATGTTCCCGGGTCAGCCTGGACTAAAGAATTAGATGCTGTTTCAAAACCAAAACCACCGGAATGGACATTAGAGTGTGCCAAACTAAAAACTCCTAAAATATGGTAGGAAAAAACCAGAATGACCTTGAATTGAGCAGTAAGTTCTTAGGTCAATACACACACACACACACACACACACACACACACACACACACACACACACACACAAGCACATCCAGGCCAAGGGGGGAAAAGTTAAAGCTCTTCACAGAGCATTCTGATCTACAAAAGATATTACTTTTAGAATGAAGAGGTTGGGCCCAGGCTGGGAAACAGTGGAGGAACAGTAAGTTAACCAGCAATGGGCACCATGTGTGTAGTAAGATGGCCGAGAACCACTAAAACACAAGGCAGAGCATGACACCAGCAAACGCTGATCAGGAAAGGCAGGTGAAATGGCCACAGAGGAAGATAAACAAGATACAGCCTTGACCTTCTCATCCAGACATTGCAGTCCAAGGCATTTACTGGAAGGAGTTGGAAACTTACAAGGGCTTCATTCATAACTTCCCCAACCTAAAAGCAACCGAGATATCTCTCAGTAGAAGAGTGGATTAACTTTGATGTGTTCAAACAATGGACCCTTGTTTGCTAAAACATTTAACAAGCTAAGCCATGGCAGGAACTTTACACGCAGATTCCTAGATGAAAAAAACGCCAGCCTAGAGTCGGGGAGATGGTGCAGTGGGTAAGAACAAGGGGGAGATGACTTTAAATCCAGCACCCTAATAGCAAAAATAATAATAAAATAATAATGATAATAATAATAATAATGTGGAGAACAGTAGAGGGAGATGCTCAGTGTCCTCCTCTGGCTTTCACACGCACATACAGGGGTATGTGCACCCACACGCACGTGTGCACATATACCACATACACCTGTCTGAAAAGTCTGCCAACTGCACAAGTCCAGAGACTAGAAGGCTGAGGCCAGGGGACCATTTGCTCCAGGCCAGCCTGGGCAGCTTTCTGAGAACCTGACTCAAGGCTGAAAGGGCAAGCAGGGTATAGTTCAGTGGTAGGGTGTTCACCTACAATGTGCAATGCCCTGGTTTCAACTACAGTGTTGAAGAATTAAGAAAAAGCCAGGCCTGGCTGTCGGGAGAGAGCTTGACAGGAAACAGGATAGGCGGTCTGGGGCACTGTTCTGCGTCCTGCTCACTGCTATAGTTACCCAAGCCCAACTCACAGAGCGTGGAGCAGATGAGTACACACTTGACAAAGCTCATTGAAGACTTCAAATGTGCACTTCCCTGTGCATATGTAAATGGCGCCTTTGCTAAACTTGAATGAAATGGTGAAATCCAAGAACCTATGGCCACGTTCATTGCCATGTGCCGAGAAAGCTGTTGAGTATAGTTTTGTGTAATTTGAGCTATGGGCTCAGCTATATATTTTTTTTAATTAAAATAACCCATGCGGAGAAAGGAAAAGAGGAAAAAGTAACAGATCGGATGTACACGTAACAACCAGATGGGTGGCTTTTAAAATGTGCTTAGTGGAAAATTTTAAGATATGGATTAAGATATAGAGCAATATTGAAATGAGCTGTGCTTCGATCACTGGGCCCCAGTTATGCAAGGTACCAGTGGGAGGGAAGCTTGGGCATGGGCCACCACACTCCCTACATTCTCTTGGCATCTTTTTCTATGCCTGGAATGGTCACAGGAATTTCAAAGAAGCCTTTGAACAGGAGCCACACATCAACTAAATTATAGCAATTCTTTACAGGCGGGAGCAGAGTTGTGGGGACACAAGGAAAGCCGGAGGCTTCTCAAAGGCCAGTGGCAGAAGGTGCCATTGGGTAGATGTAGTTAACTCAATCATTAACAACAGGGAGACTGACTCAAGAAGAGAGGGAAGGAGAGAGAGAGAGAGAGAGAGAGAGAGAGAGAGAGAGAGAGAGAGAGAGAGAGAGAGAGAGAATGAGAATCAGCCTGGGACTTCAGCCAGTGCACCCAGATGAAGTCCACACATAGGTGGCACCTTACCCTCCTACAAAATCAAAACAATAACGTCCCACTTGCAGAGTTATCAAATACAGGACTGAAACAGCAGTTAGAGCCCCTGGATGAGGCCAGGGACCAGAGCGACGTTCTGAGGTCCTTATGCTATCGGTGTGGTGCCGGTACCTCCTGGACACATCTTAGCTCCTCTGGCCAATAGGATGCAGAAGAACAGCCAAGAGGGAACGGAAGGAGCCTGTGTGTTCTCCATGCCAGTACAAGATGAGAGTGCATCCGAAATAAGTGCATACAAGATACAATTATTGCAGACAATCCAGAAGAGGGACTTCTCAAAGCTACCATAGAAGGTGGAAAGACCTAGGGAGCTAGGGTGGAGGAGACAACCAAAAGATGTGAGTTCAACAAATGCAGACGATTTTCAAAGCCGGTGCGACTGAAGTCTAAGCGCAGCTGTGTGCTGTCCCCTGGAAAATACCCTGGAAATAACAACAAAAGACAGAGGGGCTTCAAGTTAGTCTCAGGCAGGGTGGGCTTGAAGTCAAAAGCAACAACCTTGCCCGAGAGATGGCTGCTTCAGAACAACCCCAAACCTCTGCACCCCAGGAAGACATAGTTGTCCTCATCTTGCATTCTTCAAAACACACAAAGCAGCATTTGACAGGACTGCAGGGAATTTTCCACTATGACAGTGGAAATTTTCCATATGTCTTTTGCAGTTACTGAATGGTTGAGCAGATACAAAATACCGAAAGGTTATGAGAAAAACAGCAGGAAAGAGTCTCCTGGCTGACTAGTCACTTCCGCCACCAGAAGAGCAGAGGCTGTGTCCTTAGTAGCTGGGTGCCCTTCAGTTCCATCCCACACCTTGGACCTGGAGTGTCAGACCCCCACCCCCACCCTGCCAGGCTGAGAGCTCTGTCCACTAAGATGCCCGGCTGTGGAAAGTCTGCTTGGATTTCTGAGCACTCGGCTCCCATGCCCCATCTCACGCTCCCAGACCCTTAGGTGCAGCACTTAGGGGACTCCATAATTGGCCTCTTGGAAGCTTCCTGATCCCTGTCCTTTGGGAGTTTCATGGAGGTGTCATTATGTGGGCATGGTTAATAAATCACTGACCGAGGCAGAGGGAAGATCACCAGGACACAGGAAGAAGAGCCATCCATAAGCCAAGGAGGGAGGCCTCGGGAGAAACCAGCCCTGCCCACACCTTGATCTTGGACTGCAGCCTGCAGAACTCTGAGCATACACCCATCTCAAATAATTGGTTGGCCAATAGGGACCAATTTAACCTTTGCCTTGAGTCCTTTTTCCTGTCCTGGACATTTCAGGAGACTGGCAGTCTCCATTCCCTAGTCTTGCCTTGGGTTTTTCTGTGACCAGCCCCTTCCTCAGGCTCTGCAGGGGTTCCCAGCTAGCAGCCATCTCATTAGCTTACCAAAGACACTCATCACCCCTGACAAAGTCCCTTGAGCCATGTGCGTGTGTGCGTGTGTGTGTGCGCGTGTGTGCGTGTGTGTGCGTGTGTGTGTGTGTGTGTGTGTGTGTGTGTGTGTGTGTGAAAAAGCAAAGACAGGAAGCGTACTTTACAAGATCACAGAAGTATAGATTTGAGCCATAAACTGACCATCTTGACTTAATGAAAATGCTCTGCTCTGGGTTGAGGAAATGTGTTTGGAATATTTATGAGGAGGCTCACATCTTATGCAACAGAGCATTTGTCACACAGGCTACATTTTACCAGCATGCTAGTTAAATTAGGAATCACAAGTAGGGGTGTACGCCTCTGATCCTAGCACTTGAGAAGGGGAGACGGGGCGATCGAGAA
Source organism: Peromyscus leucopus (assembly GCF_004664715.2). Lineage (NCBI taxonomy): Eukaryota > Metazoa > Chordata > Mammalia > Rodentia > Cricetidae > Peromyscus > Peromyscus leucopus. The sequence goes on along the minus strand of NC_051080.1, from coordinate 31,779,541 downwards.
TTCCAGACTTATTCTGAACTACCTAAGAAGAAAGACCCCGTCAGAAAAAAAATCATAAATTGCTAGATTTGTTTTTCAAAATCCTACAGTTTAGAACTCTTAAAACATGTATAAACTAACTTGTCTTCCCAAGGAAGGGTTCCTGATAAAATTAGAAAAATAATTACAACCGAATGGTAAAAATAATGCGTATGGGAACCTGTAGGATGGAACTCGAGTGACATGTTGAGAGAAGCTGATGGCCTAAAAATGCTTACATTAGACGCTAAGAAAGGCTAACAATTAACGTGGGAGGAATCAAGCTTGAGCTGGTGGTTGGTATTCACTGATGCACTCAGGCAAAGAAGAAAGTGACGAGCAGAAGCTGGAATTAGCAAAGGGGCCCCCAGGGGCATGCAGTGGCTTCCTGAGCAAGGTGACTGAGAGAAAACACAGTTCCCATGTTGGGGATGACAAGGGGGACCCGACATGTCAGTCAGAGAGTAACGAGAGGCTATTGTGAGCACTGTAAGGCAATGTGTCGGAAGTAGATTCCCAAAGACATCAAATGAATTAAAAGTGACTTACAAAAAAAAAAAAAAAAAAAAAAAAAAAAAAAAAAAAACACCCAAAGCCTGCACAGAGCTATGATTAATTGCTGAGAAGGATTTCGTTAAGGGGGGCATGGGCCAGTGTGGGGTGGGGACAGCCTTGGGTGAAGGGCCCAGTGGGGAGTCTAGGCTGGGTGGTGGGGAAGTGTGGTAGCTGGGGTGCTAGGATGTGCGTGGCTTTGAGAGGGAGACGAAGTTCTCCTACCCCGACCCTGTGTTGAGCCGCCTTGACACAGACACACTTCATATTTGCCGGTCCGTGGAGAGCCCAGGCCCAGATCAGCACCAGACAGCACTCGGTCTCAGCTCTTGCTTTGGTGTCAGTCTGGAAATGGAAATTATGAGCTGTCTCAGCTCCATGGCCTATGCACAGGAGACCTGCTCTGGGGCGGGAGGAGGAGCAGCCCACTTCTACAAAGTGGAACAATGGTAGTGGTCCAGGTCCTGCCCCTCAGGATGCTGGAAGCTGTCACAGTGGTCTGCCCTCACCACCCCTCCATTTGGTTCAGCACAAGGGGACAAATGTGGGAAGACTCAATCCTCGTTGACTCCTTCTTCAGAGTCTCCATGGGAACCCCTACTAGGACATACCTGTGTGTCCTGTGCTCCAGGGTCCCTCTCAGCCACTACGCTGCCGAGGGCCTCCTCTGAGCACATCTTCATGTGTGCATGCTTCAAGGTCCATGTCCTGAGCAGAACCAGCCATACATAAGAAGGCACGTGATGAGTTTGGAGACACCAGGGGTGAATCAGGGGTGGGGACTAATGTTAGAATTCCTAACCACTCCCCCAGCTACATGACCGCACATGCTTTTTCCAGTAGCCAGGCAAGACGCTTAGGATTACATCCTATGTAATCCATGTGCTGCGTGATCACGTAATCTATACACATGTGTGGCATAGCTATGTGAGCCATATGCGCATGTGCAGGGGGGGGTTATAAAAGCAGGTTTCACCTATTCCTTCCCTCTCTTCCTGCACAGTCATTCCATAGACCTATGCACCCCTTTTCTATTCCCTTCCCTTAGTAAACTCTTAGAGCAGGTTTTGTTGTGCCTCGTGGCTTCTCTCGTAGGATAAACAGCGCCACTTAATAAATAACAGCCAGGCCATGCCAAGCTATCCAGAGGGAGGTCTTAGCAATGTCTGGAGGCAGGGTGCTTGTTGCAGATGCAAGGAGACTGAGAAAAGCCTGGTATATGAAGGAAGGTTGATTCACCCACTCTTACTCACCCCAGGCCATGTCCATCCCCCCCCCTTTCTCCCATTCTGGCTTTTGTCCAGTAGGGGTTGAGTTTGTCCTATGGAGGGACAAGCGGAGGAGCCTCTGAGAGAACGCTGACCCTCAGCAGGGCCTGGGTTGCACCAAGAGACACAGAGGACAGGTGGGGGTACATGCCAGTGCTAGCCAGTGAGGAGTGGCCCCAGGTCCATGTTCACTGTGAGCTCAGTGAGGCTTGGCCACGGAGGCCATTTAGAATGCGGAAGTCCTGGCTTGTAGCTCCACACTCCTGCCAGGAACCCCAAGAGAGAGGATAGGAAGATGTTAATGGGGGTGCTGCCTCTAGCTTCCCCCATCCTTGAGTGAGGTCCATATGGTGTTCCCAGGAAGCCATAAGGAGCCCAGCAACACCTCCTCTGCTTGCGGACAGCTGTGTGTCAATGTCCCAACCATGCCGGCCTCCTTATATCCATCTGGTCCCATTTCCCAGTGTGGCCAAGGGAGTGGGGAGGGGAAGGCCCTGGGCCCCCATGGTACTTGAGTGAGACCACACAATGTCCACTGAGATTGGGAAGGGGTGACTGATTGTCCTAAGACTCCATACCTCTAAGTTTACAACCCCAGCTAGCAGCTTCTAAGGTCCCCAAGTTGACCACAGAACTTCCAGGAACCCAAGATCAAACTGTTGTAATGAATTGTCTAGTACGCTCTGGGCGCCCTGAACAAGCCAGGCTCCCAGGCCCCTGAGTCACACAGGCTCTGCGGGGAGGAGAGACTCTGAGGTGCAGGGAGGGAAGATTCTGGAATCCACGTCAGTGGTGATGAGCTTGGGTGCTGTCTTCCTCATTGCCTAGGCCTTATTTGGAGGTGCTTCCGCTGCGTGGGGTGCTGGCTGGCACATTTGCTAGCTGCTCAGAGTTTCTCCTGCCTGGTTATTTTTAGGGCCTGACAAAGGGGAGCCCGAAGCTTCTCGACTACTCAAGAAGCTTTGCGTTAAAAATCTGAAGCCCTGGGAGTCCCTGAGGACTAAGGATCCCAGTAGGGAATCTTAGACCCAGAGTGGGCATGTTTGGCATGGTGAAAAGCAGACTTGACCCCCTTTCCCTGATCATCCCTTGGTAACCAGTGAGGCAGTAGAGGCCACCCTTAGTGCTTGGACCCTTAATGGGCAGGTGCTCGGAGGCCAGGTCTGAGATGCCTCCAGGGTCCTAGAGTCCTCCTCAGGGTTGGTTCCTTAGGACCAAAGCACCAGCAAGAATCTGAGCGCAGAGCAAACCAGGACCACAGGACTTTACATCTATCTAAGAGTACTGTTTGGCCACCTCTGACCACGAAGAAAGCCAAGAGGTGGTTGAGCCTGGGTGGGGGTGACAGTTACTGGGCTCTTTGGGTGATCCATCAGCTGCCACATAACCTCATGGGCATTCAGGAAGCCATGAGGAGCTGGTACCTCTTCAGCCCTCATCCTCCAGCACAGCCTCCCCACTCACTTCCCAAGGCCATAACAGAGTAGAGTAAAAAAAAGGGAAAGTCTATCTAGCAGAAGATTCTGGAACAAGTCCTAGATCCAGGATCATCTTGTACATTTGCTCCCATCTGGGGACAGCCCTTGGGAAGCAGGACCTGGGGAGGAGAATGGGGTGGAGTGGGGGACACGATGACATTGAAGGATAGAGTTTTCCAGGACAGCAGGAAGGCTCACACGATGGAGCACAAGGCAAGTAGGTTAGATGCGAAGTCTCTTTGCCAAATTGGGCCCAGGAAGTGGAAGAGAGGTCACTGTAGAGGCGAGGCATTATGGAAAGGGGCTAGAGCAACTCACAGCCCCCTTTCAGAAGTGTTCACATTAGTCACAGGGGGATGAACAGACGGAACCAGGTAAGGAGGGGCATCCTCCGGATTGGAGGGGTGTGGGTGTTGATAAGAACTCAGTACCTGCTGGCAGCTGCTCCTACTGGCTGCACCCCCAGCTGACGCAAAGCCTTGCTGTCCTCGTATGTCCCTTCCTCTCACACACACCTCCTTCACATCCTCCAGTCTGTAGGAGCCAGGAACAATGAACTGCGAGAACCCGGGTCCTAATCTCACCAGCACAAGGATCAGCCCCAGAGATCACAGTAGCTACTGGGATTCAGCACGGCTGGGAGGAATGTCACAGCCTCAGCCATGACCTTCACCACGACCACCACCAGCATCACCGCCACCCTTACATCTCCAGCACCATTACCGCTACCATCATGACTGTCTGTTGGTGTTATCAACCCTGCCACCATCATCATCATCTTCATCACCATCGTTACTATCAACTCCAGGATCATAATCACCATCACCACCATGGTTCCATCCCCATCATTTCCATCATCACCAGCAGCAGCGTCGCCATCATCACCAGCCTCACCGTCATCATTTCTCTCACTATCCTCATCAGTGCCATCCCCATCCTCCCCATTACTACAACTCTCACCTCACCAACATCATTGCCACTACCATCATGACATCAGCATCCCCATTACCATTGTCGTTACCTTTTCCATCACCATCATCATCACACTATCACACTCACCATCTCCGTCACCATCACCCCCAACCTCACCATTATTATCACCACCACCACCCTCATCACTAGTAAAATCTCCAGTTTTATGCCTTAGAAATCACACTTTCACCGTTACCTTTGCCCCTGCAGTGTTCCAGCCATCGTGGTGACCACCATCATCCCAAGTCCCACAGGTTCCCCTAAGGCAAGCGAGTACTAATGATGGCAGGTTGGGGAGATGATAGAGCCAGCTCCTCCTGGCTTCCTGAATGTCCACAAGGTTACCAGGCAGCTTATGGGTCACCCAGAGAGCCCAGTAACGGTCACTCACAGTGTTGTGTCTCGGGTTCACTTGTAACAGGTTGCTAAAATGGGTGGCAGAGGTACTGAGAGGCTAGATCAGCCAAGTCATGCAAGAAGGTCCCAGACAGATCTCTCTAGAGGCCCAGCCAGCTTGGGGCTCCACAGGAAAGGGGTGCCTTGTGGTGGTAGCAGCAACTGAGGATGGTGTCAGTGCCCTTGGGAAAGACAGCCATCAGGGCCAGTCAATGTTGTCAGGAGAGCCAAGTTCCAGGCACAGCCCCTCCTGACCATTAGGACGCCAGCAGCATCCTCTAATCACCCTGAGTCTTGTTCCTCACTGTAGATAAGATCTGCCCCCATGCCAGGCGGTGGTGGCGCACACCTTTAATCCCAGCACTCGGGAGGTAGAGTCAGACGGATCTTTGTGAGTTTGAGGCCAGCCTGGTCTACAGAGCGAGATCCAGGAAAGGCGCAAAGCTACACAGAGAAACCCTGTCTCAACCCCCCCTCCCCCATAGCATGAATCTTAAAGGCTCTTACTAATAAAATTAAACCTGAGCCAGGTATTGGGGTGAACACTGGAAGATCAGAGAGACAGAACAAGCCACAGCTATCTCACCTTACCAATTCCTCAGCTGGTCCTGTTTCCTCAGGTTGGAAGCCTCTGAGTCCTTATCCAGAATGAATCTCAGCTGAACTGTGCTGCTTCAAAGCCTGAAAGCTTAACCAGCCACATGCTTAACCAGCCAAATGCTTCTAGTTTCTGGTCCTCATGCCTTATATACCTTTCTGCTTTCTACCATCACTCCCTAGGATTAAAGGCTCGCTTTCTGGGATTAAAGGCGTGAGTCACCATGCCTGGCTGTTTCCATTGTGGCCTTGAACTCACAGAGATCCCAGATGGACTTCTGCCTCTGGAATGCTAGGATTAAAGGCGTGTGCTATCACTGCCTAACTAGTGGCTTTTCTGTTCTCTGACCCCAGATAAGTTTATTAAGGTACACAATATTTTGGGGGAACACAATACCACCACATACCCCCCCCCAAAAAAAAAGATTTGCCCCTGCTTGCCAGGTGTCAGGAGCATAGCACTCCAAAGAGCAAAGGGGCCTGAAAGAGGTTCATAGAAAGGTCCCTGTCCCCACAAGAGTTCTGGGCCAAGGCAACGCTCAGGACAGGACTCCCCTTGGAATGCACATGGAGCCTGCTGGAGTGGGTCCCGCTGGAGCAAGGCCCAGGGTGCTGATGGAGCAGAGCCTTCACTGGCCAGCTTCCTCTGCCAAGGCCGGAAGTAGACAGCAATTTCTGTGGTGAGTCACTCCAGGAGGAGGCGGGAGAATCCTGGGCAGCCATGAGTCCTGGGCATCTCTTAGCACAAATAGTCCTCCGGAGCTGGAGGGCCTGCAGAGGAGGAGGGAGCTGCCTCTGGGCACACACTGCATCTTGACGG